>NW_028123438.1:0-378873 GCF_965194805.1 Balaenoptera borealis
GCGTGGTACCCATCGCATGGGTCCCAAATCTCCAGCTTCAAGGGCATCTTCCTACATCGAAAACATGCATGAGAAACCCAGAAGATAGTACACCGTGTGATGGGGAAAGGTTTCTAAAACGCACATCATTTCTCATCTCCTTGTGCCCGGGTTTGCCATTCCAGCCGCTTTACTAGCAATCTCCCTACTTGGAGCAAATGCACCTTTAACCTCCTGTTCCGTACAGGTTGCAATTTGTCCTGAGGATGAACGGGAAGACGGGGAACCAACGAGAGACTAGCTCTTGGTGTTGGGACAGGCACAGGTCACTCTATTTTCCCACCAGGAAGAAGAATTAACCACAGGCTCAGCCTGCCCCCCAGAACCAGAACAGGGCCTGAAGCCATCCTGCGCTTTTGCGGCCAGCTCCCAAAAAAGCGAGTTGTAAAATGGAGGTTCAGGGCACTGCAATTCACAAACCTGCAGAGTCATAAATGATAACTCTCGTCCACAAATATATTGAGGGAAGGCAAAGAAGAGGATTTGAAATCAAGGCAGAATTGCAGGAAACAGATTTCAGGAGGTAGATACGAATCGCCTTTAAAGCACATGAAAAGCGGCAAAACGTTGACAATGATGCCCTTGGCCAAAAAGGGCGTATGCGTTTTTTCCTGAATATATTCAGGAAAAAACGCATACGCCCTTTTTGGCCAACCAAGCAACCTGGAAAGGCAAATCAGCGCTACAGAGAAGTCTCGCTTCCCATCGGTCAAAAGGGCCATGCTGAAAAAAGTGTCAAAACCAGAAATGCAGGACAGGCCATGGAGAAATGGGAGCCTTGCTACACTGATGGGCGGGATGTAAATTGCCAACAGCCACTCTGGAGAAGTGTACGGTGTGTCCTGAAACATCTGAAAAACACAGCTTAGAGAGCATAGGGCACTTCCACTCATGGGGGTATAAATTGGGAAAATTAAAAATCAGCAAGACACAAGCACCCCAAAGTTGAGGGCTGCTCTGTTGACAAGGACCTCCACTTCATTCCACCTTAAATATCCCAGGAAAGAGAAAAATGGATAAAGAAGTTGTGGTCCTTATGTACAATGGAATATCACTCAGCCATGAAATCAATGTCATAAGGTTAGTAGCAGCATGATGAGTGGATTTAGGTACGACGATTCTAAGTGAAATAACTCACACAGAAAAGGACACTTCTCATAAGGTATCACTTTTAGAGGGAATGTAAAAACCGTTACACTTGAACTGAATTACAAAACAGAACAGAGTCACACATGCAGAAAACACACTATGGCTGCTTAACGGGAAAGGTGAGGTGGGGTGATATATAAAACAAGGGTATCAAATTAGCTCAGATACCGTTCCATAAACCCAATATGTAGTAGACAAGACCTACTCCTTGCTCAGAGAACTGGACTCAACACGCCCTATTCACCGCACAAGAATATATCTGACTAGTAATAATCTTAAAACCTATGTATTGATATCTCTCTGTTAGTGTGTCAAGTGGGTGTAAAGCGGCATAAACACAGCCGTGAAAAGCAGCTAAACCCCATTATGAAAATAAATTACTTTGAAAAACCCATGAAACAACGACAGTGAAAGAGATAGAAATTCTTACACAATGCGTTCAGGGGCTGTGATGCAACCTGGATTGACCATATCTAGACCCACAGCTGGATGAGACATAAGGGTGGACACTCTTGGGGCTGAGAGGTTTGGTGAGGTTGGGTGAGCAAACGCAGACCCTTTAAAGTAATACTGCGTGGTACCCATCGCATGGGTCCCAAATCTCCAGCTTCAAGGGCATCTTCCTACATCGAAAACAGGCATGAGAAACCCAGAAGATGGTACACCGTGTGATGGGGAAAGGTTTCTAAAACGCACCTCATTTCTCATCTCCTTGTGCCCGGGTTCGCCATTCCAGCCGCTTTACTAGCAATCTCCCTACTTGGAGCATCAGCACCTTTAACCTCCTGTTCCGTACAGGTTGCAATTTGTCCTGAGGATGAACGGGAAGACGGGGAACCAACGAGAGACTAGCTCTTGGTGTCGGGACAGGCACAGGTCACTCTATTTTCCCATCAGGAAGAAGAATTAACCACAGGCTCAGCCTGCCCCCCGGAACCAGAACAGGGCCTGAAGCCATCCTGCGCTTTTGCGGCCAGCTCCCAAAAAAGCGAGTTGTAAAATGGAGGTTCAGGGCACTGCAATTCACAAACCTGCAGAGTTATAAATGATAACTCTCGTCCACAAATATATTGAGGGAAGGCAAAGAAGAGGATTTGAAATCAAGGCAGAATTGCACGAAACAGATTTCAGGAGGTAGATACGAATCGCCTTTAAAGCACATGAAAAGCGGCAAAACGTTGACAATGATGCCCTTGGCCAAAAAGGGCGTATGCGTTTTTTCCTGAATATATTCAGGAAAAAACGCATACGCCCTTTTTGGCCAACCAAGCAACCTGGAAAGGCAAATCAGCGCTACAGAGAAGTCTCGCTTCCCATCGGTCAAAAGGGCCATGCTGAAAAAAGTGTCAAAACCAGAAATGCAGGACAGGCCATGGAGAAATGGGAGCCTTGCTACACTGATGGGCGGGATGTAAATTGCCAACAGCCACTCTGGAGAAGTGTACGGTGTGTCCTGAAACATCTGAAAAACACAGCTTAGAGAGCATAGGGCACTTCCACTCATGGGGGTATAAATTGGGAAAATTAAAAATCAGCAAGACACAAGCACCCCAAAGTTGAGGGCTGCTCTGTTGACAAGGACCTCCACTTCATTCCACCTTAAATATCCCAGGAAAGAGAAAAATGGATAAAGAAGTTGTGGTCCTTATGTACAATGGAATATCACTCAGCCATGAAATCAATGTCATAAGGTTAGTAGCAGCATGATGAGTGGATTTAGGTACGACGATTCTAAGTGAAATAACTCACACAGAAAAGGACACTTCTCATAAGGTATCACTTTTAGAGGGAATGTAAAAACCGTTACACTTGAACTGAATTACAAAACAGAACAGAGTCACACATGCAGAAAACACACTATGGCTGCTTAACGGGAAAGGTGAGGTGGGGTGATATATAAAACAAGGGTATCAAATTAGCTCAGATACCGTTCCATAAACCCAATATGTAGTAGACAAGACCTACTCCTTGCTCAGAGAACTGGACTCAACACGCCCTATTCACCGCACAAGAATATATCTGACTAGTAATAATCTTAAAACCTATGTATTGATATCTCTCTGTTAGTGTGTCAAGTGGGTGTAAAGCGGCATAAACACAGCCGTGAAAAGCAGCTAAACCCCATTATGAAAATAAATTACTTTGAAAAACCCATGAAACAACGACAGTGAAAGAGATAGAAATTCTTACACAATGCGTTCAGGGGCTGTGATGCAACCTGGATTGACCATATCTAGACCCACAGCTGGATGAGACATAAGGGTGGACACTCTTGGGGCTGAGAGGTTTGGTGAGGTTGGGTGAGCAAACGCAGACCCTTTAAAGTAATACTGCGTGGTACCCATCGCATGGGTCCCAAATCTCCAGCTTCAAGGGCATCTTCCTACATCGAAAACATGCATGAGAAACCCAGAAGATGGTACACCGTGTGATGGGGAAAGGTTTCTAAAACGCACCTCATTTCTCATCTCCTTGTGCCCGGGTTCGCCATTCCAGCCGCTTTACTAGCAATCTCCCTACTTGGAGCATCAGCACCTTTAACCTCCTGTTCCGTACAGGTTGCAATTTGTCCTGAGGATGAACGGGAAGACGGGGAACCAACGAGAGACTAGCTCTTGGTGTCGGGACAGGCACAGGTCACTCTATTTTCCCATCAGGAAGAAGAATTAACCACAGGCTCAGCCTGCCCCCCGGAACCAGAACAGGGCCTGAAGCCATCCTGCGCTTTTGCGGCCAGCTCCCAAAAAAGCGAGTTGTAAAATGGAGGTTCAGGGCACTGCAATTCACAAACCTGCAGAGTTATAAATGATAACTCTCGTCCACAAATATATTGAGGGAAGGCAAAGAAGAGGATTTGAAATCAAGGCAGAATTGCACGAAACAGATTTCAGGAGGTAGATACGAATCGCCTTTAAAGCACATGAAAAGCGGCAAAACGTTGACAATGATGCCCTTGGCCAAAAAGGGCGTATGCGTTTTTTCCTGAATATATTCAGGAAAAAACGCATACGCCCTTTTTGGCCAACCAAGCAACCTGGAAAGGCAAATCAGCGCTACAGAGAAGTCTCGCTTCCCATCGGTCAAAAGGGCCATGCTGAAAAAAGTGTCAAAACCAGAAATGCAGGACAGGCCATGGAGAAATGGGAGCCTTGCTACACTGATGGGCGGGATGTCAATTGCCAAAAGCCACTCTGGAGAAGTGTACGGTGTGTCCTGAAACATCTGAAAAACACAGCTTAGAGAGCATAGGGCACTTCCACTCATGGGGGTATAAATTGGGAAAATTAAAAATCAGCAAGACACAAGCACCCCAAAGTTGAGGGCTGCTCTGTTGACAAGGACCTCCACTTCATTCCACCTTAAATATCCCAGGAAAGAGAAAAATGGATAAAGAAGTTGTGGTCCTTATGTACAATGGAATATCACTCAGCCATGAAATCAATGTCATAAGGTTAGTAGCAGCATGATGAGTGGATTTAGGTACGACGATTCTAAGTGAAATAAGTCACACAGAAAAGGACACTTCTCATAAGGTATCACTTTTAGAGGGAATGTAAAAACCGTTACACTTGAACTGAATTACAAAACAGAACAGAGTCACACATGCAGAAAACACACTATGGCTGCTTAACGGGAAAGGTGAGGTGGGGTGATATATAAAACAAGGGTATCAAATTAGCTCAGATACCGTTCCATAAACCCAATATGTAGTAGACAAGACCTACTCCTTGCTCAGAGAACTGGACTCAACACGCCCTATTCACCGCACAAGAATATATCTGACTAGTAATAATCTTAAAACCTATGTATTGATATCTCTCTGTTAGTGCGTCAAGTGGGTGTAAAGCGGCATAAACACAGCCGTGAAAAGCAGCTAAACCCCATTATGAAAATAAATTACTTTGAAAAACCCATGAAACAACGACAGTGAAAGAGATAGAAATTCTTACACAATGAGTTCAGGGGCTGTGATGCAACCTGGATTGACCATATCTAGACCCACAGCTGGATGAGACATAAAGGTGGACACTCTTGGGGCTGAGAGGTTTGGTGAGGTTGGGTGAGCAAACGCAGACCCTTTAAAGTAATACTGCGTGGTACCCATCGCATGGGTCCCAAATCTCCAGCTTCAAGGGCATCTTCCTACATCGAAAACATGCATGAGAAACCCAGAAGATAGTACACCGTGTGATGGGGAAAGGTTTCTAAAACGCACCTCATTTCTCATCTCCTTGTGCCCGGGTTTGCCATTCCAGCCGCTTTACCAGCAATCTCCCTACTTGGAGCAACAGCACCTTTAACCTCCTGTTCCGTACAGGTTGCAATTTGTCCTGAGGATGAACGGGAAGACGGGGAACCAACGAGAGACTAGCTCTTGGTGTTGGGACAGGCACAGGTCACTCTATTTTCCCATCAGGAGGAAGAATTAACCACAGGCTCAGCCTGCCCCCCGGAACCAGAACAGGGCCTGAAGCCATCCTGCGCTTTTGCGGCCAGCTCCCAAAAAAGCGAGTTGTAAAATGGAGGTTCAGGGCACTGCAATTCACAAACCTGCAGAGTTATAAATGATAACTCTCGTCCACAAATATATTGAGGGAAGGCAAAGAAGAGGATTTGAAATCAAGGCAGAATTGCACGAAACAGATTTCAGGAGGTAGATACGAATCGCCTTTAAAGCACATGAAAAGCGGCAAAACGTTGACAATGATGCCCTTGGCCAAAAAGGGCGTATGCGTTTTTTCCTGAATATATTCAGGAAAAAACGCATACGCCCTTTTTGGCCAACCAAGCAACCTGGAAAGGCAAATCAGCGCTACAGAGAAGTCTCGCTTCCCATCGGTCAAAAGGGCCATGCTGAAAAAAGTGTCAAAACCAGAAATGCAGGACAGGCCATGGAGAAATGGGAGCCTTGCTACACTGATGGGCGGGATGTCAATTGCCAACAGCCACTCTGGAGAAGTGTACGGTGTGTCCTGAAACATCTGAAAAACACAGCTTAGAGAGCATAGGGCACTTCCACTCATGGGGGTATAAATTGGGAAAATTAAAAATCAGCAAGACACAAGCACCCCAAAGTTGAGGGCTGCTCTGTTGACAAGGACCTCCACTTCATTCCACCTTAAATATCCCAGGAAAGAGAAAAATGGATAAAGAAGTTGTGGTCCTTATGTACAATGGAATATCACTCAGCCATGAAATCAATGTCATAAGGTTAGTAGCAGCATGATGAGTGGATTTAGGTACGACGATTCTAAGTGAAATAAGTCACACAGAAAAGGACACTTCTCATAAGGTATCACTTTTAGAGGGAATGTAAAAACCGTTACACTTGAACTGAATTACAAAACAGAACAGAGTCACACATGCAGAAAACACACTATGGCTGCTTAACGGGAAAGGTGAGGTGGGGTGATACATAAAACAAGGGTATCAAATTAGCTCAGATACCGTTCCATAAACCCAATATGTAGTAGACAAGACCTACTCCTTGCTCAGAGAACTGGACTCAACACGCCCTATTCACCGCACAAGAATATATCTGACTAGTAATAATCTTAAAACCTATGTATTGATATCTCTCTGTTAGTGTGTCAAGTGGGTGTAAAGCGGCATAAACACAGCCGTGAAAAGCAGCTAAACCCCATTATGAAAATAAATTACTTTGAAATACCCATGAAACAACGACAGTGAAAGAGATAGAAATTCTTACACAATGAGTTCAGGGGCTGTGATGCAACCTGGATCGACCATATCTAGACCCACAGCTGGATGAGACATAAGGGTGGACACTCTTGGGGCTGAGAGGTTTGGTGAGGTTGGGTGAGCAAACGCAGACCCTTTAAAGTAATACGGCGTGGTACCCATCGCATGGGTCCCAAATCTCCAGCTTCAAGGGCATCTTCCTACATCGAAAACATGCATGAGAAACCCAGAAGATGGTACACCGTGTGATGGGGAAAGGTTTCTAAAACGCACCACATTTCTCATCTCCTTGTGCCCGGGTTCGCCATTCCAGCCGCTTTACTAGCAATCTCCCTACTTGGAGCATCAGCACCTTTAACCTCCTGTTCCGTACAGGTTGCTATTTGTCCTGAGGATGAACGGGAAGACGGGGAACCAACGAGAGACTAGCTCTTGGTGTTGGGACAGGCACAGGTCACTCTATTTTCCCATCAGGAAGAAGAATTAACCACAGGCTCAGCCTGCCCCCCGGAACCAGAACATTGCCTGAAGCCATCCTGCGCTCTTGCGGCCAGCTCCCAAAAAAGCGTGTTGTAAAATGGAGGTTCAGGGCACTGCAATTCACAAACCTGCAGAGTTATAAATGATAACTCTCGTCCACAAATATATTGAGGGAAGGCAAAGAAGAGGATTTGAAATCAAGGCAGAATTGCAGGAAACAGATTTCAGGAGGTAGATTCGAATCGCCTTTAAAGCACATGAAAAGCAGCAAAATGTTGATAATGATGCCCTTGGCCAAAAAGGGCGTATGCGTTTTTTCCTGAATATATTCAGGAAAAAACGCATACGCCCTTTTTGGCCAACCAAACAACCTGGAAAGGCAAATCAGCGCTACAGAGAAGTCTCGCTTCCCATCGGTCAAAAGGGCCATGCTGAAAAAAGTGTCAAAACCAGAAATGCAGGACAGGCCATGGAGAAATGGGAGCCTTGCTACACTGATGGGCGGGATGTAAATTGCCAACAGCCACTCTGGAGAAGTGTCCGGTGAGTCCTGAAACATCTGGAAAACACAGCTTAGAGAGCATAGGGCACTTCCACTCATGGGGGTATAAATTGGGAAAATTAAAAATCAGCAAGACACAAGCACCCCAAAGTTTAGGGCTGCTCTGTTGACCAGGACCTCCACTTCATTCCACCTTAAATATCCAAGGAAAGAGAAAAATGGATAAAGAAGTTGTGGTCCTTATGTACAATGGAATATCACTCAGCCATGAAATCAATGTCATAAGGTTAGTAGCAGCATGATGAGTGGATTTAGGTACGACGATTCTAACTGAAATAAGTCACACAGAAAAGGACACTTCTCATAAGGTATCACTTTTAGAGGGAATGTAAAAACCGTTACACTTGAACTGAATTACAAAACAGAACAGAGTCACACATGCAGAAAACAGACTATGGCTGCTTAACGGGAAAGGTGAGGTGGGGTGATACATAAAACAAGGGTATCAAATTAGCTCAGATACCGTTCCATAAACCCAATATGTAGTAGACAAGACCTACTCCTTGCTCAGAGAACTGGACTCAACACGCCCTATTCACCGCACAAGAATATATCTGACTAGTAATAATCTTAAAACCTATGTATTGATATCTCTCTGTTAGTGTGTCAAGTGGGTGTAAAGCGGCATAAACACAGCCGTGAAAAGCAGCTAAACCCCATTATGAAAATTAATTACTTTGAAAAACCCATGAAACAACGACAGTGAAAGAGAGAGAAATTCTTACACAATGCGTTCAGGGGATGTGATGCAACATGGATTGACCATATCTAGACCCACAGCTGGATGAGACATAAGGGTGGACACTCTTGGGGCTGAGAGGTTTGGTGAGGTTGGGTGAGCAAACGCAGACCCTTTAAAGTAATACTGCGTGGTACCCATCGCATGGGTCCCAAATCTCCAGCTTCAAGGGCATCTTCCTACATCGAAAACATGCATGAGAAACCCAGAAGATGGTACACCGTGTGATGGGGAAAGGTTTCTAAAACGCACCTCATTTCTCATCTCCTTGTGCCCGGGTTCGCCATTCCAGCCGCTTTACTAGCAATCTCCCTACTTGGAGCATCAGCACCTTTAACCTCCTGTTCCGTACAGGTTGCAATTTGTCCTGAGGATGAACGGGAAGACGGGGAACCAACGAGAGACTAGCTCTTGGTGTCGGGACAGGCACAGGTCACTCTATTTTCCCATCAGGAAGAAGAATTAACCACAGGCTCAGCCTGCCCCCCGGAACCAGAACAGGGCCTGAAGCCATCCTGCGCTTTTGCGGCCAGCTCCCAAAAAAGCGAGTTGTAAAATGGAGGTTCAGGGCACTGCAATTCACAAACCTGCAGAGTTATAAATGATAACTCTCGTCCACAAATATATTGAGGGAAGGCAAAGAAGAGGATTTGAAATCAAGGCAGAATTGCACGAAACAGATTTCAGGAGGTAGATACGAATCGCCTTTAAAGCACATGAAAAGCGGCAAAACGTTGACAATGATGCCCTTGGCTAAAAAGGGCGTATGCGTTTTTTCCTGAATATATTCAGGAAAAAACGCATACGCCCTTTTTGGCCAACCAAGCAACCTGGAAAGGCAAATCAGCGCTACAGAGAAGTCTCGCTTCCCATCGGTCAAAAGGGCCATGCTGAAAAAAGTGTCAAAACCAGAAATGCAGGACAGGCCATGGAGAAATGGGAGCCTTGCTACACTGATGGGCGGGATGTAAATTGCCAACAGCCACTCTGGAGAAGTGTACGGTGTGTCCTGAAACATCTGAAAAACACAGCTTAGAGAGCATAGGGCACTTCCACTCATGGGGGTATAAATTGGGAAAATGAAAAATCAGCAAGACACAAGCACCCCAAAGTTGAGGGCTGCTCTGTTGACAAGGACCTCCACTTCATTCCACCTTAAATATCCCAGGAAAGAGAAAAATGGATAAAGAAGTTGTGGTCCTTATGTACAATGGAATATCACTCAGCCATGAAATCAATGTCATAAGGTTAGTAGCAGCATGATGAGTGGATTTAGGTACGACGATTCTAAGTGAAATAAGTCACACAGAAAAGGACACTTCTCATAAGGTATCACTGATAGAGGGAATGTAAAAACCGTTACACTTGAACTGAATTACAAAACAGAACAGAGTCACACATGCAGAAAACACACTATGGCTGCTTAACGGGAAAGGTGAGGTGGGGTGATACATAAAACAAGGGTATCAAATTAGCTCAGATACTGTTCCATAAACCCAATATGTAATAGACAAGACCTACTCCTTGCTCAGAGAACTGGACTCAACACGCCCTATTCACCGCACAAGAATATATCTGACTAGTAATAATCTTAAAACCTATGTATTGATATCTCTCTGTTAGTGTGTCAAGTGGGTGTAAAGCGGCATAAACACAGCAGTGAAAAGCAGCTAAACCCCATTATGAAAATAAATTACTTTGAAAAACCCATGAAACAACGACAGTGAAAGAGATAGAAATTCTTACACAATGCGTTCAGGGGCTGTGATGCAACCTGGATTGACCATATCTAGACCCACAGCTGGATGAGACATAAGGGTGGACACTCTTGGGGCTGAGAGGTTTGGTGAGGTTGGGTGAGCAAACGCAGACCCTTTAAAGTAATACTGCGTGGTACCCATCGCATGGGTCCCAAATCTCCAGCTTCAAGGGCATCTTCCTACATCGAAAACATGCATGAGAAACCCAGAAGATAGTACACCGTGTGATGGGGAAAGGTTTCTAAAACGCACATCATTTCTCATCTCCTTGTGCCCGGGTTTGCCATTCCAGCCGCTTTACTAGCAATCTCCCTACTTGGAGCAAATGCACCTTTAACCTCCTGTTCCGTACAGGTTGCAATTTGTCCTGAGGATGAACGGGAAGACGGGGAACCAACGAGAGACTAGCTCTTGGTGTTGGGACAGGCACAGGTCACTCTATTTTCCCACCAGGAAGAAGAATTAACCACAGGCTCAGCCTGCCCCCCAGAACCAGAACAGGGCCTGAAGCCATCCTGCGCTTTTGCGGCCAGCTCCCAAAAAAGCGAGTTGTAAAATGGAGGTTCAGGGCACTGCAATTCACAAACCTGCAGAGTCATAAATGATAACTCTCGTCCACAAATATATTGAGGGAAGGCAAAGAAGAGGATTTGAAATCAAGGCAGAATTGCAGGAAACAGATTTCAGGAGGTAGATACGAATCGCCTTTAAAGCACATGAAAAGCGGCAAAACGTTGACAATGATGCCCTTGGCCAAAAAGGGCGTATGCGTTTTTTCCTGAATATATTCAGGAAAAAACGCATACGCCCTTTTTGGCCAACCAAGCAACCTGGAAAGGCAAATCAGCGCTACAGAGAAGTCTCGCTTCCCATCGGTCAAAAGGGCCATGCTGAAAAAAGTGTCAAAACCAGAAATGCAGGACAGGCCATGGAGAAATGGGAGCCTTGCTACACTGATGGGCGGGATGTAAATTGCCAACAGCCACTCTGGAGAAGTGTACGGTGTGTCCTGAAACATCTGAAAAACACAGCTTAGAGAGCATAGGGCACTTCCACTCATGGGGGTATAAATTGGGAAAATTAAAAATCAGCAAGACACAAGCACCCCAAAGTTGAGGGCTGCTCTGTTGACAAGGACCTCCACTTCATTCCACCTTAAATATCCCAGGAAAGAGAAAAATGGATAAAGAAGTTGTGGTCCTTATGTACAATGGAATATCACTCAGCCATGAAATCAATGTCATAAGGTTAGTAGCAGCATGATGAGTGGATTTAGGTACGACGATTCTAAGTGAAATAACTCACACAGAAAAGGACACTTCTCATAAGGTATCACTTTTAGAGGGAATGTAAAAACCGTTACACTTGAACTGAATTACAAAACAGAACAGAGTCACACATGCAGAAAACACACTATGGCTGCTTAACGGGAAAGGTGAGGTGGGGTGATATATAAAACAAGGGTATCAAATTAGCTCAGATACCGTTCCATAAACCCAATATGTAGTAGACAAGACCTACTCCTTGCTCAGAGAACTGGACTCAACACGCCCTATTCACCGCACAAGAATATATCTGACTAGTAATAATCTTAAAACCTATGTATTGATATCTCTCTGTTAGTGTGTCAAGTGGGTGTAAAGCGGCATAAACACAGCCGTGAAAAGCAGCTAAACCCCATTATGAAAATAAATTACTTTGAAAAACCCATGAAACAACGACAGTGAAAGAGATAGAAATTCTTACACAATGCGTTCAGGGGCTGTGATGCAACCTGGATTGACCATATCTAGACCCACAGCTGGATGAGACATAAGGGTGGACACTCTTGGGGCTGAGAGGTTTGGTGAGGTTGGGTGAGCAAACGCAGACCCTTTAAAGTAATACTGCGTGGTACCCATCGCATGGGTCCCAAATCTCCAGCTTCAAGGGCATCTTCCTACATCGAAAACAGGCATGAGAAACCCAGAAGATGGTACACCGTGTGATGGGGAAAGGTTTCTAAAACGCACCTCATTTCTCATCTCCTTGTGCCCGGGTTCGCCATTCCAGCCGCTTTACTAGCAATCTCCCTACTTGGAGCATCAGCACCTTTAACCTCCTGTTCCGTACAGGTTGCAATTTGTCCTGAGGATGAACGGGAAGACGGGGAACCAACGAGAGACTAGCTCTTGGTGTCGGGACAGGCACAGGTCACTCTATTTTCCCATCAGGAAGAAGAATTAACCACAGGCTCAGCCTGCCCCCCGGAACCAGAACAGGGCCTGAAGCCATCCTGCGCTTTTGCGGCCAGCTCCCAAAAAAGCGAGTTGTAAAATGGAGGTTCAGGGCACTGCAATTCACAAACCTGCAGAGTTATAAATGATAACTCTCGTCCACAAATATATTGAGGGAAGGCAAAGAAGAGGATTTGAAATCAAGGCAGAATTGCACGAAACAGATTTCAGGAGGTAGATACGAATCGCCTTTAAAGCACATGAAAAGCGGCAAAACGTTGACAATGATGCCCTTGGCCAAAAAGGGCGTATGCGTTTTTTCCTGAATATATTCAGGAAAAAACGCATACGCCCTTTTTGGCCAACCAAGCAACCTGGAAAGGCAAATCAGCGCTACAGAGAAGTCTCGCTTCCCATCGGTCAAAAGGGCCATGCTGAAAAAAGTGTCAAAACCAGAAATGCAGGACAGGCCATGGAGAAATGGGAGCCTTGCTACACTGATGGGCGGGATGTAAATTGCCAACAGCCACTCTGGAGAAGTGTACGGTGTGTCCTGAAACATCTGAAAAACACAGCTTAGAGAGCATAGGGCACTTCCACTCATGGGGGTATAAATTGGGAAAATTAAAAATCAGCAAGACACAAGCACCCCAAAGTTGAGGGCTGCTCTGTTGACAAGGACCTCCACTTCATTCCACCTTAAATATCCCAGGAAAGAGAAAAATGGATAAAGAAGTTGTGGTCCTTATGTACAATGGAATATCACTCAGCCATGAAATCAATGTCATAAGGTTAGTAGCAGCATGATGAGTGGATTTAGGTACGACGATTCTAAGTGAAATAACTCACACAGAAAAGGACACTTCTCATAAGGTATCACTTTTAGAGGGAATGTAAAAACCGTTACACTTGAACTGAATTACAAAACAGAACAGAGTCACACATGCAGAAAACACACTATGGCTGCTTAACGGGAAAGGTGAGGTGGGGTGATATATAAAACAAGGGTATCAAATTAGCTCAGATACCGTTCCATAAACCCAATATGTAGTAGACAAGACCTACTCCTTGCTCAGAGAACTGGACTCAACACGCCCTATTCACCGCACAAGAATATATCTGACTAGTAATAATCTTAAAACCTATGTATTGATATCTCTCTGTTAGTGTGTCAAGTGGGTGTAAAGCGGCATAAACACAGCCGTGAAAAGCAGCTAAACCCCATTATGAAAATAAATTACTTTGAAAAACCCATGAAACAACGACAGTGAAAGAGATAGAAATTCTTACACAATGCGTTCAGGGGCTGTGATGCAACCTGGATTGACCATATCTAGACCCACAGCTGGATGAGACATAAGGGTGGACACTCTTGGGGCTGAGAGGTTTGGTGAGGTTGGGTGAGCAAACGCAGACCCTTTAAAGTAATACTGCGTGGTACCCATCGCATGGGTCCCAAATCTCCAGCTTCAAGGGCATCTTCCTACATCGAAAACATGCATGAGAAACCCAGAAGATGGTACACCGTGTGATGGGGAAAGGTTTCTAAAACGCACCTCATTTCTCATCTCCTTGTGCCCGGGTTCGCCATTCCAGCCGCTTTACTAGCAATCTCCCTACTTGGAGCATCAGCACCTTTAACCTCCTGTTCCGTACAGGTTGCAATTTGTCCTGAGGATGAACGGGAAGACGGGGAACCAACGAGAGACTAGCTCTTGGTGTCGGGACAGGCACAGGTCACTCTATTTTCCCATCAGGAAGAAGAATTAACCACAGGCTCAGCCTGCCCCCCGGAACCAGAACAGGGCCTGAAGCCATCCTGCGCTTTTGCGGCCAGCTCCCAAAAAAGCGAGTTGTAAAATGGAGGTTCAGGGCACTGCAATTCACAAACCTGCAGAGTTATAAATGATAACTCTCGTCCACAAATATATTGAGGGAAGGCAAAGAAGAGGATTTGAAATCAAGGCAGAATTGCACGAAACAGATTTCAGGAGGTAGATACGAATCGCCTTTAAAGCACATGAAAAGCGGCAAAACGTTGACAATGATGCCCTTGGCCAAAAAGGGCGTATGCGTTTTTTCCTGAATATATTCAGGAAAAAACGCATACGCCCTTTTTGGCCAACCAAGCAACCTGGAAAGGCAAATCAGCGCTACAGAGAAGTCTCGCTTCCCATCGGTCAAAAGGGCCATGCTGAAAAAAGTGTCAAAACCAGAAATGCAGGACAGGCCATGGAGAAATGGGAGCCTTGCTACACTGATGGGCGGGATGTCAATTGCCAAAAGCCACTCTGGAGAAGTGTACGGTGTGTCCTGAAACATCTGAAAAACACAGCTTAGAGAGCATAGGGCACTTCCACTCATGGGGGTATAAATTGGGAAAATTAAAAATCAGCAAGACACAAGCACCCCAAAGTTGAGGGCTGCTCTGTTGACAAGGACCTCCACTTCATTCCACCTTAAATATCCCAGGAAAGAGAAAAATGGATAAAGAAGTTGTGGTCCTTATGTACAATGGAATATCACTCAGCCATGAAATCAATGTCATAAGGTTAGTAGCAGCATGATGAGTGGATTTAGGTACGACGATTCTAAGTGAAATAAGTCACACAGAAAAGGACACTTCTCATAAGGTATCACTTTTAGAGGGAATGTAAAAACCGTTACACTTGAACTGAATTACAAAACAGAACAGAGTCACACATGCAGAAAACACACTATGGCTGCTTAACGGGAAAGGTGAGGTGGGGTGATATATAAAACAAGGGTATCAAATTAGCTCAGATACCGTTCCATAAACCCAATATGTAGTAGACAAGACCTACTCCTTGCTCAGAGAACTGGACTCAACACGCCCTATTCACCGCACAAGAATATATCTGACTAGTAATAATCTTAAAACCTATGTATTGATATCTCTCTGTTAGTGCGTCAAGTGGGTGTAAAGCGGCATAAACACAGCCGTGAAAAGCAGCTAAACCCCATTATGAAAATAAATTACTTTGAAAAACCCATGAAACAACGACAGTGAAAGAGATAGAAATTCTTACACAATGAGTTCAGGGGCTGTGATGCAACCTGGATTGACCATATCTAGACCCACAGCTGGATGAGACATAAAGGTGGACACTCTTGGGGCTGAGAGGTTTGGTGAGGTTGGGTGAGCAAACGCAGACCCTTTAAAGTAATACTGCGTGGTACCCATCGCATGGGTCCCAAATCTCCAGCTTCAAGGGCATCTTCCTACATCGAAAACATGCATGAGAAACCCAGAAGATAGTACACCGTGTGATGGGGAAAGGTTTCTAAAACGCACCTCATTTCTCATCTCCTTGTGCCCGGGTTTGCCATTCCAGCCGCTTTACCAGCAATCTCCCTACTTGGAGCAACAGCACCTTTAACCTCCTGTTCCGTACAGGTTGCAATTTGTCCTGAGGATGAACGGGAAGACGGGGAACCAACGAGAGACTAGCTCTTGGTGTTGGGACAGGCACAGGTCACTCTATTTTCCCATCAGGAGGAAGAATTAACCACAGGCTCAGCCTGCCCCCCGGAACCAGAACAGGGCCTGAAGCCATCCTGCGCTTTTGCGGCCAGCTCCCAAAAAAGCGAGTTGTAAAATGGAGGTTCAGGGCACTGCAATTCACAAACCTGCAGAGTTATAAATGATAACTCTCGTCCACAAATATATTGAGGGAAGGCAAAGAAGAGGATTTGAAATCAAGGCAGAATTGCACGAAACAGATTTCAGGAGGTAGATACGAATCGCCTTTAAAGCACATGAAAAGCGGCAAAACGTTGACAATGATGCCCTTGGCCAAAAAGGGCGTATGCGTTTTTTCCTGAATATATTCAGGAAAAAACGCATACGCCCTTTTTGGCCAACCAAGCAACCTGGAAAGGCAAATCAGCGCTACAGAGAAGTCTCGCTTCCCATCGGTCAAAAGGGCCATGCTGAAAAAAGTGTCAAAACCAGAAATGCAGGACAGGCCATGGAGAAATGGGAGCCTTGCTACACTGATGGGCGGGATGTCAATTGCCAACAGCCACTCTGGAGAAGTGTACGGTGTGTCCTGAAACATCTGAAAAACACAGCTTAGAGAGCATAGGGCACTTCCACTCATGGGGGTATAAATTGGGAAAATTAAAAATCAGCAAGACACAAGCACCCCAAAGTTGAGGGCTGCTCTGTTGACAAGGACCTCCACTTCATTCCACCTTAAATATCCCAGGAAAGAGAAAAATGGATAAAGAAGTTGTGGTCCTTATGTACAATGGAATATCACTCAGCCATGAAATCAATGTCATAAGGTTAGTAGCAGCATGATGAGTGGATTTAGGTACGACGATTCTAAGTGAAATAAGTCACACAGAAAAGGACACTTCTCATAAGGTATCACTTTTAGAGGGAATGTAAAAACCGTTACACTTGAACTGAATTACAAAACAGAACAGAGTCACACATGCAGAAAACACACTATGGCTGCTTAACGGGAAAGGTGAGGTGGGGTGATACATAAAACAAGGGTATCAAATTAGCTCAGATACCGTTCCATAAACCCAATATGTAGTAGACAAGACCTACTCCTTGCTCAGAGAACTGGACTCAACACGCCCTATTCACCGCACAAGAATATATCTGACTAGTAATAATCTTAAAACCTATGTATTGATATCTCTCTGTTAGTGTGTCAAGTGGGTGTAAAGCGGCATAAACACAGCCGTGAAAAGCAGCTAAACCCCATTATGAAAATAAATTACTTTGAAATACCCATGAAACAACGACAGTGAAAGAGATAGAAATTCTTACACAATGAGTTCAGGGGCTGTGATGCAACCTGGATCGACCATATCTAGACCCACAGCTGGATGAGACATAAGGGTGGACACTCTTGGGGCTGAGAGGTTTGGTGAGGTTGGGTGAGCAAACGCAGACCATTTAAAGTAATACGGCGTGGTACCCATCGCATGGGTCCCAAATCTCCAGGTTCAAGGGCATCTTCCTACATCGAAAACATGCATGAGAAACCCAGAAGATGGTACACCGTGTGATGGGGAAAGGTTTCTAAAACGCACCTCATTTCTCATCTCCTTGTGCCCGGGTTCGCCATTCCAGCCGCTTTACTAGCAATCTCCCTACTTGGAGCATCAGCACCTTTAACCTCCTGTTCCGTACAGGTTGCAATTTGTCCTGAGGATGAACGGGAAGACGGGGAACCAACGAGAGACTAGCTCTTGGTGTCGGGACAGGCACAGGTCACTCTATTTTCCCATCAGGAAGAAGAATTAACCACAGGCTCAGCCTGCCCCCCGGAACCAGAACAGGGCCTGAAGCCATCCTGCGCTCTTGCGGCCAGCTCCCAAAAAAGCGTGTTGTAAAATGGAGGTTCAGGGCACTGCAATTCACAAACCTGCAGAGTTATAAATGATAACTCTCGTCCACAAATATATTGAGGGAAGGCAAAGAAGAGGATTTGAAATCAAGGCAGAATTGCAGGAAACAGATTTCAGGAGGTAGATTCGAATCGCCTTTAAAGCACATGAAAAGCAGCAAAATGTTGATAATGATGCCCTTGGCCAAAAAGGGCGTATGCGTTTTTTCCTGAATATATTCAGGAAAAAACGCATACGCCCTTTTTGGCCAACCAAACAACCTGGAAAGGCAAATCAGCACTACAGAGAAGTCTCGCTTCCCATCGGTCAAAAGGGCCATGCTGAAAAAAGTGTCAAAACCAGAAATGCAGGACAGGCCATGGAGAAATGGGAGCCTTGCTACACTGATGGGCGGGATGTAAATTGCCAACAGCCACTCTGGAGAAGTGTACGGTGTGTCCTGAAACATCTGAAAAACACAGCTTAGAGAGCATAGGGCACTTCCACTCATGGGGGTATAAATTGGGAAAATTAAAAATCAGCAAGACACAAGCACCCCAAAGTTGAGGGCTGCTCTGTTGACAAGGACCTCCACTTCATTCCACCTTAAATATCCCAGGAAAGAGAAAAATGGATAAAGAAGTTGTGGTCCTTATGTACAATGGAATATCACTCAGCCATGAAATCAATGTCATAAGGTTAGTAGCAGCATGATGAGTGGATTTAGGTACGACGATTCTAAGTGAAATAACTCACACAGAAAAGGACACTTCTCATAAGGTATCACTTTTAGAGGGAATGTAAAAACCGTTACACTTGAACTGAATTACAAAACAGAACAGAGTCACACATGCAGAAAACACACTATGGCTGCTTAACGGGAAAGGTGAGGTGGGGTGATATATAAAACAAGGGTATCAAATTAGCTCAGATACCGTTCCATAAACCCAATATGTAGTAGACAAGACCTACTCCTTGCTCAGAGAACTGGACTCAACACGCCCTATTCACCGCACAAGAATATATCTGACTAGTAATAATCTTAAAACCTATGTATTGATATCTCTCTGTTAGTGTGTCAAGTGGGTGTAAAGCGGCATAAACACAGCCGTGAAAAGCAGCTAAACCCCATTATGAAAATAAATTACTTTGAAAAACCCATGAAACAACGACAGTGAAAGAGATAGAAATTCTTACACAATGAGTTCAGGGGCTGTGATGCAACCTGGATTGACCATATCTAGACCCACAGCTGGATGAGACATAAGGGTGGACACTCTTGGGGCTGAGAGGTTTGGTGAGGTTGGGTGAGCAAACGCAGACCCTTTAAAGTAATACTGCGTGGTACCCATCGCATGGGTCCCAAATCTCCAGCTTCAAGGGCATCTTCCTACATCGAAAACATGCATGAGAAACCCAGAAGATGGTACACCGTGTGATGGGGAAAGGTTTCTAAAACGCACCTCATTTCTCATCTCCTTGTGCCCGGGTTCGCCATTCCAGCCGCTTTACTAGCAATCTCCCTACTTGGAGCATCAGCACCTTTAACCTCCTGTTCCGTACAGGTTGCAATTTGTCCTGAGGATGAACGGGAAGACGGGGAACCAACGAGAGACTAGCTCTTGGTGTCGGGACAGGCACAGGTCACTCTATTTTCCCATCAGGAAGAAGAATTAACCACAGGCTCAGCCTGCCCCCCGGAACCAGAACAGGGCCTGAAGCCATCCTGCGCTTGTGCGGCCAGCTCCCAAAAAAGCGAGTTGTAAAATGGAGGTTCAGGGCACTGCAATTCACAAACCTGCAGAGTTATAAATGATAACTCTCGTCCACAAATATATTGAGGGAAGGCAAAGAAGAGGATTTGAAATCAAGGCAGAATTGCACGAAACAGATTTCAGGAGGTAGATACGAATCGCCTTTAAAGCACATGAAAAGTGGCAAAACGTTGACAATGATGCCCTTGGCCAAAAAGGGCGTATGCGTTTTTTCCTGAATATATTCAGGAAAAAACGCATACGCCCTTTTTGGCCAACCAAGCAACCTGGAAAGGCAAATCAGCGCTACAGAGAAGTCTCGCTTCCCATCGGTCAAAAGGGCCATGCTGAAAAAAGTGTCAAAACCAGAAATGCAGGACAGGCCATGGAGAAATGGGAGCCTTGCTACACTGATGGGCGGGATGTAAATTGCCAACAGCCACTCTGGAGAAGTGTACGGTGTGTCCTGAAACATCTGAAAAACACAGCTTAGAGAGCATAGGGCACTTCCACTCATGGGGGTATAAATTGGGAAAATTAAAAATCAGCAAGACACAAGCACCCCAAAGTTGAGGGCTGCTCTGTTGACAAGGACCTCCACTTCATTCCACCTTAAATATCCCAGGAAAGAGAAAAATGGATAAAGAAGTTGTGGTCCTTATGTACAATGGAATATCACTCAGCCATGAAATCAATGTCATAAGGTTAGTAGCAGCATGATGAGTGGATTTAGGTACGACGATTCTAAGTGAAATAAGTCACACAGAAAAGGACACTTCTCATAAGGTATCACTTTTAGAGGGAATGTAAAAACCGTTACACTTGAACTGAATTACAAAACAGAACAGAGTCACACATGCAGAAAACACACTATGGCTGCTTAACGGGAAAGGTGAGGTGGGGTGATATATAAAACAAGGGTATCAAATTAGCTCAGATACCGTTCCATAAACCCAATATGTAGTAGACAAGACCTACTCCTTGCTCAGAGAACTGGACTCAACACGCCCTATTCACCGCACAAGAATATATCTGACTAGTAATAATCTTAAAACCTATGTATTGATATCTCTCTGTTAGTGCGTCAAGTGGGTGTAAAGCGGCATAAACACAGCCGTGAAAAGCAGCTAAACCCCATTATGAAAATAAATTACTTTGAAAAACCCATGAAACAACGACAGTGAAAGAGATAGAAATTCTTACACAATGAGTTCAGGGGCTGTGATGCAACCTGGATTGACCATATCTAGACCCACAGCTGGATGAGACATAAAGGTGGACACTCTTGGGGCTGAGAGGTTTGTTGAGGTTGGGTGAGCAAACGCAGACCCTTTAAAGTAATACTGCGTGGTACCCATCGCATGGGTCCCAAATCTCCAGCTTCAAGGGCATCTTCCTACATCGAAAACATGCATGAGAAACCCAGAAGATAGTACACCGTGTGATGGGGAAAGGTTTCTAAAACGCACCTCATTTCTCATCTCCTTGTGCCCGGGTTTGCCATTCCAGCCGCTTTACTAGCAATCTCCCTACTTGGAGCAACAGCACCTTTAACCTCCTGTTCCGTACAGGTTGCAATTTGTCCTGAGGATGAACGGGAAGACGGGGAACCAACGAGAGACTAGCTCTTGGTGTTGGGACAGGCACAGGTCACTCTATTTTCCCATCAGGAGGAAGAATTAACCACAGGCTCAGCCTGCCCCCCGGAACCAGAACAGGGCCTGAAGCCATCCTGCACTTTTGCGGCCAGCTCCCAAAAAAGCGAGTTGTAAAATGGAGGTTCAGGGCACTGCAATTCACAAACCTGCAGAGTTATAAATGAAAACTCTCGTCCACAAATATATTGAGGGAAGGCAAAGAAGAGGATTTGAAATCAAGGCAGAATTGCACGAAACAGATTTCAGGAGGTAGATACGAATCGCCTTTAAAGCACATGAAAAGCGGCAAAACGTTGACAATGATGCCCTTGGCCAAAAAGGGCGTATGCGTTTTTTCCTGAATATATTCAGGAAAAAACGCATACGCCCTTTTTGGCCAACCAAGCAACCTGGAAAGGCAAATCAGCGCTACAGAGAAGTCTCGCTTCCCATCGGTCAAAAGGGCCATGCTGAAAAAAGTGTCAAAAGCAGAAATGCAAGACAGGCCATGGAGAAATGGGAGCCTTGCTACACTGATGGGCGGGATGTCAATTGCCAACAGCCACTCTGGAGAAGTGTACGGTGTGTCCTGAAACATCTGAAAAACACAGCTTAGAGAGCATAGGGCACTTCCACTCATGGGGGTATAAATTGGGAAAATTAAAAATCAGCAAGACACAAGCACCCCAAAGTTTAGGGCTGCTCTGTTGACAAGGACCTCCACTTCATTCCACCTTAAATATCCAAGGAAAGAGAAAAATGGATAAAGAAGTTGTGGTCCTTATGTACAATGGAATATCACTCAGCCATGAAATCAATGTCATAAGGTTAGTAGCAGCATGATGAGTGGATTTAGGTACGACGATTCTAACTGAAATAAGTCACACAGAAAAGGACACTTCTCATAAGGTATCACTTTTAGAGGGAATGTAAAAACCGTTACACTTGAACTGAATTACAAAACAGAACAGAGTCACACATGCAGAAAACAGACTATGGCTGCTTAACGGGAAAGGTGAGGTGGGGTGATACATAAAACAAGGGTATCAAATTAGCTCAGATACCATTCCATAAACCCAATATGTAGTAGACAAGACCTACTCCTTGCTCAGAGAACTGGACTCAACACGCCCTATTCACCGCACAAGAATATATCTGACTAGTAATAATCTTAAAACCTATGTATTGATATCTCTCTGTTAGTGTGTCAAGTGGGTGTAAAGCGGCATAAACACAGCCGTGAAAAGCAGCTAAACCCCATTATGAAAATAAATTACTTTGAAATACCCATGAAACAACGACAGTGAAAGAGATAGAAATTCTTACACAATGAGTTCAGGGGCTGTGATGCAACCTGGATCGACCATATCTAGACCCACAGCTGGATGAGACATAAGGGTGGACAATCTTGGGGCTGAGAGGTTTGGTGAGGTTGGGTGAGCAAACGCAGACCCTTTAAAGTAATACGGCGTGGTACCCATCGCATGGGTCCCAAATCTCCAGCTTCAAGGGCATCTTCCTACATCGAAAACATGCATGAGAAACCCAGAAGATGGTACACCGTGTGATGGGGAAAGGTTTCTAAAACGCACCACATTTCTCATCTCCTTGTGCCCGGGTTCGCCATTCCAGCCGCTTTACTAGCAATCTCCCTACTTGGAGCATCAGCACCTTTAACCTCCTGTTCCGTACAGGTTGCTATTTGTCCTGAGGATGAACGGGAAGACGGGGAACCAACGAGAGACTAGCTCTTGGTGTTGGGACAGGCACAGGTCACTCTATTTTCCCATCAGGAAGAAGAATTAACCACAGGCTCAGCCTGCCCCCCGGAACCAGAACATTGCCTGAAGCCATCCTGCGCTCTTGCGGCCAGCTCCCAAAAAAGCGTGTTGTAAAATGGAGGTTCAGGGCACTGCAATTCACAAACATGCAGAGTTATAAATGATAACTCTCGTCCACAAATATATTGAGGGAAGGCAAAGAAGAGGATTTGAAATCAAGGCAGAATTGCAGGAAACAGATTTCAGGAGGTAGATTCGACTCGCCTTTAAAGCACATGAAAAGCAGCAAAATGTTGATAATGATGCCCTTGGCCAAAAAGGGCGTATACGTTTTTTCCTGAATATATTCAGGAAAAAACGCATACGCCCTTTTTGGCCAACCAAACAACCTGGAAAGGCAAATCAGCGCTACAGAGAAGTCTCGCTTCCCATCGGTCAAAAGGGCCATGCTGAAAAAAGTGTCAAAACCAGAAATGCAGGACAGGCCATGGAGAAATGGGAGCCTTGCTACACTGATGGGCGGGATGTAAATTGCCAACAGCCACTCTGGAGAAGTGTCCGGTGAGTCCTGAAACATCTGGAAAACACAGCTTAGAGAGCATAGGGCACTTCCACTCATGGGGGTATAAATTGGGAAAATTAAAAATCAGCAAGACACAAGCACCCCAAAGTTTAGGGCTGCTCTGTTGACAAGGACCTCCACTTCATTCCACCTTAAATATCCAAGGAAAGAGAAAAATGGATAAAGAAGTTGTGGTCCTTATGTACAATGGAATATCACTCAGCCATGAAATCAATGTCATAAGGTTAGTAGCAGCATGATGAGTGGATTTAGGTACGACGATTCTAACTGAAATAAGTCACACAGAAAAGGACACTTCTCATAAGGTATCACTTTTAGAGGGAATGTAAAAACCGTTACACTTGAACTGAATTACAAAACAGAACAGAGTCACACATGCAGAAAACAGACTATGGCTGCTTAACGGGAAAGGTGAGGTGGGGTGATACATAAAACAAGGGTTTCAAATTAGCTCAGATACCGTTCCATAAACCCAATATGTAGTAGACAAGACCTACTCCTTGCTCAGAGAACTGGACTCAACACGCCCTATTCACCGCACAAGAATATATCTGACTAGTAATAATCTTAAAACCTATGTATTGATATCTCTCTGTTAGTGTGTCAAGTGGGTGTAAAGCGGCATAAACACAGCCGTGAAAAGCAGCTAAACCCCATTATGAAAATAAATTACTTTGAAAAACCCATGAAACAACGACAGTGAAAGAGAGAGAAATTCTTACACAATGCGTTCAGGGGATGTGATGCAACATGGATTGACCATATCTAGACCCACAGCTGGATGAGACATAAGGGTGGATACTCTTGGGGCTGAGAGGTTTGGTGAGGTTGGGTGAGCAAACGCAGACCCTTTAAAGTAATACTGCGTGGTACCCATCGCATGGGTCCCAAATCTCCAGCTTCAAGGGCATCTTCCTACATCGAAAACATGCATGAGAAACCCAGAAGATGGTACACCGTGTGATGGGGAAAGGTTTCTAAAACGCACCTCATTTCTCATCTCCTTGTGCCCGGGTTTGCCATTCCAGCCGCTTTACTAGCAATCTCCCTACTTGGAGCATCAGCACCTTTAACCTCCTGTTCCGTACAGGTTGCAATTTGTCCTGAGGATGAACGGGAAGACGGGGAACCAACGAGAGACTAGCTCTTGATGTCGAGACAGGCACAGGTCACTCTATTTTCCCATCAGGAAGAAGAATTAACCACAGGCTCAGCCTGCCCCCCGGAACCAGAACAGGGCCTGAAGCCATCCTGCGCTTTTGCGGCCAGCTCCCAAAAAAGCGAGTTGTAAAATGGAGGTTCAGGGCACTGCAATTCACAAACCTGCAGAGTTATAAATGATAACTCTCGTCCACAAATATATTGAGGGAAGGCAAAGAAGAGGATTTGAAATCAAGGCAGAATTGCACGAAACAGATTTCAGGAGGTAGATACGAATCGCCTTTAAAGCACATGAAAAGCGGCAAAACGTTGACAATGATGCCCTTGGCTAAAAAGGGCGTATGCGTTTTTTCCTGAATATATTCAGGAAAAAACGCATACGCCCTTTTTGGCCAACCAAGCAACCTGGAAAGGCAAATCAGCGCTACAGAGAAGTCTCGCTTCCCATCGGTCAAAAGGGCCATGCTGAAAAAAGTGTCAAAACCAGAAATGCAGGACAGGCCATGGAGAAATGGGAGCCTTGCTACACTGATGGGCGGGATGTAAATTGCCAAAAGCCACTCTGGAGAAGTGTACGGTGTGTCCTGAAACATCTGAAAAACACAGCTTAGAGAGCATAGGGCACTTCCACTCATGGGGGTATAAATTGGGAAAATTAAAAATCAGCAAGACACAAGCACCCCAAAGTTGAGGGCTGCTCTGTTGACAAGGACCTCCACTTCATTCCACCTTAAATATCCCAGGAAAGAGAAAAATGGATAAAGAAGTTGTGGTCCTTATGTACAATGGAATATCACTCAGCCATGAAATCAATGTCATAAGGTTAGTAGCAGCATGATGAGTGGATTTAGGTACGACGATTCTAAGTGAAATAAGTCACACAGAAAAGGACACTTCTCATAAGGTATCACTGATAGAGGGAATGTAAAAACCGTTACACTTGAACTGAATTACAAAACAGAACAGAGTCACACATGCAGAAAACACACTATGGCTGCTTAACGGGAAAGGTGAGGTGGGGTGATACATAAAACAAGGGTATCAAATTAGCTCAGATACTGTTCCATAAACCCAATATGTAATAGACAAGACCTACTCCTTGCTCAGAGAACTGGACTCAACACGCCCTATTCACCGCACAAGAATATATCTGACTAGTAATAATCTTAAAACCTATGTATTGATATCTCTCTGTTAGTGTGTCAAGTGGGTGTAAAGCGGCATAAACACAGCAGTGAAAAGCAGCTAAACCCCATTATGAAAATAAATTACTTTGAAAAACCCATGAAACAACGACAGTGAAAGAGATAGAAATTCTTACACAATGCGTTCAGGGGCTGTGATGCAACCTGGATTGACCATATCTAGACCCACAGCTGGATGAGACATAAGGGTGGACACTCTTGGGGCTGAGAGGTTTGGTGAGGTTGGGTGAGCAAACGCAGACCCTTTAAAGTAATACTGCGTGGTACCCATCGCATGGGTCCCAAATCTCCAGCTTCAAGGGCATCTTCCTACATCGAAAACATGCATGAGAAACCCAGAAGATAGTACACCGTGTGATGGGGAAAGGTTTCTAAAACGCACCTCATTTCTCATCTCCTTGTGCCCGGGTTTGCCATTCCAGCCGCTTTACTAGCAATCTCCCTACTTGGAGCAAATGCACCTTTAACCTCCTGTTCCGTACAGGTTGCAATTTGTCCTGAGGATGAACGGGAAGACGGGGAACCAACGAGAGACTAGCTCTTGGTGTTGGGACAGGCACAGGTCACTCTATTTTCCCACCAGGAAGAAGAATTAACCACAGGCTCAGCCTGCCCCCCAGAACCAGAACAGGGCCTGAAGCCATCCTGCGCTTTTGCGGCCAGCTCCCAAAAAAGCGAGTTGTAAAATGGAGGTTCAGGGCACTGCAATTCACAAACCTGCAGAGTTATAAATGATAACTCTCGTCCACAAATATATTGAGGGAAGGCAAAGAAGAGGATTTGAAATCAAGGCAGAATTGCACGAAACAGATTTCAGGAGGTAGATACGAATCGCCTTTAAAGCACATGAAAAGTGGCAAAACGTTGACAATGATGCCCTTGGCCAAAAAGGGCGTATGCGTTTTTTCCTGAATATATTCAGGAAAAAACGCATACGCCCTTTTTGGCCAACCAAGCAACCTGGAAAGGCAAATCAGCGCTACAGAGAAGTCTCGCTTCCCATCGGTCAAAAGGGCCATGCTGAAAAAAGTGTCAAAACCAGAAATGCAGGACAGGCCATGGAGAAATGGGAGCCTTGCTACACTGATGGGCGGGATGTAAATTGCCAACAGCCACTCTGGAGAAGTGTACGGTGTGTCCTGAAACATCTGAAAAACACAGCTTAGAGAGCATAGGGCACTTCCACTCATGGGGGTATAAATTGGGAAAATTAAAAATCAGCAAGACACAAGCACCCCAAAGTTGAGGGCTGCTCTGTTGACAAGGACCTCCACTTCATTCCACCTTAAATATCCCAGGAAAGAGAAAAATGGATAAAGAAGTTGTGGTCCTTATGTACAATGGAATATCACTCAGCCATGAAATCAATGTCATAAGGTTAGTAGCAGCATGATGAGTGGATTTAGGTACGACGATTCTAAGTGAAATAACTCACACAGAAAAGGACACTTCTCATAAGGTATCACTTTTAGAGGGAATGTAAAAACCGTTACACTTGAACTGAATTACAAAACAGAACAGAGTCACACATGCAGAAAACACACTATGGCTGCTTAACGGGAAAGGTGAGGTGGGGTGATATATAAAACAAGGGTATCAAATTAGCTCAGATACCGTTCCATAAACCCAATATGTAGCAGACAAGACCTACTCCTTGCTCAGAGAACTGGACTCAACACGCCCTATTCACCGCACAAGAATATATCTGACTAGTAATAATCTTAAAACCTATGTATTGATATCTCTCTGTTAGTGTGTCAAGTGGGTGTAAAGCGGCATAAACACAGCCGTGAAAAGCAGCTAAACCCCATTATGAAAATAAATTACTTTGAAAAACCCATGAAACAACGACAGTGAAAGAGATAGAAATTCTTACACAATGAGTTCAGGGGCTGTGATGCAACCTGGATTGACCATATCTAGACCCACAGCTGGATGAGACATAAGGGTGGACACTCTTGGGGCTGAGAGGTTTGGTGAGGTTGGGTGAGCAAACGCAGACCCTTTAAAGTAATACTGCGTGGTACCCATCGCATGGGTCCCAAATCTCCAGGTTCAAGGGCATCTTCCTACATCGAAAACATGCATGAGAAACCCAGAAGATGGTACACCGTGTGATGGGGAAAGGTTTCTAAAACGCACCTCATTTCTCATCTCCTTGTGCCCGGGTTCGCCATTCCAGCCGCTTTACTAGCAATCTCCCTACTTGGAGCATCAGCACCTTTAACCTCCTGTTCCGTACAGGTTGCAATTTGTCCTGAGGATGAACGGGAAGACGGGGAACCAACGAGAGACTAGCTCTTGGTGTCGGGACAGGCACAGGTCACTCTATTTTCCCATCAGGAAGAAGAATTAACCACAGGCTCAGCCTGCCCCCCGGAACCAGAACAGGGCCTGAAGCCATCCTGCGCTTTTGCGGCCAGCTCCCAAAAAAGCGAGTTGTAAAATGGAGGTTCAGGGCACTGCAATTCACAAACCTGCAGAGTTATAAATGATAACTCTCGTCCACAAATATATTGAGGGAAGGCAAAGAAGAGGATTTGAAATCAAGGCAGAATTGCACGAAACAGATTTCAGGAGGTAGATACGAATCGCCTTTAAAGCACATGAAAAGCGGCAAAACGTTGACAATGATGCCCTTGGCCAAAAAGGGCGTATGCGTTTTTTCCTGAATATATTCAGGAAAAAACGCATACGCCCTTTTTGGCCAACCAAGCAACCTGGAAAGGCAAATCAGCGCTACAGAGAAGTCTCGCTTCCCATCGGTCAAAAGGGCCATGCTGAAAAAAGTGTCAAAACCAGAAATGCAGGACAGGCCATGGAGAAATGGGAGCCTTGCTACACTGATGGGCGGGATGTCAATTGCCAACAGCCACTCTGGAGAAGTGTACGGTGTGTCCTGAAACATCTGAAAAACACAGCTTAGAGAGCATAGGGCACTTCCACTCATGGGGGTATAAATTGGGAAAATGAAAAATCAGCAAGACACAAGCACCCCAAAGTTGAGGGCTGCTCTGTTGACAAGGACCTCCACTTCATTCCACCTTAAATATCCCAGGAAAGAGAAAAATGGATAAAGAAGTTGTGGTCCTTATGTACAATGGAATATCACTCAGCCATGAAATCAATGTCATAAGGTTAGTAGCAGCATGATGAGTGGATTTAGGTACGACGATTCTAACTGAAATAAGTCACACAGAAAAGGACACTTCTCATAAGGTATCACTTTTAGAGGGAATGTAAAAACCGTTACACTTGAACTGAATTACAAAACAGAACAGAGTCACACATGCAGAAAACAGACTATGGCTGCTTAACGGGAAAGGTGAGGTGGGGTGATACATAAAACAAGGGTATCAAATTAGCTCAGATACCGTTCCATAAACCCAATATGTAGTAGACAAGACCTACTCCTTGCTCAGAGAACTGGACTCAACACGCCCTATTCACCGCACAAGAATATATCTGACTAGTAATAATCTTAAAACCTATGTATTGATATCTCTCTGTTAGTGTGTCAAGTGGGTGTAAAGCGGCATAAACACAGCCGTGAAAAGCAGCTAAACCCCATTATGAAAATAAATTACTTTGAAAAACCCATGAAACAACGACAGTGAAAGAGAGAGAAATTCTTACACAATGCGTTCAGGGGATGTGATGCAACATGGATTGACTATATCTAGACCCACAGCTGGATGAGACATAAGGGTGGACACTCTTGGAGCTGAGAGGTTTGGTGAGGTTGGGTGAGCAAACGCAGACCCTTTAAAGTAATACTGCGTGGTACCCATCGCATGGGTCCCAAATCTCCAGCTTCAAGGGCATCTTCCTACATCGAAAACATGCATGAGAAACCCAGAAGATGGTACACCGTGTGATGGGGAAAGGTTTCTAAAACGCACCTCATTTCTCATCTCCTTGTGCCCGGGTTCGCCATTCCAGCCGCTTTACTAGCAATCTCCCTACTTGGAGCATCAGCACCTTTAACCTCCTGTTCCGTACAGGTTGCAATTTGTCCTGAGGATGAACGGGAAGACGGGGAACCAACGAGAGACTAGCTCTTGATGTCGGGACAGGCACAGGTCACTCTATTTTCCCATCAGGAAGAAGAATTAACCACAGGCTCAGCCTGCCCCCCGGAACCAGAACAGGGCCTGAAGCCATCCTGCGCTTTTGCGGCCAGCTCCCAAAAAAGCGAGTTGTAAAATGGAGGTTCAGGGCACTGCAATTCACAAACCTGCAGAGTTATAAATGATAACTCTCGTCCACAAATATATTGAGGGAAGGCAAAGAAGAGGATTTGAAATCAAGGCAGAATTGCACGAAACAGATTTCAGGAGGTAGATACGAATCGCCTTTAAAGCACATGAAAAGCGGCAAAACGTTGACAATGATGCCCTTGGCCAAAAAGGGCGTATGCGTTTTTTCCTGAATATATTCAGGAAAAAACGCATACGCCCTTTTTGGCCAACCAAGCAACCTGGAAAGGCAAATCAGCGCTACAGAGAAGTCTCGCTTCCCATCGGTCAAAAGGGCCATGCTGAAAAAAGTGTCAAAACCAGAAATGCAGGACAGGCCATGGAGAAATGGGAGCCTTGCTACACTGATGGGCGGGATGTCAATTGCCAACAGCCACTCTGGAGAAGTGTACGGTGTGTCCTGAAACATCTGAAAAACACAGCTTAGAGAGCATAGGGCACTTCCACTCATGGGGGTATAAATTGGGAAAATTAAAAATCAGCAAGACACAAGCACCCCAAAGTTGAGGGCTGCTCTGTTGACAAGGACCTCCACTTCATTCCACCTTAAATATCCCAGGAAAGAGAAAAATGGATAAAGAAGTTGTGGTCCTTATGTACAATGGAATATCACTCAGCCATGAAATCAATGTCATAAGGTTAGTAGCAGCATGATGAGTGGATTTAGGTACGACGATTCTAAGTGAAATAAGTCACACAGAAAAGGACACTTCTCATAAGGTATCACTGATAGAGGGAATGTAAAAACCGTTACACTTGAACTGAATTACAAAACAGAACAGAGTCACACATGCAGAAAACACACTATGGCTGCTTAACGGGAAAGGTGAGGTGGGGTGATACATAAAACCAGGGTATCAAATTAGCTCAGATACCGTTCCATAAACCCAATATGTAATAGACAAGACCTACTCCTTGCTCAGAGAACTGGACTCAACACGCCCTATTCACCGCACAAGAATATATCTGACTAGTAATAATCTTAAAACCTATGTATTGATATCTCTCTGTTAGTGTGTCAAGTGGGTGTAAAGCGACATAAACACAGCCGTGAAAAGCAGCTAAACCCCATTATGAAAATAAATTACTTTGAAAAACCCATGAAACAACGACAGTGAAAGAGAGAGAAATTCTTACACAATGCGTTCAGGGGCTGTGATGCAACCTGGATTGACCATATCTAGACCCACAGCTGGATGAGACATAAGGGTGGACACTCTTGGGGCTGAGAGGTTTGGTGAGGTTGGGTGAGCAAACGCAGACCCTTTAAAGTAATACTGCGTGGTACCCATCGCATGGGTCCCAAATCTCCAGGTTCAAGGGCATCTTCCTACATCAAAAACATGCATGAGAAACCCAGAAGATGGTACACCGTGTGATGGGGAAAGGTTTCTAAAACGCACCTCATTTCTCATCTCCTTGTGCCCGGGTTCGCCTTTCCAGCCGCTTTACTAGCAATCTCCCTACTTGGAGCATCAGCACCTTTAACCTCCTGTTCCGTACAGGTTGCAATTTGTCCTGAGGATGAACGGGAAGACGGGGAACCAAAGAGAGACTAGCTCTTGGTGTCGGGACAGGCACAGGTCACTCTATTTTCCCATCAGGAAGAAGAATTAACCACAGGCTCAGCCTGCCCCCCGGAACCAGAACAGGGCCTGAAGCCATCCTGCGCTTTTGCGGCCAGCTCCCAAAAAAGCGAGTTGTAAAATGGAGGTTCAGGGCACTGCAATTCACAAACCTGTAGAGTTATTAATGATAACTCTCGTCCACAAATATATTGAGGGAAGGCAAAGAAGAGGATTTGAAATCAAGGCAGAATTGCACGAAACAGATTTCAGGAGGTAGATACGAATCGCCTTTAAAGCACATGAAAAGCGGCAAAACGTTGACAATGATGCCCTTGGCCAAAAAGGGCGTATGCGTTTTTTCCTGAATATATTCAGGAAAAAACGCATACGCCCTTTTTGGCCAACCAAGCAACCTGGAAAGGCAAATCAGCGCTACAGAGAAGTCTCGCTTCCCATCGGTCAAAAGGGCCATGCTGAAAAAAGTGTCAAAACCAGAAATGCAGGACAGGCCATGGAGAAATGGGAGCCTTGCTACACTGATGGGCGGGATGTAAATTGCCAACAGCCACTCTGGAGAAGTGTCCGGTGAGTCCTGAAACATCTGGAAAACACAGCTTAGAGAGCATAGGGCACTTCCACTCATGGGGGTATAAATTGGGAAAATTAAAAATCAGCAAGACACAAGCACCCCAAAGTTGAGGGCTGCTCTGTTGACAAGGACCTCCACTTCATTCCACCTTAAATATCCCAGGAAAGAGAAAAATGGATAAAGAAGTTGTGGTCCTTATGTACAATGGAATATCACTCAGCCATGAAATCAATGTCATAAGGTTAGTAGCAGCATGATGAGTGGATTTAGGTACGACGATTCTAAGTGAAATAAGTCACACAGAAAAGGACACTTCTCATAAGGTATCACTTTTAGAGGGAATGTAAAAACCGTTACACTTGAACTGAATTACAAAACAGAACAGAGTCACACATGCAGAAAACAGACTATGGCTGCTTAACGGGAAAGGTGAGGTGGGGTGATACATAAAACAAGGGTATCAAATTAGCTCAGATACCGTTCCATAAACCCAATATGTAGTAGACAAGACCTACTCCTTGCTCAGAGAACTGGACTCAACACGCCCTATTCACCGCACAAGAATATATCTGACTAGTAATAATCTTAAAACCTATGTATTGATATCTCTCTGTTAGTGTGTCAAGTGGGTGTAAAGCGGCATAAACACAGCCGTGAAAAGCAGCTAAACCCCATTATGAAAATAAATTACTTTGAAAAACCCATGAAACAACGACAGTGAAAGAGAGAGAAATTCTTACACAATGCGTTCAGGGGATGTGATGCAACATGGATTGACCATATCTAGACCCACAGCTGGATGAGACATAAGGGTGGACACTCTTGGAGCTGAGAGGTTTGGTGAGGTTGGGTGAGCAAACGCAGACCCTTTAAAGTAATACTGCGTGGTACCCATCGCATGGGTCCCAAATCTCCAGCTTCAAGGGCATCTTCCTACATCGAAAACATGCATGAGAAACCCAGAAGATGGTACACCGTGTGATAGGGAAAGGTTTCTAAAACGCACCTCATTTCTCATCTCCTTGTGCCCGGGTTCGCCATTCCAGCCGCTTTACTAGCAATCTCCCTACTTGGAGCATCAGCACCTTTAACCTCCTGTTCCGTACAGGTTGCAATTTGTCCTGAGGATGAACGGGAAGACGGGGAACCAACGAGAGACTAGCTCTTGATGTCGGGACAGGCACAGGTCACTCTATTTTCCCATCAGGAAGAAGAATTAACCACAGGCTCAGCCTGCCCCCCGGAACCAGAACAGGGCCTGAAGCCATCCTGCGCTTTTGCGGCCAGCTCCCAAAAAAGCGAGTTGTAAAATGGAGGTTCAGGGCACTGCAATTCACAAACCTGCAGAGTTATAAATGATAACTCTCGTCCACAAATATATTGAGGGAAGGCAAAGAAGAGGATTTGAAATCAAGGCAGAATTGCACGAAACAGATTTCAGGAGGTAGATACAAATCGCCTTTAAAGCACATGAAAAGCGGCAAAACGTTGACAATGATGCCCTTGGCTAAAAAGGGCGTATGCGTTTTTTCCTGAATATATTCAGGAAAAAACGCATACGCCCTTTTTGGCCAATCAAGCAACCTGGAAAGGCAAATCAGCGCTACAGAGAAGTCTCGCTTCCCATCGGTCAAAAGGGCCATGCTGAAAAAAGTGTCAAAACCAGAAATGCAGGACAGGCCATGGAGAAATGGGAGCCTTGCTACACTGATGGGCGGGATGTAAATTGCCAACAGCCACTCTGGAGAAGTGTACGGTGTGTCCTGAAACATCTGAAAAACACAGCTTAGAGAGCATAGGGCACTTCCACTCATGGGGGTATAAATTGGGAAAATGAAAAATCAGCAAGACACAAGCACCCCAAAGTTGAGGGCTGCTCTGTTGACAAGGACCTCCACTTCATTCCACCTTCAATATCCCAGGAAAGAGAAAAATGGATAAAGAAGTTGTGGTCCTTATGTACAATGGAATATCACTCAGCCAGGAAATCAATGTCATAAGGTTAGTAGCAGCATGATGAGTGGATTTAGGTACGACGATTCTAAGTGAAATAAGTCACACAGAAAAGGACACTTCTCATAAGGTATCACTGATAGAGGGAATGTAAAAACCGTTACACTTGAACTGAATTACAAAACAGAACAGAGTCACACATGCAGAAAACACACTATGGCTGCTTAACGGGAAAGGTGAGGTGGGGTGATACATAAAACAAGGGTATCAAATTAGCTCAGATACCGTTCCATAAACCCAATATGTAATAGACAAGACCTACTCCTTGCTCAGAGAACTGGACTCAACACGCCCTATTCACCGCACAAGAATATATCTGACTAGTAATAATCTTAAAGCCTATGTATTGATATCTCTCTGTTAGTGTGTCAAGTGGGTGGAAAGCGACATAAACACAGCCGTGAAAAGCAGCTAAACCCCATTATGAAAATAAATTACTTTGAAAAACCCATGAAACAACGACAGTGAAAGAGAGAGAAATTCTTACACAATGCGTTCAGGGGCTGTGATGCAACCTGGATTGACCATATCTAGACCCACAGCTGGATGAGACATAAGGGTGGACACTCTTGGGGCTGAGAGGTTTGGTGAGGTTGGGTGAGCAAACGCAGACCCTTTAAAGTAATACGGCGTGGTACCCATCGCATGGGTCCCAAATCTCCAGGTTCAAGGGCATCTTCCTACATCAAAAACATGCATGAGAAACCCAGAAGATGGTACACCGTGTGATGGGGAAAGGTTTCTAAAACGCACCTCATTTCTCATCTCCTTGTGCCCGGGTTCGCCTTTCCAGCCGCTTTACTAGCAATCTCCCTACTTGGAGCATCAGCACCTTTAACCTCCTGTTCCGTACAGGTTGCAATTTGTCCTGAGGATGAACGGGAAGACGTGGAACCAACGAGAGACTAGCTCTTGGTGTCGGGACAGGCACAGGTCACTCTATTTTCCCATCAGGAAGAAGAATTAACCACAGGCTCAGCCTGCCCCCCGGAACCAGAACAGGGCCTGAAGCCATCCTGCGCTTTTGCGGCCAGCTCCCAAAAAAGCGAGTTGTAAAATGGAGGTTCAGGGCACTGCAATTCACAAACCTGCAGAGTTATAAATGATAACTCTCGTCCACAAATATATTGAGGGAAGGCAAAGAAGAGGATTTGAAATCAAGGCAGAATTGCACGAAACAGATTTCAGGAGGTAGATACGAATCGCCTTTAAAGCACATGAAAAGCGGCAAAACGTTGACAATGATGCCCTTGGCCAAAAAGGGCGTATGCATTTTTTCCTGAATATATTCAGGAAAAAACGCATACGCCCTTTTTGGCCAACCAAGCAACCTGGAAAGGCAAATCAGCGCTACAGAGAAGTCTCGCTTCCCATTGGTCAAAAGGGCCATGCTGAAAAAAGTGTCAAAACCAGAAATGCAGGACAGGCCATGGAGAAATGGGAGCCTTGCTACACTGATGGGCGGGATGTCAATTGCCAACAGCCACTCTGGAGAAATGTACGGTGTGTCCTGAAACATCTGAAAAACACAGCTTAGAGAGCATAGGGCACTTCCACTCATGGGGGTATAAATTGGGAAAATTAAAAATCAGCAAGACACAAGCACCCCAAAGTTTAGGGCTGCTCTGTTGACAAGGACCTCCACTTCATTCCACCTTAAATATCCAAGGAAAGAGAAAAATGGATAAAGAAGTTGTGGTCCTTATGTACAATAGAATATCACTCAGCCATGAAATCAATGTCATAAGGTTAGTAGCAGCATGATGAGTGGATTTAGGTACGACGATTCTAACTGAAATAAGTCACACAGAAAAGGACACTTCTCATAAGGTATCACTTTTAGAGGGAATGTAAAAACCGTTACACTTGAACTGAATTACAAAACACAACAGAGTCACACGTGCAGAAAACACACTATGGCTGCTTAACGGGAAAGGTGAGGTGGGGTGATACATAAAACAAGGGTATCAAATTAGCTCAGATACCGTTCCATAAACCCAATATGTAGTAGACAAGACCTACTCCTTGCTCAGAGAACTGGACTCAACACGCCCTATTCACCGCACAAGAATATATCTGACTAGTAATAATCTTAAAACCTATGTATTGATATCTCTCTGTTAGTGTGTCAAGTGGGTGTAAAGCGGCATAAACACAGCCGTGAAAAGCAGCTAAACCCCATTATGAAAATAAATTACTTTGAAAAACCCATGAAACAACGACAGTGAAAGAGATAGAAATTCTTACACAATGAGTTCAGGGGCTGTGATGCAACCTGGATTGACCATATCTAGACCCACAGCTGGATGAGACATAAGGGTGGACACTCTTGGGGCTGAGAGGTTTGGTGAGGTTGGGTGAGCAAACGCAGACCCTTTAAAGTAATACGGCGTGGTACCCATCGCATGGGTCCCAAATCTCCAGGTTCAAGGGCATCTTCCTACATCGAAAACATGCATGAGAAACCCAGAAGATGGTACACCGTGTGATGGGGAAAGGTTTCTAAAACGCACCTCATTTCTCATCTCCTTGTGCCCGGGTTCGCCATTCCAGCCGCTTTACTAGCAATCTCCCTACTTGGAGCATCAGCACCTTTAACCTCCTGTTCCGTACAGGTTGCAATTTGTCCTGAGGATGAACGGGAAGACGGGGAACCAACGAGAGACTAGCTCTTGGTGTCGGGACAGGCACAGGTCACTCTATTTTCCCATCAGGAAGAAGAATTAACCACAGGCTCAGCCTTCCCCCCGGAACCAGAACAGGGCCTGAAGCCATCCTGCGCTTTTGCGGCCAGCTCCCAAAAAAGCGAGTTGTAAAATGGAGGTTCAGGGCACTGCAATTCACAAACCTGCAGAGTTATAAATGATAACTCTCGTCCACAAATATATTGAGGGAAGGCAAAGAAGAGGATTTGAAATCAAAGCAGAATTGCACGAAACAGATTTCAGGAGGTAGATACGAATCGCCTTTAAAGCACATGAAAAGCGGCAAAACGTTGACAATGATGCCCTTGGCCAAAAAGGGCGTATGCGTTTTTTCCTGAATATATTCAGGAAAAAACGCATACGCCCTTTTTGGCCAACCAAGCAACCTGGAAAGGCAAATCAGCGCTACAGAGAAGTCTCGCTTCCCATCGGTCAAAAGGGCCATGCTGAAAAAAGTGTCAAAACCAGAAATGCAGGACAGGCCATGGAGAAATGGGAGACTTGCTACACTGATGGGCGGGATGTAAACTGCCAACAGCCACTCTGGAGAAATGTACGGTGTGTCCTGAAACATCTGAAAAACACAGCTTAGAGAGCATAGGGCACTTCCACTCATGGGGGTATAAATTGGGAAAATTAAAAATCAGCAAGACACAAGCACCCCAAAGTTTAGGGCTGCTCTGTTGACAAGGACCTCCACTTCATTCCACCTTAAATATCCAAGGAAAGAGAAAAATGGATAAAGAAGTTGTGGTCCTTATGTACAATAGAATATCACTCAGCCATGAAATCAATGTCATAAGGTTAGTAGCAGCATGATGAGTGGATTTAGGTACGACGATTCTAACTGAAATAAGTCACACAGAAAAGGACACTTCTCATAAGGTATCACTTTTAGAGGGAATGTAAAAACCGTTACACTTGAACTGAATTACAAAACAGAACAGAGTCACACATGCAGAAAACAGACTATGGCTGCTTAACGGGAAAGGTGAGGTGGGGTGATGCATAAAACAAGGGTATCAAATTAGCTCAGATACCGTTCCATAAACCCAATATGTAGTAGACAAGACCTACTCCTTGCTCAGAGAACTGGACTCAACACGCCCTATTCACCGCACAAGAATATATCTGACTAGTAATAATCTTAAAACCTATGTATTGATATCTCTCTGTTAGTGTGTCAAGTGGGTGTAAAGCGGCATAAACACAGCCGTGAAAAGCAGCTAAACCCCATTATGAAAATAAATAACTTTGAAAAACCCATGAAACAACGACAGTGAAAGAGATAGAAATTCTTACACAATGAGTTCAGGGGCTGTGATGCAACCTGGATTGACCATATCTAGACCCACAGCTGGATGAGACATAAGGGTGGACACTCTTGGGGCTGAGAAGTTTGGTGAGGTTGGGTGAGCAAATGCAGACCCTTTAAAGTAATACGGCGTGGTACCCATCGCATGGGTCCCAAATCTCCAGGTTCAAGGGCATCTACCTACATCGAAAACATGCATGAGAAACCCAGAAGATGGTACACCGTGTGATGGGGAAAGGTTTCTAAAACGCACCTCATTTCTCATCTCCTTGTGCCCGGGTTCGCCATTCCAGCCGCTTTACTAGCAATCTCCCTACTTGGAGCATCAGCACCTTTAACCTCCTGTTCCGTACAGGTTGCAATTTGTCCTGAGGATGAACGGGAAGACGGGGAACCAACGAGAGACTAGCTCTTGGTGTCGGGACAGGCACAGGTCACTCTATTTTCCCATCAGGAAGAAGAATTAACCACAGGCTCAGCCTGCCCCCCGGAACCAGAACAGGGCCTGAAGCCATCCTGCGCTTTTGCGGCCAGCTCCCAAAAAAGCGAGTTGTAAAATGGAGGTTCAGGGCACTGCAATTCACAAACCTGCAGAGTTATAAATGATCACTCTCGTCCACAAATATATTGAGGGAAGGCAAAGAAGAGGATTTGAAATCAAGGAAGAATTGCACGAAACAGATTTCAGGAGGTAGATACGAATCACCTTTAAAGCACATGAAAAGCGGCAAAACGTTGACAATGATGCCCTTGGCCAAAAAGGGCGTATGCATTTTTTCCTGAATATATTCAGGAAAAAAAGCATACGCCCTTTTTGGCCAACCAAGCAACCTGGAAAGGCAAATCAGCGCTACAGAGAAGTCTCGCTTCCCATCGGTCAAAAGGGCCATGCTGAAAAAAGTGTCAAAACCAGAAATGCAGGACAGGCCATGGAGAAATGGGAGCCTTGCTACACTGATGGGCGGGATGTCAACTGCCAACAGCCACTCTGGAGAAATGTACGGTGTGTCCTGAAACATCTGAAAAACACAGCTTAGAGAGCATAGGGCACTTCCACTCATGGGGGTGTAAATTGGGAAAATTAAAAATCAGCAAGACACAAGCACCCCAAAGTTTAGGGCTGCTCTGTTGACAAGGACCTCCACTTCATTCCACCTTAAATATCCAAGGAAAGAGAAAAATGGATAAAGAAGTTGTGGTCCTTATGTACAATAGAATATCACTCAGCCATGAAATCAATGTCATAAGGTTAGTAGCAGCATGATGAGTGGATTTAGGTACGACGATTCTAACTGAAATAAGTCACACAGAAAAGGACACTTCTCATAAGGTATCACTTTTAGAGGGAATGTAAAAACCGTTACACTTGAACTGAATTACAAAACACAACAGAGTCACACGTGCAGAAAACACACTATGGCTGCTTAACGGGAAAGGTGAGGTGGGGTGATACATAAAACAAGGGTATCAAATTAGCTCAGATACCGTTCCATAAACCCAATATGTAGTAGACAAGACCTACTCCTTGCTCAGAGAACTGGACTCAACACGCCCTATTCACCGCACAAGAATATATCTGACTAGTAATAATCTTAAAACCTATGTATTGATATCTCTCTGTTAGTGTGTCAAGTGGGTGTAAAGCGGCATAAACACAGCCGTGAAAAGCAGCTAAACCCCATTATGAAAATAAATTACTTTGAAAAACCCATGAAACAACGACAGTGAAAGAGAGAGAAATTCTTACACAATGAGTTCAGGGGCTGTGATGCAACCTGGATTGACCATATCTAGACCCACAGCTGGATGAGACATAAGGGTGGACACTCTTGGGGCTGAGAGGTTTGGTGAGGTTGGGTGAGCAAACGCAGACCCTTTAAAGTAATACTGCGTGGTACCCATCGCATGGGTCCCAAATCTCCAGCTTCAAGGGCATCTTCCTACATCGAAAACATGCATGAGAAACCCAGAAGATGGTACACCGTGTGATAGGGAAAGGTTTCTAAAACGCACCTCATTTCTCATCTCCTTGTGCCCGGGTTCGCCATTCCAGCCGCTTTACTAGCAATCTCCCTACTTGGAGCATCAGCACCTTTAACCTCCTGTTCCGTACAGGTTGCAATTTGTCCTGAGGATGAACGGGAAGACGGGGAACCAACGAGAGACTAGCTCTTGATGTCGGGACAGGCACAGGTCACTCTATTTTCCCATCAGGAAGAAGAATTAACCACAGGCTCAGCCTGCCCCCCGGAACCAGAACAGGGCCTGAAGCCATCCTGCGCTTTTGCGGCCAGCTCCCAAAAAAGCGAGTTGTAAAATGGAGGTTCAGGGCACTGCAATTCACAAACCTGCAGAGTTATAAATGATAACTCTCGTCCACAAATATATTGAGGGAAGGCAAAGAAGAGGATTTGAAATCAAGGCAGAATTGCACGAAACAGATTTCAGGAGGTAGATACAAATCGCCTTTAAAGCACATGAAAAGCGGCAAAACGTTGACAATGATGCCCTTGGCTAAAAAGGGCGTATGCGTTTTTTCCTGAATATATTCAGGAAAAAACGCATACGCCCTTTTTGGCCAATCAAGCAACCTGGAAAGGCAAATCAGCGCTACAGAGAAGTCTCGCTTCCCATCGGTCAAAAGGGCCATGCTGAAAAAAGTGTCAAAACCAGAAATGCAGGACAGGCCATGGAGAAATGGGAGCCTTGCTACACTGATGGGCGGGATGTAAATTGCCAACAGCCACTCTGGAGAAGTGTACGGTGTGTCCTGAAACATCTGAAAAACACAGCTTAGAGAGCATAGGGCACTTCCACTCATGGGGGTATAAATTGGGAAAATGAAAAATCAGCAAGACACAAGCACCCCAAAGTTGAGGGCTGCTCTGTTGACAAGGACCTCCACTTCATTCCACCTTCAATATCCCAGGAAAGAGAAAAATGGATAAAGAAGTTGTGGTCCTTATGTACAATGGAATATCACTCAGCCAGGAAATCAATGTCATAAGGTTAGTAGCAGCATGATGAGTGGATTTAGGTACGACGATTCTAAGTGAAATAAGTCACACAGAAAAGGACACTTCTCATAAGGTATCACTGATAGAGGGAATGTAAAAACCGTTACACTTGAACTGAATTACAAAACAGAACAGAGTCACACATGCAGAAAACACACTATGGCTGCTTAACGGGAAAGGTGAGGTGGGGTGATACATAAAACAAGGGTATCAAATTAGCTCAGATACCGTTCCATAAACCCAATATGTAATAGACAAGACCTACTCCTTGCTCAGAGAACTGGACTCAACACGCCCTATTCACCGCACAAGAATATATCTGACTAGTAATAATCTTAAAGCCTATGTATTGATATCTCTCTGTTAGTGTGTCAAGTGGGTGGAAAGCGACATAAACACAGCCGTGAAAAGCAGCTAAACCCCATTATGAAAATAAATTACTTTGAAAAACCCATGAAACAACGACAGTGAAAGAGAGAGAAATTCTTACACAATGCGTTCAGGGGCTGTGATGCAACCTGGATTGACCATATCTAGACCCACAGCTGGATGAGACATAAGGGTGGACACTCTTGGGGCTGAGAGGTTTGGTGAGGTTGGGTGAGCAAACGCAGACCCTTTAAAGTAATACGGCGTGGTACCCATCGCATGGGTCCCAAATCTCCAGGTTCAAGGGCATCTTCCTACATCAAAAACATGCATGAGAAACCCAGAAGATGGTACACCGTGTGATGGGGAAAGGTTTCTAAAACGCACCTCATTTCTCATCTCCTTGTGCCCGGGTTCGCCTTTCCAGCCGCTTTACTAGCAATCTCCCTACTTGGAGCATCAGCACCTTTAACCTCCTGTTCCGTACAGGTTGCAATTTGTCCTGAGGATGAACGGGAAGACGTGGAACCAACGAGAGACTAGCTCTTGGTGTCGGGACAGGCACAGGTCACTCTATTTTCCCATCAGGAAGAAGAATTAACCACAGGCTCAGCCTGCCCCCCGGAACCAGAACAGGGCCTGAAGCCATCCTGCGCTTTTGCGGCCAGCTCCCAAAAAAGCGAGTTGTAAAATGGAGGTTCAGGGCACTGCAATTCACAAACCTGCAGAGTTATAAATGATAACTCTCGTCCACAAATATATTGAGGGAAGGCAAAGAAGAGGATTTGAAATCAAGGCAGAATTGCACGAAACAGATTTCAGGAGGTAGATACAAATCGCCTTTAAAGCACATGAAAAGCGGCAAAACGTTGACAATGATGCCCTTGGCTAAAAAGGGCGTATGCGTTTTTTCCTGAATATATTCAGGAAAAAACGCATACGCCCTTTTTGGCCAATCAAGCAACCTGGAAAGGCAAATCAGCGCTACAGAGAAGTCTCGCTTCCCATCGGTCAAAAGGGCCATGCTGAAAAAAGTGTCAAAACCAGAAATGCAGGACAGGCCATGGAGAAATGGGAGCCTTGCTACACTGATGGGCGGGATGTAAATTGCCAACAGCCACTCTGGAGAAGTGTACGGTGTGTCCTGAAACATCTGAAAAACACAGCTTAGAGAGCATAGGGCACTTCCACTCATGGGGGTATAAATTGGGAAAATGAAAAATCAGCAAGACACAAGCACCCCAAAGTTGAGGGCTGCTCTGTTGACAAGGACCTCCACTTCATTCCACCTTCAATATCCCAGGAAAGAGAAAAATGGATAAAGAAGTTGTGGTCCTTATGTACAATGGAATATCACTCAGCCAGGAAATCAATGTCATAAGGTTAGTAGCAGCATGATGAGTGGATTTAGGTACGACGATTCTAAGTGAAATAAGTCACACAGAAAAGGACACTTCTCATAAGGTATCACTGATAGAGGGAATGTAAAAACCGTTACACTTGAACTGAATTACAAAACAGAACAGAGTCACACATGCAGAAAACACACTATGGCTGCTTAACGGGAAAGGTGAGGTGGGGTGATACATAAAACAAGGGTATCAAATTAGCTCAGATACCGTTCCATAAACCCAATATGTAATAGACAAGACCTACTCCTTGCTCAGAGAACTGGACTCAACACGCCCTATTCACCGCACAAGAATATATCTGACTAGTAATAATCTTAAAGCCTATGTATTGATATCTCTCTGTTAGTGTGTCAAGTGGGTGGAAAGCGACATAAACACAGCCGTGAAAAGCAGCTAAACCCCATTATGAAAATAAATTACTTTGAAAAACCCATGAAACAACGACAGTGAAAGAGAGAGAAATTCTTACACAATGCGTTCAGGGGCTGTGATGCAACCTGGATTGACCATATCTAGACCCACAGCTGGATGAGACATAAGGGTGGACACTCTTGGGGCTGAGAGGTTTGGTGAGGTTGGGTGAGCAAACGCAGACCCTTTAAAGTAATACGGCGTGGTACCCATCGCATGGGTCCCAAATCTCCAGGTTCAAGGGCATCTTCCTACATCAAAAACATGCATGAGAAACCCAGAAGATGGTACACCGTGTGATGGGGAAAGGTTTCTAAAACGCACCTCATTTCTCATCTCCTTGTGCCCGGGTTCGCCTTTCCAGCCGCTTTACTAGCAATCTCCCTACTTGGAGCATCAGCACCTTTAACCTCCTGTTCCGTACAGGTTGCAATTTGTCCTGAGGATGAACGGGAAGACGTGGAACCAACGAGAGACTAGCTCTTGGTGTCGGGACAGGCACAGGTCACTCTATTTTCCCATCAGGAAGAAGAATTAACCACAGGCTCAGCCTGCCCCCCGGAACCAGAACAGGGCCTGAAGCCATCCTGCGCTTTTGCGGCCAGCTCCCAAAAAAGCGAGTTGTAAAATGGAGGTTCAGGGCACTGCAATTCACAAACCTGCAGAGTTATAAATGATAACTCTCGTCCACAAATATATTGAGGGAAGGCAAAGAAGAGGATTTGAAATCAAGGCAGAATTGCACGAAACAGATTTCAGGAGGTAGATACGAATCGCCTTTAAAGCACATGAAAAGCGGCAAAACGTTGACAATGATGCCCTTGGCCAAAAAGGGCGTATGCATTTTTTCCTGAATATATTCAGGAAAAAACGCATACGCCCTTTTTGGCCAACCAAGCAACCTGGAAAGGCAAATCAGCGCTACAGAGAAGTCTCGCTTCCCATTGGTCAAAAGGGCCATGCTGAAAAAAGTGTCAAAACCAGAAATGCAGGACAGGCCATGGAGAAATGGGAGCCTTGCTACACTGATGGGCGGGATGTCAATTGCCAACAGCCACTCTGGAGAAATGTACGGTGTGTCCTGAAACATCTGAAAAACACAGCTTAGAGAGCATAGGGCACTTCCACTCATGGGGGTATAAATTGGGAAAATTAAAAATCAGCAAGACACAAGCACCCCAAAGTTTAGGGCTGCTCTGTTGACAAGGACCTCCACTTCATTCCACCTTAAATATCCAAGGAAAGAGAAAAATGGATAAAGAAGTTGTGGTCCTTATGTACAATAGAATATCACTCAGCCATGAAATCAATGTCATAAGGTTAGTAGCAGCATGATGAGTGGATTTAGGTACGACGATTCTAACTGAAATAAGTCACACAGAAAAGGACACTTCTCATAAGGTATCACTTTTAGAGGGAATGTAAAAACCGTTACACTTGAACTGAATTACAAAACACAACAGAGTCACACGTGCAGAAAACACACTATGGCTGCTTAACGGGAAAGGTGAGGTGGGGTGATACATAAAACAAGGGTATCAAATTAGCTCAGATACCGTTCCATAAACCCAATATGTAGTAGACAAGACCTACTCCTTGCTCAGAGAACTGGACTCAACACGCCCTATTCACCGCACAAGAATATATCTGACTAGTAATAATCTTAAAACCTATGTATTGATATCTCTCTGTTAGTGTGTCAAGTGGGTGTAAAGCGGCATAAACACAGCCGTGAAAAGCAGCTAAACCCCATTATGAAAATAAATTACTTTGAAAAACCCATGAAACAACGACAGTGAAAGAGATAGAAATTCTTACACAATGAGTTCAGGGGCTGTGATGCAACCTGGATTGACCATATCTAGACCCACAGCTGGATGAGACATAAGGGTGGACACTCTTGGGGCTGAGAGGTTTGGTGAGGTTGGGTGAGCAAACGCAGACCCTTTAAAGTAATACGGCGTGGTACCCATCGCATGGGTCCCAAATCTCCAGGTTCAAGGGCATCTTCCTACATCGAAAACATGCATGAGAAACCCAGAAGATGGTACACCGTGTGATGGGGAAAGGTTTCTAAAACGCACCTCATTTCTCATCTCCTTGTGCCCGGGTTCGCCATTCCAGCCGCTTTACTAGCAATCTCCCTACTTGGAGCATCAGCACCTTTAACCTCCTGTTCCGTACAGGTTGCAATTTGTCCTGAGGATGAACGGGAAGACGGGGAACCAACGAGAGACTAGCTCTTGGTGTCGGGACAGGCACAGGTCACTCTATTTTCCCATCAGGAAGAAGAATTAACCACAGGCTCAGCCTTCCCCCCGGAACCAGAACAGGGCCTGAAGCCATCCTGCGCTTTTGCGGCCAGCTCCCAAAAAAGCGAGTTGTAAAATGGAGGTTCAGGGCACTGCAATTCACAAACCTGCAGAGTTATAAATGATAACTCTCGTCCACAAATATATTGAGGGAAGGCAAAGAAGAGGATTTGAAATCAAAGCAGAATTGCACGAAACAGATTTCAGGAGGTAGATACGAATCGCCTTTAAAGCACATGAAAAGCGGCAAAACGTTGACAATGATGCCCTTGGCCAAAAAGGGCGTATGCGTTTTTTCCTGAATATATTCAGGAAAAAACGCATACGCCCTTTTTGGCCAACCAAGCAACCTGGAAAGGCAAATCAGCGCTACAGAGAAGTCTCGCTTCCCATCGGTCAAAAGGGCCATGCTGAAAAAAGTGTCAAAACCAGAAATGCAGGACAGGCCATGGAGAAATGGGAGACTTGCTACACTGATGGGCGGGATGTAAACTGCCAACAGCCACTCTGGAGAAATGTACGGTGTGTCCTGAAACATCTGAAAAACACAGCTTAGAGAGCATAGGGCACTTCCACTCATGGGGGTATAAATTGGGAAAATTAAAAATCAGCAAGACACAAGCACCCCAAAGTTTAGGGCTGCTCTGTTGACAAGGACCTCCACTTCATTCCACCTTAAATATCCAAGGAAAGAGAAAAATGGATAAAGAAGTTGTGGTCCTTATGTACAATAGAATATCACTCAGCCATGAAATCAATGTCATAAGGTTAGTAGCAGCATGATGAGTGGATTTAGGTACGACGATTCTAACTGAAATAAGTCACACAGAAAAGGACACTTCTCATAAGGTATCACTTTTAGAGGGAATGTAAAAACCGTTACACTTGAACTGAATTACAAAACAGAACAGAGTCACACATGCAGAAAACAGACTATGGCTGCTTAACGGGAAAGGTGAGGTGGGGTGATGCATAAAACAAGGGTATCAAATTAGCTCAGATACCGTTCCATAAACCCAATATGTAGTAGACAAGACCTACTCCTTGCTCAGAGAACTGGACTCAACACGCCCTATTCACCGCACAAGAATATATCTGACTAGTAATAATCTTAAAACCTATGTATTGATATCTCTCTGTTAGTGTGTCAAGTGGGTGTAAAGCGGCATAAACACAGCCGTGAAAAGCAGCTAAACCCCATTATGAAAATAAATAACTTTGAAAAACCCATGAAACAACGACAGTGAAAGAGATAGAAATTCTTACACAATGAGTTCAGGGGCTGTGATGCAACCTGGATTGACCATATCTAGACCCACAGCTGGATGAGACATAAGGGTGGACACTCTTGGGGCTGAGAAGTTTGGTGAGGTTGGGTGAGCAAATGCAGACCCTTTAAAGTAATACGGCGTGGTACCCATCGCATGGGTCCCAAATCTCCAGGTTCAAGGGCATCTACCTACATCGAAAACATGCATGAGAAACCCAGAAGATGGTACACCGTGTGATGGGGAAAGGTTTCTAAAACGCACCTCATTTCTCATCTCCTTGTGCCCGGGTTCGCCATTCCAGCCGCTTTACTAGCAATCTCCCTACTTGGAGCATCAGCACCTTTAACCTCCTGTTCCGTACAGGTTGCAATTTGTCCTGAGGATGAACGGGAAGACGGGGAACCAACGAGAGACTAGCTCTTGGTGTCGGGACAGGCACAGGTCACTCTATTTTCCCATCAGGAAGAAGAATTAACCACAGGCTCAGCCTGCCCCCCGGAACCAGAACAGGGCCTGAAGCCATCCTGCGCTTTTGCGGCCAGCTCCCAAAAAAGCGAGTTGTAAAATGGAGGTTCAGGGCACTGCAATTCACAAACCTGCAGAGTTATAAATGATCACTCTCGTCCACAAATATATTGAGGGAAGGCAAAGAAGAGGATTTGAAATCAAGGAAGAATTGCACGAAACAGATTTCAGGAGGTAGATACGAATCACCTTTAAAGCACATGAAAAGCGGCAAAACGTTGACAATGATGCCCTTGGCCAAAAAGGGCGTATGCATTTTTTCCTGAATATATTCAGGAAAAAAAGCATACGCCCTTTTTGGCCAACCAAGCAACCTGGAAAGGCAAATCAGCGCTACAGAGAAGTCTCGCTTCCCATCGGTCAAAAGGGCCATGCTGAAAAAAGTGTCAAAACCAGAAATGCAGGACAGGCCATGGAGAAATGGGAGCCTTGCTACACTGATGGGCGGGATGTCAACTGCCAACAGCCACTCTGGAGAAATGTACGGTGTGTCCTGAAACATCTGAAAAACACAGCTTAGAGAGCATAGGGCACTTCCACTCATGGGGGTGTAAATTGGGAAAATTAAAAATCAGCAAGACACAAGCACCCCAAAGTTTAGGGCTGCTCTGTTGACAAGGACCTCCACTTCATTCCACCTTAAATATCCAAGGAAAGAGAAAAATGGATAAAGAAGTTGTGGTCCTTATGTACAATAGAATATCACTCAGCCATGAAATCAATGTCATAAGGTTAGTAGCAGCATGATGAGTGGATTTAGGTACGACGATTCTAACTGAAATAAGTCACACAGAAAAGGACACTTCTCATAAGGTATCACTTTTAGAGGGAATGTAAAAACCGTTACACTTGAACTGAATTACAAAACACAACAGAGTCACACGTGCAGAAAACACACTATGGCTGCTTAACGGGAAAGGTGAGGTGGGGTGATACATAAAACAAGGGTATCAAATTAGCTCAGATACCGTTCCATAAACCCAATATGTAGTAGACAAGACCTACTCCTTGCTCAGAGAACTGGACTCAACACGCCCTATTCACCGCACAAGAATATATCTGACTAGTAATAATCTTAAAACCTATGTATTGATATCTCTCTGTTAGTGTGTCAAGTGGGTGTAAAGCGGCATAAACACAGCCGTGAAAAGCAGCTAAACCCCATTATGAAAATAAATTACTTTGAAAAACCCATGAAACAACGACAGTGAAAGAGAGAGAAATTCTTACACAATGAGTTCAGGGGCTGTGATGCAACCTGGATTGACCATATCTAGACCCACAGCTGGATGAGACATAAGGGTGGACACTCTTGGGGCTGAGAGGTTTGGTGAGGTTGGGTGAGCAAACGCAGACCCTTTAAAGTAATACTGCGTGGTACCCATCGCATGGGTCCCAAATCTCCAGGTTCAAGGGCATCTTCCTACATCGAAAACATGCATGAGAAACCCAGAAGATGGTACACCGTGTGATGGGGAAAGGTTTCTAAAACGCACCTCATTTCTCATCTCCTTGTGCCCGGGTTCGCCATTCCAGCCGCTTTACTAGCAATCTCCCTACTTGGAGCATCAGCACCTTTAACCTCCTGTTCCGTACAGGTTGCAATTTGTCCTGAGGATGAACGGGAAGACGGGGAACCAACGAGAGACTAGCTCTTGATGTCGGGACAGGCACAGGTCACTCTATTTTCCCATCAGGAAGAAGAATTAACCACAGGCTCAGCCTGCCCCCCGGAACCAGAACAGGGCCTGAAGCCATCCTGCGCTTTTGCGGCCAGCTCCCAAAAAAGCGAGTTGTAAAATGGAGGTTCAGGGCACTGCAATTCACAAACCTGCAGAGTTATAAATGATAACTCTCGTCCACAAATATATTGAGGGAAGGCAAAGAAGAGGATTTGAAATCAAGGCAGAATTGCACGAAACAGATTTCAGGAGGTAGATACGAATCGCCTTTAAAGCACATGAAAAGCGGCAAAACGTTGACAATGATGCCCTTGGCTAAAAAGGGCGTATGCGTTTTTTCCTGAATATATTCAGGAAAAAACGCATACGCCCTTTTTGGCCAATCAAGCAACCTGGAAAGGCAAATCAGCGCTACAGAGAAGTCTCGCTTCCCATCGGTCAAAAGGGCCATGCTGAAAAAAGTGTCAAAACCAGAAATGCAGGACAGGCCATGGAGAAATGGGAGCCTTGCTACACTGATGGGCGGGATGTAAATTGCCAACAGCCACTCTGGAGAAGTGTACGGTGTGTCCTGAAACATCTGAAAAACACAGCTTAGAGAGCACAGGGCACTTCCACTCATGGGGGTATAAATTGGGAAAATGAAAAATCAGCAAGACACAAGCACCCCAAAGTTGAGGGCTGCTCTGTTGACAAGGACCTCCACTTCATTCCACCTTAAATATCCCAGGAAAGAGAAAAATGGATAAAGAATTTGTGGTCCTTATGTACAATGGAATATCACTCAGCCATGAAATCAATGTCATAAGGTTAGTAGCAGCATGATGAGTGGATTTAGGTACGACGATTCTAAGTGAAATAAGTCACACAGAAAAGGACACTTCTCATAAGGTATCACTGATAGAGGGAATGTAAAAACCGTTACACTTGAACTGAATTACAAAACAGAACAGAGTCACACATGCAGAAAACACACTATGGCTGCTTAACGGGAAAGGTGAGGTGGGGTGATACATAAAACAAGGGTATCAAATTAGCTCAGATACTGTTCCATAAACCCAATATGTAATAGACAAGACCTACTCCTTGCTCAGAGAACTGGACTCAACACGCCCTATTCACCGCACAAGAATATATCTGACTACTAATAATCTTAAAACCTATGTATTGATATCTCTCTGTTAGTGTGTCAAGTGGGTGTAAAGCGGCATAAACACAGCAGTGAAAAGCAGCTAAACCCCATTATGAAAATAAATTACTTTGAAAAACCCATGAAACAACGACAGTGAAAGAGATAGAAATTCTTACACAATGCGTTCAGGGGCTGTGATGCAACCTGGATTGACCATATCTAGACCCACAGCTGGATGAGACATAAGGGTGGACACTCTTGGGGCTGAGAGGTTTGGTGAGGTTGGGTGAGCAAACGCAGACCCTTTAAAGTAATACTGCGTGGTACCCATCGCATGGGTCCCAAATCTCCAGCTTCAAGGGCATCTTCCTACATCGAAAACATGCATGAGAAACCCAGAAGATGGTACACCGTGTGATGGGGAAAGGTTTCTAAAACGCACCTCATTTCTCATCTCCTTGTGCCCGGGTTCGCCATTCCAGCCGCTTTACTAGCAATCTCCCTACTTGGAGCATCAGCACCTTTAACCTCCTGTTCCGTACAGGTTGCAATTTGTCCTGAGGATGAACGGGAAGACGGGGAACCAACGAGAGACTAGCTCTTGGTGTCGGGACAGGCACAGGTCACTCTATTTTCCCATCAGGAAGAAGAATTAACCACAGGCTCAGCCTGCCCCCCGGAACCAGAACAGGGCCTGAAGCCATCCTGCGCTTTTGCGGCCAGCTCCCAAAAAAGCGAGTTGTAAAATGGAGGTTCAGGGCACTGCAATTCACAAACCTGCAGAGTTATAAATGATAACTCTCGTCCACAAATATATTGAGGGAAGGCAAAGAAGAGGATTTGAAATCAAGGCAGAATTGCACGAAACAGATTTCAGGAGGTAGATACGAATCGCCTTTAAAGCACATGAAAAGTGGCAAAACGTTGACAATGATGCCCTTGGCCAAAAAGGGCGTATGCGTTTTTTCCTGAATATATTCAGGAAAAAACGCATACGCCCTTTTTGGCCAACCAAGCAACCTGGAAAGGCAAATCAGCGCTACAGAGAAGTCTCGCTTCCCATCGGTCAAAAGGGCCATGCTGAAAAAAGTGTCAAAACCAGAAATGCAGGACAGGCCATGGAGAAATGGGAGCCTTGCTACACTGATGGGCGGGATGTCAATTGCCAACAGCCACTCTGGAGAAGTGTACGGTGTGTCCTGAAACATCTGAAAAACACAGCTTAGAGAGCATAGGGCACTTCCACTCATGGGGGTATAAATTGGGAAAATTAAAAATCAGCAAGACACAAGCACCCCAAAGTTGAGGGCTGCTCTGTTGACAAGGACCTCCACTTCATTCCACCTTAAATATCCCAGGAAAGAGAAAAATGGATAAAGAAGTTGTGGTCCTTATGTACAATGGAATATCACTCAGCCATGAAATCAATGTCATAAGGTTAGTAGCAGCATGATGAGTGGATTTAGGTACGACGATTCTAAGTGAAATAAGTCACACAGAAAAGGACACTTCTCATAAGGTATCACTTTTAGAGGGAATGTAAAAACCGTTACACTTGAACTGAATTACAAAACAGAACAGAGTCACACATGCAGAAAACACACTATGGCTGCTTAACGGGAAAGGTGAGGTGGGGTGATATATAAAACAAGGGTATCAAATTAGCTCAGATACCGTTCCATAAACCCAATATGTAGTAGACAAGACCTACTCCTTGCTCAGAGAACTGGACTCAACACGCCCTATTCACCGCACAAGAATATATCTGACTAGTAATAATCTTAAAACCTATGTATTGATATCTCTCTGTTAGTGCGTCAAGTGGGTGTAAAGCGGCATAAACACAGCCGTGAAAAGCAGCTAAACCCCATTATGAAAATAAATTACTTTGAAAAACCCATGAAACAACGACAGTGAAAGAGATAGAAATTCTTACACAATGAGTTCAGGGGCTGTAATGCAACCTGGATTGACCATATCTAGACCCACAGCTGGATGAGGCATAAAGGTGGACACTCTTGGGGCTGAGAGGTTTGGTGAGGTTGGGTGAGCAAACGCAGACCCTTTAAAGTAATACTGCGTGGTACCCATCGCATGGGTCCCAAATCTCCAGCTTCAAGGGCATCTTCCTACATCGAAAACATGCATGAGAAACCCAGAAGATAGTACACCGTGTGATGGGGAAAGGTTTCTAAAACGCACCTCATTTCTCATCTCCTTGTGCCCGGGTTTGCCATTCCAGCCGCTTTACTAGCAATCTCCCTACTTGGAGCAACAGCACCTTTAACCTCCTGTTCCGTACAGGTTGCAATTTGTCCTGAGGATGAACGGGAAGACGGGGAACCAACGAGAGACTAGCTCTTGGTGTTGGGACAGGCACAGGTCACTCTATTTTCCCATCAGGAGGAAGAATTAACCACAGGCTCAGCCTGCCCCCCGGAACCAGAACAGGGCCTGAAGCCATCCTGCGCTTTTGCGGCCAGCTCCCAAAAAAGCGAGTTGTAAAATGGAGGTTCAGGGCACTGCAATTCACAAACCTGCAGAGTTATAAATGATAACTCTCGTCCACAAATATATTGAGGGAAGGCAAAGAAGAGGATTTGAAATCAAGGCAGAATTGCACGAAACAGATTTCAGGAGGTAGATACGAATCGCCTTTAAAGCACATGAAAAGCGGCAAAACGTTGACAATGATGCCCTTGGCCAAAAAGGGCGTATGCGTTTTTTCCTGAATATATTCAGGAAAAAACGCATACGCCCTTTTTGGCCAACCAAGCAACCTGGAAAGGCAAATCAGCGCTACAGAGAAGTCTCGCTTCCCATCGGTCAAAAGGGCCATGCTGAAAAAAGTGTCAAAACCAGAAATGCAGGACAGGCCATGGAGAAATGGGAGCCTTGCTACACTGATGGGCGGGATGTCAATTGCCAACAGCCACTCTGGAGAAGTGTACGGTGTGTCCTGAAACATCTGAAAAACACAGCTTAGAGAGCATAGGGCACTTCCACTCATGGGGGTATAAATTGGGAAAATTAAAAATCAGCAAGACACAAGCACCCCAAAGTTTAGGGCTGCTCTGTTGACAAGGACCTCCACTTCATTCCACCTTAAATATCCCAGGAAAGAGAAAAATGGATAAAGAAGTTGTGGTCCTTATGTACAATGGAATATCACTCAGCCATGAAATCAATGTCATAAGGTTAGTAGCAGCATGATGAGTGGATTTAGGTACGACGATTCTAACTGAAATAAGTCACACAGAAAAGGACACTTCTCATAAGGTATCACTTTTAGAGGGAATGTAAAAACCGTTACACTTGAACTGAATTACAAAACAGAACAGAGTCACACATGCAGAAAACAGACTATGGCTGCTTAACGGGAAAGGTGAGGTGGGGTGATACATAAAACAAGGGTATCAAATTAGCTCAGATACCGTTCCATAAACCCAATATGTAGTAGACAAGACCTACTCCTTGCTCAGAGAACTGGACTCAACACGCCCTATTCACCGCACAAGAATATATCTGACTAGTAATAATCTTAAAACCTATGTATTGATATCTCTCTGTTAGTGTGTCAAGTGGGTGTAAAGCGGCATAAACACAGCCGTGAAAAGCAGCTAAACCCCATTATGAAAATAAATTACTTTGAAATACCCATGAAACAACGACAGTGAAAGAGATAGAAATTCTTACACAATGAGTTCAGGGGCTGTGATGCAACCTGGATCGACCATATCTAGACCCACAGCTGGATGAGACATAAGGGTGGACACTCTTGGGGCTGAGAGGTTTGGTGAGGTTGGGTGAGCAAACGCAGACCATTTAAAGTAATACGGCGTGGTACCCATCGCATGGGTCCCAAATCTCCAGGTTCAAGGGCATCTTCCTACATCGAAAACATGCATGAGAAACCCAGAAGATGGTACACCGTGTGATGGGGAAAGGTTTCTAAAACGCACCTCATTTCTCATCTCCTTGTGCCCGGGTTCGCCATTCCAGCCGCTTTACTAGCAATCTCCCTACTTGGAGCATCAGCACCTTTAACCTCCTGTTCCGTACAGGTTGCAATTTGTCCTGAGGATGAACGGGAAGACGGGGAACCAACGAGAGACTAGCTCTTGGTGTCGGGACAGGCACAGGTCACTCTATTTTCCCATCAGGAAGAAGAATTAACCACAGGCTCAGCCTGCCCCCCGGAACCAGAACATTGCCTGAAGCCATCCTGCGCTCTTGCGGCCAGCTCCCAAAAAAGCGTGTTGTAAAATGGAGGTTCAGGGCACTGCAATTCACAAACCTGCAGAGTTATAAATGATAACTCTCGTCCACAAATATATTGAGGGAAGGCAAAGAAGAGGATTTGAAATCAAGGCAGAATTGCAGGAAACAGATTTCAGGAGGTAGATTCGAATCGCCTTTAAAGCACATGAAAAGCAGCAAAATGTTGATAATGATGCCCTTGGCCAAAAAGGGCGTATGCGTTTTTTCCTGAATATATTCAGGAAAAAACGCATACGCCCTTTTTGGCCAACCAAACAACCTGGAAAGGCAAATCAGCGCTACAGAGAAGTCTCGCTTCCCATCGGTCAAAAGGGCCATGCTGAAAAAAGTGTCAAAACCAGAAATGCAGGACAGGCCATGGAGAAATGGGAGCCTTGCTACACTGATGGGCGGGATGTAAATTGCCAACAGCCACTCTGGAGAAGTGTACGGTGTGTCCTGAAACATCTGAAAAACACAGCTTAGAGAGCATAGGGCACTTCCACTCATGGGGGTATAAATTGGGAAAATTAAAAATCAGCAAGACACAAGCACCCCAAAGTTGAGGGCTGCTCTGTTGACAAGGACCTCCACTTCATTCCACCTTAAATATCCCAGGAAAGAGAAAAATGGATAAAGAAGTTGTGGTCCTTATGTACAATGGAATATCACTCAGCCATGAAATCAATGTCATAAGGTTAGTAGCAGCATGATGAGTGGATTTAGGTACGACGATTCTAAGTGAAATAACTCACACAGAAAAGGACACTTCTCATAAGGTATCACTTTTAGAGGGAATGTAAAAACCGTTACACTTGAACTGAATTACAAAACAGAACAGAGTCACACATGCAGAAAACACACTATGGCTGCTTAACGGGAAAGGTGAGGTGGGGTGATATATAAAACAAGGGTATCAAATTAGCTCAGATACCGTTCCATAAACCCAATATGTAGTAGACAAGACCTACTCCTTGCTCAGAGAACTGGACTCAACACGCCCTATTCACCGCACAAGAATATATCTGACTAGTAATAATCTTAAAACCTATGTATTGATATCTCTCTGTTAGTGTGTCAAGTGGGTGTAAAGCGGCATAAACACAGCCGTGAAAAGCAGCTAAACCCCATTATGAAAATAAATTACTTTGAAAAACCCATGAAACAACGACAGTGAAAGAGATAGAAATTCTTACACAATGAGTTCAGGGGCTGTGATGCAACCTGGATTGACCATATCTAGACCCACAGCTGGATGAGACATAAGGGTGGACACTCTTGGGGCTGAGAGGTTTGGTGAGGTTGGGTGAGCAAACGCAGACCCTTTAAAGTAATACTGCGTGGTACCCATCGCATGGGTCCCAAATCTCCAGCTTCAAGGGCATCTTCCTACATCGAAAACATGCATGAGAAACCCAGAAGATGGTACACCGTGTGATGGGGAAAGGTTTCTAAAACGCACCTCATTTCTCATCTCCTTGTGCCCGGGTTCGCCATTCCAGCCGCTTTACTAGCAATCTCCCTACTTGGAGCATCAGCACCTTTAACCTCCTGTTCCGTACAGGTTGCAATTTGTCCTGAGGATGAACGGGAAGACGGGGAACCAACGAGAGACTAGCTCTTGGTGTCGGGACAGGCACAGGTCACTCTATTTTCCCATCAGGAAGAAGAATTAACCACAGGCTCAGCCTGCCCCCCGGAACCAGAACAGGGCCTGAAGCCATCCTGCGCTTTTGCGGCCAGCTCCCAAAAAAGCGAGTTGTAAAATGGAGGTTCAGGGCACTGCAATTCACAAACCTGCAGAGTTATAAATGATAACTCTCGTCCACAAATATATTGAGGGAAGGCAAAGAAGAGGATTTGAAATCAAGGCAGAATTGCACGAAACAGATTTCAGGAGGTAGATACGAATCGCCTTTAAAGCACATGAAAAGCGGCAAAACGTTGACAATGATGCCCTTGGCCAAAAAGGGCGTATGCGTTTTTTCCTGAATATATTCAGGAAAAAACGCATACGCCCTTTTTGGCCAACCAAGCAACCTGGAAAGGCAAATCAGCGCTACAGAGAAGTCTCGCTTCCCATCGGTCAAAAGGGCCATGCTGAAAAAAGTGTCAAAACCAGAAATGCAGGACAGGCCATGGAGAAATGGGAGCCTTGCTACACTGATGGGCGGGATGTAAATTGCCAACAGCCACTCTGGAGAAGTGTACGGTGTGTCCTGAAACATCTGAAAAACACAGCTTAGAGAGCATAGGGCACTTCCACTCATGGGGGTATAAATTGGGAAAATTAAAAATCAGCAAGACACAAGCACCCCAAAGTTGAGGGCTGCTCTGTTGACAAGGACCTCCACTTCATTCCACCTTCAATATCCCAGGAAAGAGAAAAATGGATAAAGAAGTTGTGGTCCTTATGTACAATGGAATATCACTCAGCCATGAAATCAATGTCATAAGGTTAGTAGCAGCATGATGAGTGGATTTAGGTACGACGATTCTAAGTGAAATAAGTCACACAGAAAAGGACACTTCTCATAAGGTATCACTTTTAGAGGGAATGTAAAAACCGTTACACTTGAACTGAATTACAAAACAGAACAGAGTCACACATGCAGAAAACACACTATGGCTGCTTAACGGGAAAGGTGAGGTGGGGTGATATATAAAACAAGGGTATCAAATTAGCTCAGATACCGTTCCATAAACCCAATATGTAGTAGACAAGACCTACTCCTTGCTCAGAGAACTGGACTCAACACGCCCTATTCACCGCACAAGAATATATCTGACTAGTAATAATCTTAAAACCTATGTATTGATATCTCTCTGTTAGTGCGTCAAGTGGGTGTAAAGCGGCATAAACACAGCCGTGAAAAGCAGCTAAACCCCATTATGAAAATAAATTACTTTGAAAAACCCATGAAACAACGACAGTGAAAGAGATAGAAATTCTTACACAATGAGTTCAGGGGCTGTGATGCAACCTGGATTGACCATATCTAGACCCACAGCTGGATGAGACATAAAGGTGGACACTCTTGGGGCTGAGAGGTTTGTTGAGGTTGGGTGAGCAAACGCAGACCCTTTAAAGTAATACTGCGTGGTACCCATCGCATGGGTCCCAAATCTCCAGCTTCAAGGGCATCTTCCTACATCGAAAACATGCATGAGAAACCCAGAAGATAGTACACCGTGTGATGGGGAAAGGTTTCTAAAACGCACCTCATTTCTCATCTCCTTGTGCCCGGGTTTGCCATTCCAGCCGCTTTACTAGCAATCTCCCTACTTGGAGCAACAGCACCTTTAACCTCCTGTTCCGTACAGGTTGCAATTTGTCCTGAGGATGAACGGGAAGACGGGGAACCAACGAGAGACTAGCTCTTGGTGTTGGGACAGGCACAGGTCACTCTATTTTCCCATCAGGAGGAAGAATTAACCACAGGCTCAGCCTGCCCCCCGGAACCAGAACAGGGCCTGAAGCCATCCTGCGCTTTTGCGGCCAGCTCCCAAAAAAGCGAGTTGTAAAATGGAGGTTCAGGGCACTGCAATTCACAAACCTGCAGAGTTATAAATGATAACTCTCGTCCACAAATATATTGAGGGAAGGCAAAGAAGAGGATTTGAAATCAAGGCAGAATTGCACGAAACAGATTTCAGGAGGTAGATACGAATCGCCTTTAAAGCACATGAAAAGCGGCAAAACGTTGACAATGATGCCCTTGGCCAAAAAGGGCGTATGCGTTTTTTCCTGAATATATTCAGGAAAAAACGCATACGCCCTTTTTGGCCAACCAAGCAACCTGGAAAGGCAAATCAGCGCTACAGAGAAGTCTCGCTTCCCATCGGTCAAAAGGGCCATGCTGAAAAAAGTGTCAAAAGCAGAAATGCAAGACAGGCCATGGAGAAATGGGAGCCTTGCTACACTGATGGGCGGGATGTCAATTGCCAACAGCCACTCTGGAGAAGTGTACGGTGTGTCCTGAAACATCTGAAAAACACAGCTTAGAGAGCATAGGGCACTTCCACTCATGGGGGTATAAATTGGGAAAATTAAAAATCAGCAAGACACAAGCACCCCAAAGTTTAGGGCTGCTCTGTTGACAAGGACCTCCACTTCATTCCACCTTAAATATCCAAGGAAAGAGAAAAATGGATAAAGAAGTTGTGGTCCTTATGTACAATGGAATATCACTCAGCCATGAAATCAATGTCATAAGGTTAGTAGCAGCATGATGAGTGGATTTAGGTATGACGATTCTAACTGAAATAAGTCACACAGAAAAGGACACTTCTCATAAGGTATCACTTTTAGAGGGAATGTAAAAACCGTTACACTTGAACTGAATTACAAAACAGAACAGAGTCACACATGCAGAAAACAGACTATGGCTGCTTAACGGGAAAGGTGAGGTGGGGTGATACATAAAACAAGGGTATCAAATTAGCTCAGATACCATTCCATAAACCCAATATGTAGTAGACAAGACCTACTCCTTGCTCAGAGAACTGGACTCAACACGCCCTATTCACCGCACAAGAATATATCTGACTAGTAATAATCTTAAAACCTATGTATTGATATCTCTCTGTTAGTGTGTCAAGTGGGTGTAAAGCGGCATAAACACAGCCGTGAAAAGCAGCTAAACCCCATTATGAAAATAAATTACTTTGAAATACCCATGAAACAACGACAGTGAAAGAGATAGAAATTCTTACACAATGAGTTCAGGGGCTGTGATGCAACCTGGATCGACCATATCTAGACCCACAGCTGGATGAGACATAAGGGTGGACAATCTTGGGGCTGAGAGGTTTGGTGAGGTTGGGTGAGCAAACGCAGACCCTTTAAAGTAATACGGCGTGGTACCCATCGCATGGGTCCCAAATCTCCAGCTTCAAGGGCATCTTCCTACATCGAAAACATGCATGAGAAACCCAGAAGATGGTACACCGTGTGATGGGGAAAGGTTTCTAAAACGCACCACATTTCTCATCTCCTTGTGCCCGGGTTCGCCATTCCAGCCGCTTTACTAGCAATCTCCCTACTTGGAGCATCAGCACCTTTAACCTCCTGTTCCGTACAGGTTGCTATTTGTCCTGAGGATGAACGGGAAGACGGGGAACCAACAAGAGACTAGCTCTTGGTGTTGGGACAGGCACAGGTCACTCTATTTTCCCATCAGGAAGAAGAATTAACCACAGGCTCAGCCTGCCCCCCGGAACCAGAACATTGCCTGAAGCCATCCTGCGCTCTTGCGGCCAGCTCCCAAAAAAGCGTGTTGTAAAATGGAGGTTCAGGGCACTGCAATTCACAAACATGCAGAGTTATAAATGATAACTCTCGTCCACAAATATATTGAGGGAAGGCAAAGAAGAGGATTTGAAATCAAGGCAGAATTGCAGGAAACAGATTTCAGGAGGTAGATTCGACTCGCCTTTAAAGCACATGAAAAGCAGCAAAATGTTGATAATGATGCCCTTGGCCAAAAAGGGCGTATACGTTTTTTCCTGAATATATTCAGGAAAAAACGCATACGCCCTTTTTGGCCAACCAAACAACCTGGAAAGGCAAATCAGCGCTACAGAGAAGTCTCGCTTCCCATCGGTCAAAAGGGCCATGCTGAAAAAAGTGTCAAAACCAGAAATGCAGGACAGGCCATGGAGAAATGGGAGCCTTGCTACACTGATGGGCGGGATGTAAATTGCCAACAGCCACTCTGGAGAAGTGTCCGGTGAGTCCTGAAACATCTGGAAAACACAGCTTAGAGAGCATAGGGCACTTCCACTCATGGGGGTATAAATTGGGAAAATTAAAAATCAGCAAGACACAAGCACCCCAAAGTTTAGGGCTGCTCTGTTGACAAGGACCTCCACTTCATTCCACCTTAAATATCCAAGGAAAGAGAAAAATGGATAAAGAAGTTGTGGTCCTTATGTACAATGGAATATCACTCAGCCATGAAATCAATGTCATAAGGTTAGTAGCAGCATGATGAGTGGATTTAGGTACGACGATTCTAACTGAAATAAGTCACACAGAAAAGGACACTTCTCATAAGGTATCACTTTTAGAGGGAATGTAAAAACCGTTACACTTGAACTGAATTACAAAACAGAACAGAGTCACACATGCAGAAAACAGACTATGGCTGCTTAACGGGAAAGGTGAGGTGGGGTGATACATAAAACAAGGGTATCAAATTAGCTCAGATACCGTTCCATAAACCCAATATGTAGTAGACAAGACCTACTCCTTGCTCAGAGAACTGGACTCAACACGCCCTATTCACCGCACAAGAATATATCTGACTAGTAATAATCTTAAAACCTATGTATTGATATCTCTCTGTTAGTGTGTCAAGTGGGTGTAAAGCGGCATAAACACAGCCGTGAAAAGCAGCTAAACCCCATTATGAAAATAAATTACTTTGAAAAACCCATGAAACAACGACAGTGAAAGAGAGAGAAATTCTTACACAATGCGTTCAGGGGATGTGATGCAACATGGATTGACCATATCTAGACCCACAGCTGGATGAGACATAAGGGTGGATACTCTTGGGGCTGAGAGGTTTGGTGAGGTTGGGTGAGCAAACGCAGACCCTTTAAAGTAATACTGCGTGGTACCCATCGCATGGGTCCCAAATCTCCAGCTTCAAGGGCATCTTCCTACATCGAAAACATGCATGAGAAACCCAGAAGATGGTACACCGTGTGATGGGGAAAGGTTTCTAAAACGCACCTCATTTCTCATCTCCTTGTGCCCGGGTTTGCCATTCCAGCCGCTTTACTAGCAATCTCCCTACTTGGAGCATCAGCACCTTTAACCTCCTGTTCCGTACAGGTTGCAATTTGTCCTGAGGATGAACGGGAAGACGGGGAACCAACGAGAGACTAGCTCTTGATGTCGGGACAGGCACAGGTCACTCTATTTTCCCATCAGGAAGAAGAATTAACCACAGGCTCAGCCTGCCCCCCGGAACCAGAACAGGGCCTGAAGCCATCCTGCGCTTTTGCGGCCAGCTCCCAAAAAAGCGAGTTGTAAAATGGAGGTTCAGGGCACTGCAATTCACAAACCTGCAGAGTTATAAATGATAACTCTCGTCCACAAATATATTGAGGGAAGGCAAAGAAGAGGATTTGAAATCAAGGCAGAATTGCACGAAACAGATTTCAGGAGGTAGATACGAATCGCCTTTAAAGCACATGAAAAGCGGCAAAACGTTGACAATGATGCCCTTGGCTAAAAAGGGCGTATGCGTTTTTTCCTGAATATATTCAGGAAAAAACGCATACGCCCTTTTTGGCCAACCAAGCAACCTGGAAAGGCAAATCAGCGCTACAGAGAAGTCTCGCTTCCCATCGGTCAAAAGGGCCATGCTGAAAAAAAGTGTCAAAACCAGAAATGCAGGACAGGCCATGGAGAAATGGGAGCCTTGCTACACTGATGGGCGGGATGTAAATTGCCAAAAGCCACTCTGGAGAAGTGTACGGTGTGTCCTGAAACATCTGAAAAACACAGCTTAGAGAGCATAGGGCACTTCCACTCATGGGGGTATAAATTGGGAAAATTAAAAATCAGCAAGACACAAGCACCCCAAAGTTGAGGGCTGCTCTGTTGACAAGGACCTCCACTTCATTCCACCTTAAATATCCCAGGAAAGAGAAAAATGGATAAAGAAGTTGTGGTCCTTATGTACAATGGAATATCACTCAGCCATGAAATCAATGTCATAAGGTTAGTAGCAGCATGATGAGTGGATTTAGGTACGACGATTCTAAGTGAAATAAGTCACACAGAAAAGGACACTTCTCATAAGGTATCACTGATAGAGGGAATGTAAAAACCGTTACACTTGAACTGAATTACAAAACAGAACAGAGTCACACATGCAGAAAACACACTATGGCTGCTTAACGGGAAAGGTGAGGTGGGGTGATACATAAAACAAGGGTATCAAATTAGCTCAGATACTGTTCCATAAACCCAATATGTAATAGACAAGACCTACTCCTTGCTCAGAGAACTGGACTCAACACGCCCTATTCACCGCACAAGAATATATCTGACTAGTAATAATCTTAAAACCTATGTATTGATATCTCTCTGTTAGTGTGTCAAGTGGGTGTAAAGCGGCATAAACACAGCAGTGAAAAGCAGCTAAACCCCATTATGAAAATAAATTACTTTGAAAAACCCATGAAACAACGACAGTGAAAGAGATAGAAATTCTTACACAATGCGTTCAGGGGCTGTGATGCAACCTGGATTGACCATATCTAGACCCACAGCTGGATGAGACATAAGGGTGGACACTCTTGGGGCTGAGAGGTTTGGTGAGGTTGGGTGAGCAAACGCAGACCCTTTAAAGTAATACTGCGTGGTACCCATCGCATGGGTCCCAAATCTCCAGCTTCAAGGGCATCTTCCTACATCGAAAACATGCATGAGAAACCCAGAAGATAGTACACCGTGTGATGGGGAAAGGTTTCTAAAACGCACCTCATTTCTCATCTCCTTGTGCCCGGGTTTGCCATTCCAGCCGCTTTACTAGCAATCTCCCTACTTGGAGCAAATGCACCTTTAACCTCCTGTTCCGTACAGGTTGCAATTTGTCCTGAGGATGAACGGGAAGACGGGGAACCAACGAGAGACTAGCTCTTGGTGTTGGGACAGGCACAGGTCACTCTATTTTCCCACCAGGAAGAAGAATTAACCACAGGCTCAGCCTGCCCCCCAGAACCAGAACAGGGCCTGAAGCCATCCTGCGCTTTTGCGGCCAGCTCCCAAAAAAGCGAGTTGTAAAATGGAGGTTCAGGGCACTGCAATTCACAAACCTGCAGAGTTATAAATGATAACTCTCGTCCACAAATATATTGAGGGAAGGCAAAGAAGAGGATTTGAAATCAAGGCAGAATTGCACGAAACAGATTTCAGGAGGTAGATACGAATCGCCTTTAAAGCACATGAAAAGTGGCAAAACGTTGACAATGATGCCCTTGGCCAAAAAGGGCGTATGCGTTTTTTCCTGAATATATTCAGGAAAAAACGCATACGCCCTTTTTGGCCAACCAAGCAACCTGGAAAGGCAAATCAGCGCTACAGAGAAGTCTCGCTTCCCATCGGTCAAAAGGGCCATGCTGAAAAAAGTGTCAAAACCAGAAATGCAGGACAGGCCATGGAGAAATGGGAGCCTTGCTACACTGATGGGCGGGATGTAAATTGCCAACAGCCACTCTGGAGAAGTGTACGGTGTGTCCTGAAACATCTGAAAAACACAGCTTAGAGAGCATAGGGCACTTCCACTCATGGGGGTATAAATTGGGAAAATTAAAAATCAGCAAGACACAAGCACCCCAAAGTTGAGGGCTGCTCTGTTGACAAGGACCTCCACTTCATTCCACCTTAAATATCCCAGGAAAGAGAAAAATGGATAAAGAAGTTGTGGTCCTTATGTACAATGGAATATCACTCAGCCATGAAATCAATGTCATAAGGTTAGTAGCAGCATGATGAGTGGATTTAGGTACGATGATTCTAAGTGAAATAACTCACACAGAAAAGGACACTTCTCATAAGGTATCACTTTTAGAGGGAATGTAAAAACCGTTACACTTGAACTGAATTACAAAACAGAACAGAGTCACACATGCAGAAAACACACTATGGCTGCTTAACGGGAAAGGTGAGGTGGGGTGATATATAAAACAAGGGTATCAAATTAGCTCAGATACCGTTCCATAAACCCAATATGTAGCAGACAAGACCTACTCCTTGCTCAGAGAACTGGACTCAACACGCCCTATTCACCGCACAAGAATATATCTGACTAGTAATAATCTTAAAACCTATGTATTGATATCTCTCTGTTAGTGTGTCAAGTGGGTGTAAAGCGGCATAAACACAGCCGTGAAAAGCAGCTAAACCCCATTATGAAAATAAATTACTTTGAAAAACCCATGAAACAACGACAGTGAAAGAGATAGAAATTCTTACACAATGAGTTCAGGGGCTGTGATGCAACCTGGATTGACCATATCTAGACCCACAGCTGGATGAGACATAAGGGTGGACACTCTTGGGGCTGAGAGGTTTGGTGAGGTTGGGTGAGCAAATGCAGACCCTTTAAAGTAATACTGCGTGGTACCCATCGCATGGGTCCCAAATCTCCAGGTTCAAGGGCATCTTCCTACATCGAAAACATGCATGAGAAACCCAGAAGATGGTACACCGTGTGATGGGGAAAGGTTTCTAAAACGCACCTCATTTCTCATCTCCTTGTGCCCGGGTTCGCCATTCCAGCCGCTTTACTAGCAATCTCCCTACTTGGAGCATCAGCACCTTTAACCTCCTGTTCCGTACAGGTTGCAATTTGTCCTGAGGATGAACGGGAAGACGGGGAACCAACGAGAGACTAGCTCTTGGTGTCGGGACAGGCACAGGTCACTCTATTTTCCCATCAGGAAGAAGAATTAACCACAGGCTCAGCCTGCCCCCCGGAACCAGAACAGGGCCTGAAGCCATCCTGCGCTTTTGCGGCCAGCTCCCAAAAAAGCGAGTTGTAAAATGGAGGTTCAGGGCACTGCAATTCACAAACCTGCAGAGTTATAAATGATAACTCTCGTCCACAAATATATTGAGGGAAGGCAAAGAAGAGGATTTGAAATCAAGGCAGAATTGCACGAAACAGATTTCAGGAGGTAGATACGAATCGCCTTTAAAGCACATGAAAAGCGGCAAAACGTTGACAATGATGCCCTTGGCTAAAAAGGGCGTATGCGTTTTTTCCTGAATATATTCAGGAAAAAACGCATACGCCCTTTTTGGCCAACCAAGCAACCTGGAAAGGCAAATCAGCGCTACAGAGAAGTCTCGCTTCCCATCGGTCAAAAGGGCCATGCTGAAAAAAGTGTCAAAACCAGAAATGCAGGACAGGCCATGGAGAAATGGGAGCCTTGCTACACTGATGGGCGGGATGTAAATTGCCAAAAGCCACTCTGGAGAAGTGTACGGTGTGTCCTGAAACATCTGAAAAACACAGCTTAGAGAGCATAGGGCACTTCCACTCATGGGGGTATAAATTGGGAAAATTAAAAATCAGCAAGACACAAGCACCCCAAAGTTGAGGGCTGCTCTGTTGACAAGGACCTCCACTTCATTCCACCTTAAATATCCCAGGAAAGAGAAAAATGGATAAAGAAGTTGTGGTCCTTATGTACAATGGAATATCACTCAGCCATGAAATCAATGTCATAAGGTTAGTAGCAGCATGATGAGTGGATTTAGGTACGACGATTCTAAGTGAAATAAGTCACACAGAAAAGGACACTTCTCATAAGGTATCACTGATAGAGGGAATGTAAAAACCGTTACACTTGAACTGAATTACAAAACAGAACAGAGTCACACATGCAGAAAACACACTATGGCTGCTTAACGGGAAAGGTGAGGTGGGGTGATACATAAAACAAGTGTATCAAATTAGCTCAGATACTGTTCCATAAACCCAATATGTAATAGACAAGACCTACTCCTTGCTCAGAGAACTGGACTCAACACGCCCTATTCACCGCACAAGAATATATCTGACTAGTAATAATCTTAAAACCTATGTATTGATATCTCTCTGTTAGTGTGTCAAGTGGGTGTAAAGCGGCATAAACACAGCAGTGAAAAGCAGCTAAACCCCATTATGAAAATAAATTACTTTGAAAAACCCATGAAACAACGACAGTGAAAGAGATAGAAATTCTTACACAATGCGTTCAGGGGCTGTGATGCAACCTGGATTGACCATATCTAGACCCACAGCTGGATGAGACATAAGGGTGGACACTCTTGGGGCTGAGAGGTTTGGTGAGGTTGGGTGAGCAAACGCAGACCCTTTAAAGTAATACTGCGTGGTACCCATCGCATGGGTCCCAAATCTCCAGCTTCAAGGGCATCTTCCTACATCGAAAACATGCATGAGAAACCCAGAAGATAGTACACCGTGTGATGGGGAAAGGTTTCTAAAACGCACCTCATTTCTCATCTCCTTGTGCCCGGGTTTGCCATTCCAGCCGCTTTACTAGCAATCTCCCTACTTGGAGCAAATGCACCTTTAACCTCCTGTTCCGTACAGGTTGCAATTTGTCCTGAGGATGAACGGGAAGACGGGGAACCAACGAGAGACTAGCTCTTGGTGTTGGGACAGGCACAGGTCACTCTATTTTCCCACCAGGAAGAAGAATTAACCACAGGCTCAGCCTGCCCCCCAGAACCAGAACAGGGCCTGAAGCCATCCTGCGCTTTTGCGGCCAGCTCCCAAAAAAGCGAGTTGTAAAATGGAGGTTCAGGGCACTGCAATTCACAAACCTGCAGAGTTATAAATGATAACTCTCGTCCACAAATATATTGAGGGAAGGCAAAGAAGAGGATTTGAAATCAAGGCAGAATTGCACGAAACAGATTTCAGGAGGTAGATACGAATCGCCTTTAAAGCACATGAAAAGTGGCAAAACTTTGACAATGATGCCCTTGGCCAAAAAGGGCGTATGCGTTTTTTCCTGAATATATTCAGGAAAAAACGCATACGCCCTTTTTGGCCAACCAAGCAACCTGGAAAGGCAAATCAGCGCTACAGAGAAGTCTCGCTTCCCATCGGTCAAAAGGGCCATGCTGAAAAAAGTGTCAAAACCAGAAATGCAGGACAGGCCATGGAGAAATGGGAGCCTTGCTACACTGATGGGCGGGATGTAAATTGCCAACAGCCACTCTGGAGAAGTGTACGGTGTGTCCTGAAACATCTGAAAAACACAGCTTAGAGAGCATAGGGCACTTCCACTCATGGGGGTATAAATTGGGAAAATTAAAAATCAGCAAGACACAAGCACCCCAAAGTTTAGGGCTGCTCTGTTGACAAGGACCTCCACTTCATTCCACCTTAAATATCCCAGGAAAGAGAAAAATGGATAAAGAAGTTGTGGTCCTTATGTACAATGGAATATCACTCAGCCATGAAATCAATGTCATAAGGTTAGTAGCAGCATGATGAGTGGATTTAGGTACGACGATTCTAAGTGAAATAACTCACACAGAAAAGGACACTTCTCATAAGGTATCACTTTTAGAGGGAATGTAAAAACCGTTACACTTGAACTGAATTACAAAACAGAACAGAGTCACACATGCAGAAAACACACTATGGCTGCTTAACGGGAAAGGTGAGGTGGGGTGATATATAAAACAAGGGTATCAAATTAGCTCAGATACCGTTCCATAAACCCAATATGTAGCAGACAAGACCTACTCCTTGCTCAGAGAACTGGACTCAACACGCCCTATTCACCGCACAAGAATATATCTGACTAGTAATAATCTTAAAACCTATGTATTGATATCTCTCTGTTAGTGTGTCAAGTGGGTGTAAAGCGGCATAAACACAGCCGTGAAAAGCAGCTAAACCCCATTATGAAAATAAATTACTTTGAAAAACCCATGAAACAACGACAGTGAAAGAGATAGAAATTCTTACACAATGAGTTCAGGGGCTGTGATGCAACCTGGATTGACCATATCTAGACCCACAGCTGGATGAGACATAAGGGTGGACACTCTTGGGGCTGAGAGGTTTGGTGAGGTTGGGTGAGCAAACGCAGACCCTTTAAAGTAATACTGCGTGGTACCCATCGCATGGGTCCCAAATCTCCAGGTTCAAGGGCATCTTCCTACATCGAAAACATGCATGAGAAACCCAGAAGATGGTACACCGTGTGATGGGGAAAGGTTTCTAAAACGCACCTCATTTCTCATCTCCTTGTGCCCGGGTTCGCCATTCCAGCCGCTTTACTAGCAATCTCCCTACTTGGAGCATCAGCACCTTTAACCTCCTGTTCCGTACAGGTTGCAATTTGTCCTGAGGATGAACGGGAAGACGGGGAACCAACGAGAGACTAGCTCTTGGTGTCGGGACAGGCACAGGTCACTCTATTTTCCCATCAGGAAGAAGAATTAACCACAGGCTCAGCCTGCCCCCCGGAACCAGAACAGGGCCTGAAGCCATCCTGCGCTTTTGCGGCCAGCTCCCAAAAAAGCGAGTTGTAAAATGGAGGTTCAGGGCACTGCAATTCACAAACCTGCAGAGTTATAAATGATAACTCTCGTCCACAAATATATTGAGGGAAGGCAAAGAAGAGGATTTGAAATCAAGGCAGAATTGCACGAAACAGATTTCAGGAGGTAGATACGAATCGCCTTTAAAGCACATGAAAAGCGGCAAAACGTTGACAATGATGCCCTTGGCCAAAAAGGGCGTATGCGTTTTTTCCTGAATATATTCAGGAAAAAACGCATACGCCCTTTTTGGCCAACCAAGCAACCTGGAAAGGCAAATCAGCGCTACAGAGAAGTCTCGCTTCCCATCGGTCAAAAGGGCCATGCTGAAAAAAGTGTCAAAACCAGAAATGCAGGACAGGCCATGGAGAAATGGGAGACTTGCTACACTGATGGGCGGGATGTCAATTGCCAACAGCCACTCTGGAAAAGTGTACGGTGTGTCCTGAAACATCTGAAAAACACAGCTTAGAGAGCATAGGGCACTTCCACTCATGGGGGTATAAATTGGGAAAATGAAAAATCAGCAAGACACAAGCACCCCAAAGTTGAGGGCTGCTCTGTTGACAAGGACCTCCACTTCATTCCACCTTAAATATCCCAGGAAAGAGAAAAATGGATAAAGAAGTTGTGGTCCTTATGTACAATGGAATATCACTCAGCCATGAAATCAATGTCATAAGGTTAGTAGCAGCATGATGAGTGGATTTAGGTACGACGATTCTAACTGAAATAAGTCACACAGAAAAGGACACTTCTCATAAGGTATCACTTTTAGAGGGAATGTAAAAACCGTTACACTTGAACTGAATTACAAAACAGAACAGAGTCACACATGCAGAAAACAGACTATGGCTGCTTAACGGGAAAGGTGAGGTGGGGTGATACATAAAACAAGGGTATCAAATTAGCTCAGATACCGTTCCATAAACCCAATATGTAGTAGACAAGACCTACTCCTTGCTCAGAGAACTGGACTCAACACGCCCTATTCACCGCACAAGAATATATCTGACTAGTAATAATCTTAAAACCTATGTATTGATATCTCTCTGTTAGTGTGTCAAGTGGGTGTAAAGCGGCATAAACACAGCAGTGAAAAGCAGCTAAACCCCATTATGAAAATAAATTACTTTGAAAAACCCATGAAACAACGACAGTGAAAGAGAGAGAAATTCTTACACAATGCGTTCAGGGGATGTGATGCAACATGGATTGACTATATCTAGACCCACAGCTGGATGAGACATAAGGGTGGACACTCTTGGAGCTGAGAGGTTTGGTGAGGTTGGGTGAGCAAACGCAGACCCTTTAAAGTAATACTGCGTGGTACCCATCGCATGGGTCCCAAATCTCCAGCTTCAAGGGCATCTTCCTACATCGAAAACATGCATGAGAAACCCAGAAGATGGTACACCGTGTGATGGGGAAAGGTTTCTAAAACGCACCTCATTTCTCATCTCCTTGTGCCCGGGTTCGCCATTCCAGCCGCTTTACTAGCAATCTCCCTACTTGGAGCATCAGCACCTTTAACCTCCTGTTCCGTACAGGTTGCAATTTGTCCTGAGGATGAACGGGAAGACGGGGAACCAACGAGAGACTAGCTCTTGATGTCGGGACAGGCACAGGTCACTCTATTTTCCCATCAGGAAGAAGAATTAACCACAGGCTCAGCCTGCCCCCCGGAACCAGAACAGGGCCTGAAGCCATCCTGCGCTTTTGCGGCCAGCTCCCAAAAAAGCGAGTTGTAAAATGGAGGTTCAGGGCACTGCAATTCACAAACCTGCAGAGTTATAAATGATAACTCTCGTCCACAAATATATTGAGGGAAGGCAAAGAAGAGGATTTGAAATCAAGGCAGAATTGCACGAAACAGATTTCAGGAGGTAGATACGAATCGCCTTTAAAGCACATGAAAAGCGGCAAAACGTTGACAATGATGCCCTTGGCCAAAAAGGGCGTATGCGTTTTTTCCTGAATATATTCAGGAAAAAACGCATACGCCCTTTTTGGCCAACCAAGCAACCTGGAAAGGCAAATCAGCGCTACAGAGAAGTCTCGCTTCCCATCGGTCAAAAGGGCCATGCTGAAAAAAGTGTCAAAACCAGAAATGCAGGACAGGCCATGGAGAAATGGGAGCCTTGCTACACTGATGGGCGGGATGTCAATTGCCAACAGCCACTCTGGAGAAGTGTACGGTGTGTCCTGAAACATCTGAAAAACACAGCTTAGAGAGCATAGGGCACTTCCACTCATGGGGGTATAAATTGGGAAAATTAAAAATCAGCAAGACACAAGCACCCCAAAGTTGAGGGCTGCTCTGTTGACAAGGACCTCCACTTCATTCCACCTTAAATATCCCAGGAAAGAGAAAAATGGATAAAGAAGTTGTGGTCCTTATGTACAATGGAATATCACTCAGCCATGAAATCAATGTCATAAGGTTAGTAGCAGCATGATGAGTGGATTTAGGTACGACGATTCTAAGTGAAATAAGTCACACAGAAAAGGACACTTCTCATAAGGTATCACTGATAGAGGGAATGTAAAAACCGTTACACTTGAACTGAATTACAAAACAGAACAGAGTCACACATGCAGAAAACACACTATGGCTGCTTAACGGGAAAGGTGAGGTGGGGTGATACATAAAACAAGGGTATCAAATTAGCTCAGATACCGTTCCATAAACCCAATATGTAATAGACAAGACCTACTCCTTGCTCAGAGAACTGGACTCAACACGCCCTATTCACCGCACAAGAATATATCTGACTAGTAATAATCTTAAAACCTATGTATTGATATCTCTCTGTTAGTGTGTCAAGTGGGTGTAAAGCGACATAAACACAGCCGTGAAAAGCAGCTAAACCCCATTATGAAAATAAATTACTTTGAAAAACCCATGAAACAACGACAGTGAAAGAGAGAGAAATTCTTACACAATGCGTTCAGGGGCTGTGATGCAACCTGGATTGACCATATCTAGACCCACAGCTGGATGAGACATAAGGGTGGACACTCTTGGGGCTGAGAGGTTTGGTGAGGTTGGGTGAGCAAACGCAGACCCTTTAAAGTAATACTGCGTGGTACCCATCGCATGGGTCCCAAATCTCCAGGTTCAAGGGCATCTTCCTACATCAAAAACATGCATGAGAAACCCAGAAGATGGTACACCGTGTGATGGGGAAAGGTTTCTAAAACGCACCTCATTTCTCATCTCCTTGTTCCCGGGTTCGCCTTTCCAGCCGCTTTACTAGCAATCTCCCTACTTGGAGCATCAGCACCTTTAACCTCCTGTTCCGTACAGGTTGCAATTTGTCCTGAGGATGAACGGGAAGACGGGGAACCAACGAGAGACTAGCTCTTGGTGTCGGGACAGGCACAGGTCACTCTATTTTCCCATCAGGAAGAAGAATTAACCACAGGCTCAGCCTGCCCCCCGGAACCAGAACAGGGCCTGAAGCCATCCTGCGCTTTTGCGGCCAGCTCCCAAAAAAGCGAGTTGTAAAATGGAGGTTCAGGGCACTGCAATTCACAAACCTGCAGAGTTATTAATGATAACTCTCGTCCACAAATATATTGAGGGAAGGCAAAGAAGAGGATTTGAAATCAAGGCAGAATTGCACGAAACAGATTTCAGGAGGTAGATACGAATCGCCTTTAAAGCACATGAAAAGCGGCAAAACGTTGACAATGATGCCCTTGGCCAAAAAGGGCGTATGCGTTTTTTCCTGAATATATTCAGGAAAAAACGCATACGCCCTTTTTGGCCAACCAAGCAACCTGGAAAGGCAAATCAGCGCTACAGAGAAGTCTCGCTTCCCATCGGTCAAAAGGGCCATGCTGAAAAAAGTGTCAAAACCAGAAATGCAGGACAGGCCATGGAGAAATGGGAGCCTTGCTACACTGATGGGCGGGATGTAAATTGCCAACAGCCACTCTGGAGAAGTGTCCGGTGAGTCCTGAAACATCTGGAAAACACAGCTTAGAGAGCATAGGACACTTCCACTCATGGGGGTATAAATTGGGAAAATTAAAAATCAGCAAGACACAAGCACCCCAAAGTTTAGGGCTGCTCTGTTGACAAGGACCTCCACTTCATTCCACCTTAAATATCCAAGGAAAGAGAAAAATGGATAAAGAAGTTGTGGTCCTTATGTACAATGGAATATCACTCAGCCATGAAATCAATGTCATAAGGTTAGTAGCAGCATGATGAGTGGATTTAGGTACGACGATTCTAACTGAAATAAGTCACACAGAAAAGGACACTTCTCATAAGGTATCACTTTTAGAGGGAATGTAAAAACCGTTACACTTGAACTGAATTACAAAACAGAACAGAGTCACACATGCAGAAAACAGACTATGGCTGCTTAACGGGAAAGGTGAGGTGGGGTGATACATAAAACAAGGGTATCAAATTAGCTCAGATACCGTTCCATAAACCCAATATGTAGTAGACAAGACCTACTCCTTGCTCAGAGAACTGGACTCAACACGCCCTATTCACCGCACAAGAATATATCTGACTAGTAATAATCTTAAAACCTATGTATTGATATCTCTCTGTTAGTGTGTCAAGTGGGTGTAAAGCGGCATAAACACAGCCGTGAAAAGCAGCTAAACCCCATTATGAAAATAAATTACTTTGAAAAACCCATGAAACAACGACAGTGAAAGAGAGAGAAATTCTTACACAATGCGTTCAGGGGATGTGATGCAACATGGATTGACCATATCTAGACCCACAGCTGGATGAGACATAAGGGTGGACACTCTTGGAGCTGAGAGGTTTGGTGAGGTTGGGTGAGCAAACGCAGACCCTTTAAAGTAATACTGCGTGGTACCCATCGCATGGGTCCCAAATCTCCAGCTTCAAGGGCATCTTCCTACATCGAAAACATGCATGAGAAACCCAGAAGATGGTACACCGTGTGATAGGGAAAGGTTTCTAAAACGCACCTCATTTCTCATCTCCTTGTGCCCGGGTTCGCCATTCCAGCCGCTTTACTAGCAATCTCCCTACTTGGAGCATCAGCACCTTTAACCTCCTGTTCCGTACAGGTTGCAATTTGTCCTGAGGATGAACGGGAAGACGGGGAACCAACGATTGACTAGCTCTTGATGTCGGGACAGGCACAGGTCACTCTATTTTCCCATCAGGAAGAAGAATTAACCACAGGCTCAGCCTGCCCCCCGGAACCAGAACAGGGCCTGAAGCCATCCTGCGCTTTTGCGGCCAGCTCCCAAAAAAGCGAGTTGTAAAATGGAGGTTCAGGGCACTGCAATTCACAAACCTGCAGAGTTATAAATGATAACTCTCGTCCACAAATATATTGAGGGAAGGCAAAGAAGAGGATTTGAAATCAAGGCAGAATTGCACGAAACAGATTTCAGGAGGTAGATACAAATCGCCTTTAAAGCACATGAAAAGCGGCAAAACGTTGACAATGATGCCCTTGGCTAAAAAGGGCGTATGCGTTTTTTCCTGAATATATTCAGGAAAAAACGCATACGCCCTTTTTGGCCAATCAAGCAACCTGGAAAGGCAAATCAGCGCTACAGAGAAGTCTCGCTTCCCATCGGTCAAAAGGGCCATGCTGAAAAAAGTGTCAAAACCAGAAATGCAGGACAGGCCATGGAGAAATGGGAGCCTTGCTACACTGATGGGCGGGATGTAAATTGCCAACAGCCACTCTGGAGAAGTGTACGGTGTGTCCTGAAACATCTGAAAAACACAGCTAAGAGAGCATAGGGCACTTCCACTCATGGGGGTATAAATTGGGAAAATGAAAAATCAGCAAGACACAAGCACCCCAAAGTTGAGGGCTGCTCTGTTGACAAGGACCTCCACTTCATTCCACCTTCAATATCCCAGGAAAGAGAAAAATGGATAAAGAAGTTGTGGTCCTTATGTACAATGGAATATCACTCAGCCATGAAATCAATGTCATAAGGTTAGTAGCAGCATGATGAGTGGATTTAGGTACGACGATTCTAAGTGAAATAAGTCACACAGAAAAGGACACTTCTCATAAGGTATCACTGATAGAGGGAATGTAAAAACCGTTACACTTGAACTGAATTACAAAACAGAACAGAGTCACACATGCAGAAAACACACTATGGCTGCTTAACGGGAAAGGTGAGGTGGGGTGATACATAAAACAAGGGTATCAAATTAGCTCAGATACCGTTCCATAAACCCAATATGTAATAGACAAGACCTACTCCTTGCTCAGAGAACTGGACTCAACACGCCCTATTCACCGCACAAGAATATATCTGACTAGTAATAATCTTAAAACCTATGTATTGATATCTCTCTGTTAGTGTGTCAAGTGGGTGTAAAGCGACATAAACACAGCCGTGAAAAGCAGCTAAACCCCATTATGAAAATAAATTACTTTGAAAAACCCATGAAACAACGACAGTGAAAGAGAGAGAAATTCTTACACAATGCGTTCAGGGGCTGTGATGCAACCTGGATTGACCATATCTAGACCCACAGCTGGATGAGACATAAGGGTGGACACTCTTGGGGCTGAGAGGTTTGGTGAGGTTGGGTGAGCAAACGCAGACCCTTTAAAGTAATACGGCGTGGTACCCATCGCATGGGTCCCAAATCTCCAGGTTCAAGGGCATCTTCCTACATCAAAAACATGCATGAGAAACCCAGAAGATGGTACACCGTGTGATGGGGAAAGGTTTCTAAAACGCACCTCATTTCTCATCTCCTTGTGCCCGGGTTCGCCTTTCCAGCCGCTTTACTAGCAATCTCCCTACTTGGAGCATCAGCACCTTTAACCTCCTGTTCCGTACAGGTTGCAATTTGTCCTGAGGATGAACGGGAAGACGTGGAACCAACGAGAGACTAGCTCTTGGTGTCGGGACAGGCACAGGTCACTCTATTTTCCCATCAGGAAGAAGAATTAACCACAGGCTCAGCCTGCCCCCCGGAACCAGAACAGGGCCTGAAGCCATCCTGCGCTTTTGCGGCCAGCTCCCAAAAAAGCGAGTTGTAAAATGGAGGTTCAGGGCACTGCAATTCACAAACCTGCAGAGTTATAAATGATAACTCTCGTCCACAAATATATTGAGGGAAGGCAAAGAAGAGGATTTGAAATCAACGCAGAATTGCACGAAACAGATTTCAGGAGGTAGATACGAATCGCCTTTAAAGCACATGAAAAGCGGCAAAACGTTGACAATGATGCCCTTGGCCAAAAAGGGCGTATGCATTTTTTCCTGAATATATTCAGGAAAAAACGCATACGCCCTTTTTGGCCAACCAAGCAACCTGGAAAGGCAAATCAGCGCTACAGAGAAGTCTCGCTTCCCATTGGTCAAAAGGGCCATGCTGAAAAAAGTGTCAAAACCAGAAATGCAGGACAGGCCATGGAGAAATGGGAGCCTTGCTACACTGATGGGCGGGATGTCAATTGCCAACAGCCACTCTGGAGAAATGTACGGTGTGTCCTGAAACATCTGAAAAACACAGCTTAGAGAGCATAGGGCACTTCCACTCATGGGGGTATAAATTGGGAAAATTAAAAATCAGCAAGACACAAGCACCCCAAAGTTTAGGGCTGCTCTGTTGACAAGGACCTACACTTCATTCCACCTTAAATATCCAAGGAAAGAGAAAAATGGATAAAGAAGTTGTGGTCCTTATGTACAATAGAATATCACTCAGCCATGAAATCAATGTCATAAGGTTAGTAGCAGCATGATGAGTGGATTTAGGTACGACGATTCTAACTGAAATAAGTCACACAGAAAAGGACACTTCTCATAAGGTATCACTTTTAGAGGGAATGTAAAAACCGTTACACTTGAACTGAATTACAAAACACAACAGAGTCACACGTGCAGAAAACACACTATGGCTGCTTAACGGGAAAGGTGAGGTGGGGTGATACATAAAACAAGGGTATCAAATTAGCTCAGATACCGTTCCATAAACCCAATATGTAGTAGACAAGACCTACTCCTTGCTCAGAGAACTGGACTCAACACGCCCTATTCACCGCACAAGAATATATCTGACTAGTAATAATCTTAAAACCTATGTATTGATATCTCTCTGTTAGTGTGTCAAGTGGGTGTAAAGCGGCATAAACACAGCCGTGAAAAGCAGCTAAACCCCATTATGAAAATAAATTACTTTGAAAAACCCATGAAACAACGACAGTGAAAGAGATAGAAATTCTTACACAATGAGTTCAGGGGCTGTGATGCAACCTGGATTGACCATATCTAGACCCACAGCTGGATGAGACATAAGGGTGGACACTCTTGGGGCTGAGAGGTTTGGTGAGGTTGGGTGAGCAAACGCAGACCCTTTAAAGTAATACGGCGTGGTACCCATCGCATGGGTCCCAAATCTCCAGGTTCAAGGGCATCTTCCTACATCGAAAACATGCATGAGAAACCCAGAAGATGGTACACCGTGTGATGGGGAAAGGTTTCTAAAACGCACCTCATTTCTCATCTCCTTGTGCCCGGGTTCGCCATTCCAGCCGCTTTACTAGCAATCTCCCTACTTGGAGCATCAGCACCTTTAACCTCCTGTTCCGTACAGGTTGCAATTTGTCCTGAGGATGAACGGGAAGACGGGGAACCAACGAGAGACTAGCTCTTGGTGTCGGGACAGGCACAGGTCACTCTATTTTCCCATCAGGAAGAAGAATTAACCACAGGCTCAGCCTTCCCCCCGGAACCAGAACAGGGCCTGAAGCCATCCTGCGCTTTTGCGGCCAGCTCCCAAAAAAGCGAGTTGTAAAATGGAGGTTCAGGGCACTGCAATTCACAAACCTGCAGAGTTATAAATGATAACTCTCGTCCACAAATATATTGAGGGAAGGCAAAGAAGAGGATTTGAAATCAAAGCAGAATTGCACGAAACAGATTTCAGGAGGTAGATACGAATCGCCTTTAAAGCACATGAAAAGCGGCAAAACGTTGACAATGATGCCCTTGGCCAAAAAGGGCGTATGCGTTTTTTCCTGAATATATTCAGGAAAAAACGCATACGCCCTTTTTGGCCAACCAAGCAACCTGGAAAGGCAAATCAGCGCTACAGAGAAGTCTCGCTTCCCATCGGTCAAAAGGGCCATGCTGAAAAAAGTGTCAAAACCAGAAATGCAGGACAGGCCATGGAGAAATGGGAGACTTGCTACACTGATGGGCGGGATGTAAACTGCCAACAGCCACTCTGGAGAAATGTACGGTCTGTCCTGAAACATCTGAAAAACACAGCTTAGAGAGCATAGGGCACTTCCACTCATGGGGGTATAAATTGGGAAAATTAAAAATCAGCAAGACACAAGCACCCCAAAGTTTAGGGCTGCTCTGTTGACAAGGACCTCCACTTCATTCCACCTTAAATATCCAAGGAAAGAGAAAAATGGATAAAGAAGTTGTGGTCCTTATGTACAATAGAATATCACTCAGCCATGAAATCAATGTCATAAGGTTAGTAGCAGCATGATGAGTGGATTTAGGTACGACGATTCTAACTGAAATAAGTCACACAGAAAAGGACACTTCTCATAAGGTATCACTTTTAGAGGGAATGTAAAAACCGTTACACTTGAACTGAATTACAAAACAGAACAGAGTCACACATGCAGAAAACAGACTATGGCTGCTTAACGGGAAAGGTGAGGTGGGGTGATGCATAAAACAAGGGTATCAAATTAGCTCAGATACCGTTCCATAAACCCAATATGTAGTAGACAAGACCTACTCCTTGCTCAGAGAACTGGACTCAACACGCCCTATTCACCGCACAAGAATATATCTGACTAGTAATAATCTTAAAACCTATGTATTGATATCTCTCTGTTAGTGTGTCAAGTGGGTGTAAAGCGACATAAACACAGCCGTGAAAAGCAGCTAAACCCCATTATGAAAATAAATTACTTTGAAAAACCCATGAAACAACGACAGTGAAAGAGAGAGAAATTCTTACACAATGCGTTCAGGGGCTGTGATGCAACCTGGATTGACCATATCTAGACCCACAGCTGGATGAGACATAAGGGTGGACACTCTTGGGGCTGAGAGGTTTGGTGAGGTTGGGTGAGCAAACGCAGACCCTTTAAAGTAATACGGCGTGGTACCCATCGCATGGGTCCCAAATCTCCAGGTTCAAGGGCATCTTCCTACATCAAAAACATGCATGAGAAACCCAGAAGATGGTACACCGTGTGATGGGGAAAGGTTTCTAAAACGCACCTCATTTCTCATCTCCTTGTGCCCGGGTTCGCCTTTCCAGCCGCTTTACTAGCAATCTCCCTACTTGGAGCATCAGCACCTTTAACCTCCTGTTCCGTACAGGTTGCAATTTGTCCTGAGGATGAACGGGAAGACGTGGAACCAACGAGAGACTAGCTCTTGGTGTCGGGACAGGCACAGGTCACTCTATTTTCCCATCAGGAAGAAGAATTAACCACAGGCTCAGCCTGCCCCCCGGAACCAGAACAGGGCCTGAAGCCATCCTGCGCTTTTGCGGCCAGCTCCCAAAAAAGCGAGTTGTAAAATGGAGGTTCAGGGCACTGCAATTCACAAACCTGCAGAGTTATAAATGATAACTCTCGTCCACAAATATATTGAGGGGAGGCAAAGAAGAGGATTTGAAATCAAGGCAGAATTGCACGAAACAGATTTCAGGAGGTAGATACGAATCGCCTTTAAAGCACATGAAAAGCGGCAAAACGTTGACAATGATGCCCTTGGCCAAAAAGGGCGTATGCATTTTTTCCTGAATATATTCAGGAAAAAACGCATACGCCCTTTTTGGCCAACCAAGCAACCTGGAAAGGCAAATCAGCGCTACAGAGAAGTCTCGCTTCCCATTGGTCAAAAGGGCCATGCTGAAAAAAGTGTCAAAACCAGAAATGCAGGACAGGCCATGGAGAAATGGGAGCCTTGCTACACTGATGGGCGGGATGTCAATTGCCAACAGCCACTCTGGAGAAATGTACGGTGTGTCCTGAAACATCTGAAAAACACAGCTTAGAGAGCATAGGGCACTTCCACTCATGGGGGTATAAATTGGGAAAATTAAAAATCAGCAAGACACAAGCACCCCAAAGTTTAGGGCTGCTCTGTTGACAAGGACCTACACTTCATTCCACCTTAAATATCCAAGGAAAGAGAAAAATGGATAAAGAAGTTGTGGTCCTTATGTACAATAGAATATCACTCAGCCATGAAATCAATGTCATAAGGTTAGTAGCAGCATGATGAGTGGATTTAGGTACGACGATTCTAACTGAAATAAGTCACACAGAAAAGGACACTTCTCATAAGGTATCACTTTTAGAGGGAATGTAAAAACCGTTACACTTGAACTGAATTACAAAACACAACAGAGTCACACGTGCAGAAAACACACTATGGCTGCTTAACGGGAAAGGTGAGGTGGGGTGATACATAAAACAAGGGTATCAAATTAGCTCAGATACCGTTCCATAAACCCAATATGTAGTAGACAAGACCTACTCCTTGCTCAGAGAACTGGACTCAACACGCCCTATTCACCGCACAAGAATATATCTGACTAGTAATAATCTTAAAACCTATGTATTGATATCTCTCTGTTAGTGTGTCAAGTGGGTGTAAAGCGGCATAAACACAGCCGTGAAAAGCAGCTAAACCCCATTATGAAAATAAATTACTTTGAAAAACCCATGAAACAACGACAGTGAAAGAGATAGAAATTCTTACACAATGAGTTCAGGGGCTGTGATGCAACCTGGATTGACCATATCTAGACCCACAGCTGGATGAGACATAAGGGTGGACACTCTTGGGGCTGAGAGGTTTGGTGAGGTTGGGTGAGCAAACGCAGACCCTTTAAAGTAATACGGCGTGGTACCCATCGCATGGGTCCCAAATCTCCAGGTTCAAGGGCATCTTCCTACATCGAAAACATGCATGAGAAACCCAGAAGATGGTACACCGTGTGATGGGGAAAGGTTTCTAAAACGCACCTCATTTCTCATCTCCTTGTGCCCGGGTTCGCCATTCCAGCCGCTTTACTAGCAATCTCCCTACTTGGAGCATCAGCACCTTTAACCTCCTGTTCCGTACAGGTTGCAATTTGTCCTGAGGATGAACGGGAAGACGGGGAACCAACGAGAGACTAGCTCTTGGTGTCGGGACAGGCACAGGTCACTCTATTTTCCCATCAGGAAGAAGAATTAACCACAGGCTCAGCCTTCCCCCCGGAACCAGAACAGGGCCTGAAGCCATCCTGCGCTTTTGCGGCCAGCTCCCAAAAAAGCGAGTTGTAAAATGGAGGTTCAGGGCACTGCAATTCACAAACCTGCAGAGTTATAAATGATAACTCTCGTCCACAAATATATTGAGGGAAGGCAAAGAAGAGGATTTGAAATCAAAGCAGAATTGCACGAAACAGATTTCAGGAGGTAGATACGAATCGCCTTTAAAGCACATGAAAAGCGGCAAAACGTTGACAATGATGCCCTTGGCCAAAAAGGGCGTATGCGTTTTTTCCTGAATATATTCAGGAAAAAACGCATACGCCCTTTTTGGCCAACCAAGCAACCTGGAAAGGCAAATCAGCGCTACAGAGAAGTCTCGCTTCCCATCGGTCAAAAGGGCCATGCTGAAAAAAGTGTCAAAACCAGAAATGCAGGACAGGCCATGGAGAAATGGGAGACTTGCTACACTGATGGGCGGGATGTAAACTGCCAACAGCCACTCTGGAGAAATGTACGGTCTGTCCTGAAACATCTGAAAAACACAGCTTAGAGAGCATAGGGCACTTCCACTCATGGGGGTATAAATTGGGAAAATTAAAAATCAGCAAGACACAAGCACCCCAAAGTTTAGGGCTGCTCTGTTGACAAGGACCTCCACTTCATTCCACCTTAAATATCCAAGGAAAGAGAAAAATGGATAAAGAAGTTGTGGTCCTTATGTACAATAGAATATCACTCAGCCATGAAATCAATGTCATAAGGTTAGTAGCAGCATGATGAGTGGATTTAGGTACGACGATTCTAACTGAAATAAGTCACACAGAAAAGGACACTTCTCATAAGGTATCACTTTTAGAGGGAATGTAAAAACCGTTACACTTGAACTGAATTACAAAACAGAACAGAGTCACACATGCAGAAAACAGACTATGGCTGCTTAACGGGAAAGGTGAGGTGGGGTGATGCATAAAACAAGGGTATCAAATTAGCTCAGATACCGTTCCATAAACCCAATATGTAGTAGACAAGACCTACTCCTTGCTCAGAGAACTGGACTCAACACGCCCTATTCACCGCACAAGAATATATCTGACTAGTAATAATCTTAAAACCTATGTATTGATATCTCTCTGTTAGTGTGTCAAGTGGGTGTAAAGCGGCATAAACACAGCCGTGAAAAGCAGCTAAACCCCATTCTGAAAATAAATAACTTTGAAAAACCCATGAAACAACGACAGTGAAAGAGATAGAAATTCTTACACAATGAGTTCAGGGGCTGTGATGCAACCTGGATTGACCATATCTAGACCCACAGCTGGATGAGACATAAGGGTGGACACTCTTGGGGCTGAGAGGTTTGGTGAGGTTGGGTGAGCAAATGCAGACCCTTTAAAGTAATACGGCGTGGTACCCATCGCATGGGTCCCAAATCTCCAGGTTCAAGGGCATCTACCTACATCGAAAACATGCATGAGAAACCCAGAAGATGGTACACCGTGTGATGGGGAAAGGTTTCTAAAACGCACCTCATTTCTCATCTCCTTGTGCCCGGGTTCGCCATTCCAGCCGCTTTACTAGCAATCTCCCTACTTGGAGCATCAGCACCTTTAACCTCCTGTTCCGTACAGGTTGCAATTTGTCCTGAGGATGAACGGGAAGACGGGGAACCAACGAGAGACTAGCTCTTGGTGTCGGGACAGGCACAGGTCACTCTATTTTCCCATCAGGAAGAAGAATTAACCACAGGCTCAGCCTGCCCCCCGGAACCAGAACAGGGCCTGAAGCCATCCTGCGCTTTTGCGGCCAGCTCCCAAAAAAGCGAGTTGTAAAATGGAGGTTCAGGGCACTGCAATTCACAAACCTGCAGAGTTATAAATGATCACTCTCGTCCACAAATATATTGAGGGAAGGCAAAGAAGAGGATTTGAAATCAAGGCAGAATTGCACGAAACAGATTTCAGGAGGTAGATACGAATCGCCTTTAAAGCACATGAAAAGCGGCAAAACGTTGACAATGATGCCCTTGGCCAAAAAGGGCGTATGCATTTTTTCCTGAATATATTCAGGAAAAAAAGCATACGCCCTTTTTGGCCAACCAAGCAACCTGGAAAGGCAAATCAGCGCTACAGAGAAGTCTCGCTTCCCATCGGTCAAAAGGGCCATGCTGAAAAAAGTGTCAAAACCAGAAATGCAGGACAGGCCATGGAGAAATGGGAGCCTTGCTACACTGATGGGCGGGATGTCAACTGCCAACAGCCACTCTGGAGAAATGTACGGTGTGTCCTGAAACATCTGAAAAACACAGCTTAGAGAGCATAGGGCACTTCCACTCATGGGGGTGTAAATTGGGAAAATTAAAAATCAGCAAGACACAAGCACCCCAAAGTTTAGGGCTGCTCTGTTGACCAGGACCTCCACTTCATTCCACCTTAAATATCCAAGGAAAGAGAAAAATGGATAAAGAAGTTGTGGTCCTTATGTACAATAGAATATCACTCAGCCATGAAATCAATGTCATAAGGTTAGTAGCAGCATGATGAGTGGATTTAGGTACGACGATTCTAACTGAAATAAGTCACACAGAAAAGGACACTTCTCATAAGGTATCACTTTTAGAGGGAATGTAAAAACCGTTACACTTGAACTGAATTACAAAACACAACAGAGTCACACGTGCAGAAAACACACTATGGCTGCTTAACGGGAAAGGTGAGGTGGGGTGATACATAAAACAAGGGTATCAAATTAGCTCAGATACCGTTCCATAAACCCAATATGTAGTAGACAAGACCTACTCCTTGCTCAGAGAACTGGACTCAACACGCCCTATTCACCGCACAAGAATATATCTGACTAGTAATAATCTTAAAACCTATGTATTGATATCTCTCTGTTAGTGTGTCAAGTGGGTGTAAAGCGGCATAAACACAGCCGTGAAAAGCAGCTAAACCCCATTATGAAAATAAATTACTTTGAAAAACCCATGAAACAACGACAGTGAAAGAGAGAGAAATTCTTACACAATGAGTTCAGGGGCTGTGATGCAACCTGGATTGACCATATCTAGACCCACAGCTGGATGAGACATAAGGGTGGACACTCTTGGGGCTGAGAGGTTTGGTGAGGTTGGGTGAGCAAACGCAGACCCTTTAAAGTAATACTGCGTGGTACCCATCGCATGGGTCCCAAATCTCCAGGTTCAAGGGCATCTTCCTACATCGAAAACATGCATGAGAAACCCAGAAGATGGTACACCGTGTGATGGGGAAAGGTTTCTAAAACGCACCTCATTTCTCATCTCCTTGTGCCCGGGTTCGCCTTTCCAGCCGCTTTACTAGCAATCTCCCTACTTGGAGCATCAGCACCTTTAACCTCCTGTTCCGTACAGGTTGCAATTTGTCCTGAGGATGAACGGGAAGACGGGGAACCAACGAGAGACTAGCTCTTGGTGTCGGGACAGGCACAGGTCACTCTATTTTCCCATCAGGAAGAAGAATTAACCACAGGCTCAGCCTGCCCCCCGGAACCAGAACAGGGCCTGAAGCCATCCTGCGCTTTTGCGGCCAGCTCCCAAAAAAGCGAGTTGTAAAATGGAGGTTCAGGGCACTGCAATTCACAAACCTGCAGAGTTATAAATGATAACTCTCGTCCACAAATATATTGAGGGAAGGCAAAGAAGAGGATTTGAAATCAAGGCAGAATTGCAGGAAACAGATTTCAGGAGGTAGATACGAATCGCCTTTAAAGCACATGAAAAGCGGCAAAACGTTGACAATGATGCCCTTGGCCAAAAAGGGCGTATGCGTTTTTTCCTGAATATATTCAGGAAAAAACGCATACGCCCTTTTTGGCCAACCAAGCAACCTGGAAAGGCAAATCAGCGCTACAAAGAAGTCTCGCTTCCCATCGGTCAAAAGGGCCATGCTGAAAAAAGTGTCAAAACCAGAAATGCAGGACAGGCCGTGGAGAAATGGGAGCCTTGCTACACTGATGGGCGGGATGTAAATTGCCAACAGCCACTCTGGAGAAGTGTACGGTGAGTCCTGAAACATCTGAAAAACACAGCTTAGAGAGCATAGGGCACTTCCACTCATGGGGGTATAAATTGGGAAAATTAAAAATCAGCAAGACACAAGCACCCCAAAGTTTAGGGCTGCTCTGTTGACCAGGACCTCCACTTCATTCCACCTTAAATATCCCAGGAAAGAGAAAAATGGATAAAGAAGTTGTGGTCCTTATGTACAATGGAATATCACTCAGCCATGAAATCAATGTCGTAAGGTTAGTAGGAGCATGATGAGTGGATTTAGGTACGACGATTCTAAGTGAAATAAGTCACACAGAAAAGGACACTTCTCATAAGGTATCACTGATAGAGGGAATGTAAAAACCGTTACACTTGAACTGAATTACAAAACAGAACAGAGTCACACATGCAGAAAACACACTATGGCTGCTTAAGGGGAAAGGTGGGGTGGGGTGATACATAAAACAAGGGTATCAAATTAGCTCAGATACCGTTCCATAAACCCAATATGTAATAGAAAAGACCTACTCCTTGCTCAGAGAACTGGACTCAACACGCCCTATTCACCGCACAAGAATATATCTGACTAATAATAATCGTAAAACCTATGTATTGATATCTCTCTGTTAGTGTGTCAAGTGGGTGTAAAGCGGCATAAACACAGCAGTGAAAAGCAGCTAAACCCCATTATAAAAATAAATTACTTTGAAACACCCATGAAAGAAAGACAGTGAAAGAGAGAGAAATTCTTACACAATGCGTTCAGTGGCTGTGATGCAACCTGGATTGACCATATCTAGATGCACAGCTGGATGAGACATAAGGGTGGACACTCTTGGGGCTGAGAGTTTTGGTGAGGTTGGGTGAGCAAATGCAGACCCTTTAAAGTAATACTGCGTGGTACCCATCACATGGGTCCCAAATCTCCAGGTTCAAGGGCATCTTCCTACATCAAAAACATGCATGAGAAACCCAGAAGATGGTACACCGTGTGATGGGGAAAGGTTTCTAAAACGCACCTCATTTCTCATCTCCTTGTGCCCGGGTTCGCCATTCCAGCCGCTTTACTAGCAATCTTCCTACCTGGCGCATCAGCACCTTTAACCTCCTGTTCCGTACAGGTTGCAATTTGTCCTGAGGATAAACGGGAAGACGTGGAACCAACGAGAGACTAGCTCTTGGTGTTGGGACAGGCACAGGTCACTCTATTTTCCCATCAGAAAGAAGAATTAACCACAGGCTCAGCCTGCCCCCTGGAACCAGAACAGGGCCTGAAGCCATTCTGCGATTTTGCGGCCAGCTCCCATAAAAACGAGTTGTAAAATGGAGGTTCAGGGCACTGCAATTCACAAACCTGCAGAGTTATAAATGATAACTCTCGTCCACAAATATATTGAGGGAAGGCAAAGAGGAGGATTTGAAATCAAAGCAGAATTGCACGAAACAGATTTCAGGAGGTAGATACGAATCGCCTTTAAAGCACATGAAAAGCGGCAAAACGTTGACAATGATGCCCTTGGCCAAAAAGGGCGTATGCGTTTTTTCCTGAATATATTCAGGAAAAAACGCATACGCCCTTTTTGGCCAACCAAGCAACCTGGAAAGGCAAATCAGCGCTACAGAGAAGTCTCGCTTCCCATCGGTCAAAAGGGCCATGCTGAAAAAAGTGTCAAAACCAGAAATGCAGGACAGGCCATGGAGAAATGGGAGACTTGCTACACTGATGGGCGGGATGTAAACTGCCAACAGCCACTCTGGAGAAGTGTACGGTGTGTCCTGAAACATCTGAAAAACACAGCTTAGAGAGCATAGGGCACTTCCACTCATGGGGGTATAAATTGGGAAAATTAAAAATCAGCAAGACACAAGCACCCCAAAGTTTAGGGCTGCTCTGTTGACCAGGACCTCCACTTCATTCCACCTTAAATATCCAAGGAAAGAGAAAAATGGATAAAGAAGTTGTGGTCCTTATGTACAATAGAATATCACTCAGCCATGAAATCAATGTCATAAGGTTAGTAGCAGCATGATGAGTGGATTTAGGTACGACGATTCTAACTGAAATAAGTCACACAGAAAAGGACACTTCTCATAAGGTATCACTTTTAGAGGGAATGTAAAAACCGTTACACTTGAACTGAATTACAAAACAGAACAGAGTCACACATGCAGAAAACAGACTATGGCTGCTTAACGGGAAAGGTGAGGTGGGGTGATACATAAAACAAGGGTATCAAATTAGCTCAGATACCGTTCCATAAACCCAATATGTAGTAGACAAGACCTACTCCTTGCTCAGAGAACTGGACTCAACACGCCCTATTCACCGCACAAGAATATATCTGACTAGTAATAATCTTAAAACCTATGTATTGATATCTCTCTGTTAGTGTGTCAAGTGGGTGTAAAGCGGCATAAACACAGCCGTGAAAAGCAGCTAAACCCCATTATGAAAATAAATTACTTTGAAAAACCCATGAAACAACGACAGTGAAAGAGAGAGAAATTCTTACACAATGCGTTCAGGGGCTGTGATGCAACCTGGATTGACCATATCTAGACCCACAGCTGGATGAGACATAAGGGTGGACACTCTTGGGGCTGAGAGGTTTGGTGAGGTTGGGTGAGCAAACGCAGACCCTTTAAAGTAATACTGCGTGGTACCCATCCCATGGGTCCCAAATCTCCAGGTTCAAGGGCATCTTCCTACATCGAAAACATGCATGAGAAACCCAGAAGATGGTACACCGTGTGATGGGGAAAGGTTTCTAAAACGCACCTCATTTCTCATCTCCTTGTGCCCGGGTTCGCCTTTCCAGCCGCTTTACTAGCAATCTCCCTACTTGGAGCATCAGCACCTTTAACCTCCTGTTCCGTACAGGTTGCAATTTGTCCTGAGGATGAACGGGAAGATGGGGAACCAACGAGAGACTAGCTCTTGGTGTCGGGACAGGCACAGGTCACTCTATTTTCCCATCAGGAAGAAGAATTAACCACAGGCTCAGCCTGCCCCCCGGAACCAGAACAGGGTCTGAAGCCATCCTGCGCTTTTGCGGCCAGCTCCCAAAAAAGCGAGTTGTAAAATGGAGGTTCAGGGCACTGCAATTCACAAACCTGCAGAGTTATAAATGATAACTCTCGTCCACAAATATATTGAGGGAAGGCAAAGAAGAGGATTTGAAATCAAGGCAGAATTGCACGAAACAGATTTCAGGAGGTAGATACGAATCGCCTTTAAAGCACATGAAAAGCGGCAAAACATTGACAATGATGCCCTTGGCCAAAAAGGGCGTATGCGTTTTTTCCTGAATATATTCAGGAAAAAACGCATACGCCCTTTTTGGCCAACCAAGCAACCTGGAAAGGCAAATCAGCGCTACAAAGAAGTCTCGCTTCCCATCGGTCAAAAGGGCCATGCTGAAAAAAGTGTCAAAACCAGAAATGCAGGACAGGCCATGGAGAAATGGGAGCCTTGCTACACTGATGGGTGGGATGTAAATTGCCAAGAGCCACTCTGGAGAAGTGTCCGGTGAGTCCTGAAACATCTGAAAAACACAGCTTAGAGAGCATAGGGCACTTCCACTCATGGGGGTATAAATTGGGAAAATTAAAAATCAGCAAGACACAAGCACCCCAAAGTTGAGGGCTGCTCTGTTGACCAGGACCTCCACTTCATTCCACCTTAAATATCCCAGGAAAGAGAAAAATGGATAAAGAAGTTGTGGTCCTTATGTACAATGGAATATCACTCAGCCATGAAATCAATGTCGTAAGGTTAGTAGGAGCATGATGAGTGGATTTAGGTACGACGATTCTAAGTGAAATAAGTCACACAGAAAAGGACACTTCTCATAAGGTATCACTGATAGAGGGAATGTAAAAACCGTTACACTTGAACTGAATTACAAAACAGAACAGAGTCACACATGCAGAAAACACACTATGGCTGCTTAAGGGGAAAGGTGAGGTGGGGTGATACATAAAACAAGGGTATCAAATTAGCTCAGATACCGTTCCATAAACCCAATATGTAATAGACAAGACCTACTCCTTGCTCAGAGAACTGGACTCAACACGCCCTATTCACCGCACAAGAATATATCTGACTAATAATAATCGTAAAACCTATGTATTGATATCTCTCTGTTAGTGTGTCAAGTGGGTGTAAAGCGGCATAAACACAGCAGTGAAAAGCAGCTAAACCCCATTATAAAAATAAATTACTTTGAAACACCCATGAAAGAAAGACAGTGAAAGAGAGAGAAATTCTTACACAATGCGTTCAGGGGCTGTGATGCAACCTGGATTGACCATATCTAGATGCACAGCTGGATGAGACATAAGGGTGGACACTCTTGGGGCTGAGAGGTTTGGTGAGGTTGGGTGAGCAAATGCAGACCCTTTAAAGTAATACTGCGTGGTACCCATCACATGGGTCCCAAATCTCCAGGTTCAAGGGCATCTTCCTACATCAAAAACATGCATGAGAAACCCAGAAGATGGTACACCGTGAGATGGGGAAAGGTTTCTAAAACGCACCTCATTTCTCATCTCCTTGTGCCCGGGTTCGCCATTCCAGCCGCTTTACTAGCAATCTCCCTACCTGGCGCATCAGCACCTTTAACCTCCTGTTCCGTACAGGTTGCAATTTGTCCTGAGGATGAACGGGAAGACGGGGAACCAACGAGAGACTAGCTCTTGGTGTCAGGACAGGCACAGGTCACTCTATTTTCCCATCAGGAAGAAGAATTAACCACAGGCTCAGCCTGCCCCCCGGAACCAGAACAGGGCCTGAAGCCATCCTGCGCTTTTGCGGCCAGCTCCCAAAAAAGCGAGTTGTAAAATGGAGGTTCAGGGCACTGCAATTCACAAACCTGCAGAGTTATAAATGATAACTCTCGTCCACAAATATATTGAGGGAAGGCAAAGAAGAGGATTTGAAATCAAGGGAGAATTGCAGGAAACAGATTTCAGGAGGTAGATACGAATCGCCTTTAAAGCACATGAAAAGCGGCAAAACGTTGACAATGATGCCCTTGGCCAAAAAGGGCGTATGCGTTTTTTCCTGAATATATTCAGGAAAAAACGCATACGCCCTTTTTGGCCAACCAAGCAACCTGGAAAGGCAAATCAGCGCTACAGAGAAGTCTCGCTTCCCATCGGTCAAAAGGGCCATGCTGAAAAAAGTGTCAAAACCAGAAATGCAGGACAGGCCATGGAGAAATGGGAGCCTTGCTACACTGATGGGCGGGATGTAAATTGCCAACAGCCACTCTGGAGAAGTGTACGGTGTGTCCTGAAACATCTGAAAAACACAGCTTAGAGAGCATAGGGCACTTCCACTCATGGGGATATAAATTGGGAAAATGAAAAATCAGCAAGACACAAGCACCCCAAAGTTGAGGGCTGCTCTGTTGACAAGGACCTCCACTTCATTCCACCTTAAATATCCCAGGAAAGAGAAAAATGGATAAAGAAGTTGTGGTCCTTATGTACAATGGAATATCACTCAGCCAGGAAATCAATGTCGTAAGGTTAGTAGCAGCATGATGAGTGGATTTAGGTACGACGATTCTTAGTGAAATAAGTCACACAGAAAAGGACACTTCTCATAAGGTATCACTGATAGAGGGAATGTAAAAACCGTTACACTTGAACTGAATTACAAAACAGAACAGAGTCACACATGCAGAAAACACACTATGGCTGCTTAACGGGAAAGGTGAGGTGGGGTGATACATAAAACAAGGGTATCAAATTAGCTCAGATACCGTTCCATAAACCCAATATGTAATAGACAAGACCTACTCCTTGCTCAGAGAACTGGACTCAACACGCCCTATTCACCGCACAAGAATATATCTGACTAGTAATAATCTTAAAACCTATGTATTGATATCTCTCTGTTAGTGTGTCAAGTGGGTGTAAAGCGGCATAAACACAGCCGTGAAAAGCAGCTAAACCCCATTATGAAAATAAATTACTTTGAAAAACCCATGAAACAATGACAGTGAAAGAGATAGAAATTCTTACACAATGAGTTCAGGGGCTGTGATGCAACCTGGATTGACCATATCTAGACCCACAGCTGGATGAGACATAAGGGTGGACACTCTTGGGGCTGAGAGGTTTGGTGAGGTTGGGTGAGCAAACGCAGACCCTTTAAAGTAATACTGCGTGGTACCCATCGCATGGGTCCCAAATCTCCAGGTTCAAGGGCATCTTCCTACATCGAAAACATGCATGAGAAACCCAGAAGATGGTACACCGTGTGATGGGGAAAGGTTTCTAAAACGCACCTCATTTCTCATCTCCTTGTGCCCGGGTTCGCCTTTCCAGCCGCTTTACTAGCAATCTCCCTACTTGGAGCATCAGCACCTTTAACCTCCTGTTCCGTACAGGTTGCAATTTGTCCTGAGGATGAACGGGAAGACGGGGAACCAACGAGAGACTAGCTCTTGGTGTCGGGACAGGCACAGGTCACTCTATTTTCCCATCAGGAAGAAGAATTAACCACAGGCTCAGCCTGCCCCCCGGAACCAGAACAGGGCCTGAAGCCATCCTGCGCTTTTGCGGCCAGCTCCCAAAAAAGCGAGTTGTAAAATGGAGGTTCAGGGCACTGCAATTCACAAACCTGCAGAGTTATAAATGATAACTCTCGTCCACAAATATATTGAGGGAAGGCAAAGAAGAGGATTTGAAATCAAGGCAGAATTGCACGAAACAGATTTCAGGAGGTAGATACGAATCGCCTTTAAAGCACATGAAAAGCGGCAAAACGTTGACAATGATGCCCTTGGCCAAAAAGGGCGTATGCGTTTTTTCCTGAATATATTCAGGAAAAAACGCATACGCCCTTTTTGGCCAACCAAGCAACCTGGAAAGGCAAATCAGCGCTACAAAGAAGTCTCGCTTCCCATCGGTCAAAAGGGCCATGCTGAAAAAAGTGTCAAAACCAGAAATGCAGGACAGGCCGTGGAGAAATGGGAGCCTTGCTACACTGATGGGCGGGATGTAAATTGCCAACAGCCACTCTGGAGAAGTGTACGGTGAGTCCTGAAACATCTGAAAAACACAGCTTAGAGAGCATAGGGCACTTCCACTCATGGGGGTATAAATTGGGAAAATTAAAAATCAGCAAGACACAAGCACCCCAAAGTTTAGGGCTGCTCTGTTGACCAGGACCTCCACTTCATTCCACCTTAAATATCCCAGGAAAGAGAAAAATGGATAAAGAAGTTGTGGTCCTTATGTACAATGGAATATCACTCAGCCATGAAATCAATGTCGTAAGGTTAGTAGGAGCATGATGAGTGGATTTAGGTACGACGATTCTAAGTGAAATAAGTCACACAGAAAAGGACACTTCTCATAAGGTATCACTGATAGAGGGAATGTAAAAACCGTTACACTTGAACTGAATTACAAAACAGAACAGAGTCACACATGCAGAAAACACACTATGGCTGCTTAAGGGGAAAGGTGGGGTGGGGTGATACATAAAACAAGGGTATCAAATTAGCTCAGATACCGTTCCATAAACCCAATATGTAATAGAAAAGACCTACTCCTTGCTCAGAGAACTGGACTCAACACGCCCTATTCACCGCACAAGAATATATCTGACTAATAATAATCGTAAAACCTATGTATTGATATCTCTCTGTTAGTGTGTCAAGTGGGTGTAAAGCGGCATAAACACAGCAGTGAAAAGCAGCTAAACCCCATTATAAAAATAAATTACTTTGAAACACCCATGAAAGAAAGACAGTGAAAGAGAGAGAAATTCTTACACAATGCGTTCAGTGGCTGTGATGCAACCTGGATTGACCATATCTAGATGCACAGCTGGATGAGACATAAGGGTGGACACTCTTGGGGCTGAGAGGTTTGGTGAGGTTGGGTGAGCAAATGCAGACCCTTTAAAGTAATACTGCGTGGTACCCATCACATGGGTCCCAAATCTCCAGGTTCAAGGGCATCTTCCTACATCAAAAACATGCATGAGAAACCCAGAAGATGGTACACCGTGTGATGGGGAAAGGTTTCTAAAACGCACCTCATTTCTCATCTCCTTGTGCCCGGGTTCGCCATTCCAGCCGCTTTACTAGCAATCTCCCTACCTGGCGCATCAGCACCTTTAACCTCCTGTTCCGTACAGGTTGCAATTTGTCCTGAGGATGAACGGGAAGACGGGGAACCAACGAGAGACTAGCTCTTGGTGTCAGGACAGGCACAGGTCACTCTATTTTCCCATCAGGAAGAAGAATTAACCACAGGCTCAGCCTGCCCCCCGGAACCAGAACAGGGCCTGAAGCCATCCTGCGCTTTTGCGGCCAGCTCCCAAAAAAGCGAGTTGTAAAATGGAGGTTCAGGGCACTGCAATTCACAAACCTGCAGAGTTATAAATGATAACTCTCGTCCACAAATATATTGAGGGGAGGCAAAGAAGAGGATTTGAAATCAAGGCAGAATTGCAGGAAACAGATTTCAGGAGGTAGATACGAATCGCCTTTAAAGCACATGAAAAGCGGCAAAACGTTGACAATGATGCCCTTGGCCAAAAAGGGCGTATGCGTTTTTTCCTGAATATATTCAGGAAAAAACGCATACGCCCTTTTTGGCCAACCAAGCAACCTGGAAAGGCAAATCAGCGCTACAGAGAAGTCTCGCTTCCCATCGGTCAAAAGGGCCATGCTGAAAAAAGTGTCAAAACCAGAAATGCAGGACAGGCCATGGAGAAATGGGAGCCTTGCTACACTGATGGGCGGGATGTAAATTGCCAAGAGCCACTCTGGAGAAGTGTCCGGTGAGTCCTGAAACATCTGAAAAACACAGCTTAGAGAGCATAGGGCACTTCCACTCATGGGGGTATAAATTGGGAAAATGAAAAATCAGCAAGACACAAGCACCCCAAAGTTTAGGGCTGCTCTGTTGACCAGGACCTCCACTTCATTCCACCTTAAATATGCCAGGAAAGAGAAAAATGGATAAAGAAGTTGTGGTCCTTATGTACAATGGAATATCACTCAGCCAGGAAATCAATGTCATAAGGTTAGTAGCAGCATGATGAGTGGATTTAGGTACGACGATTCTAAGTGAAATACGTCACACAGAAAAGGACACTTCTCATAAGGTATCACTGATAGAGGGAATGTAAAAACCGTTACACTTGAACTGAATTACAAAACAGAACAGAGTCACACATGCAGAAATCACACTATGGCTGCTTAACGGGAAAGGTGAGGTTGGGTGATACATAAAACAAGGGTATCAAATTAGCTCAGATACCGTTCCATAAACCCAATATGTAGTAGACAAGACCTACTCCTTGCTCAGAGAACTGGACTCAACACGCCCTATTCACCGCACAAGAATATATCTGACTAGTAATAATCTTAAAACCTATGTATTGATATCTCTCTGTTAGTGTGTCAAGTGGGTGTAAAGCGGCATAAACACAGCCGTGAAAAGCAGCTAAACCCCATTATGAAAATAAATTACTTTGAAACACCCATGAAACAAAGACAGTGAAAGAGAGAGAAATTCTTACACAATGCGTTCAGGGGCTGTGATGCAACCTGGATTGACCATATCTAGACGCACAGCTGGATGAGACATAAGGGTGGACACTCTTGGGGCTGAGAGGTTTGGTGAGGTTGGGTGAGCAAACGCAGACCCTTTAAAGTAATACTGCGTGGTACCCATCGCATGGGTCCCAAATCTCCAGGTTCAAGGGCATCTTCCTACATCAAAAACATGCATGAGAAACCCAGAAGATGGTACACCGTGTGATGGGGAAAGGTTTCTAAAACGCACCTCATTTCTCATCTCCTTGTGCCCGGGTTCGCCATTCCAGCCGCTTTACTAGCAAGCTCCCTACTTGGAGCATCAGCACCTTTAACCTCCTGTTCCGTACAGGTTGCAATTTGTCCTGAGGATAAACGGGAAGACGTGGAACCAACGTGAGAGTAGCTCTTGGTGTTGGGACAGGCACAGGTCACTCTATTTTCCCATCAGAAAGAAGAATTAACCACAGGCTCAGCCTGCCCCCCGGAACCAGAACATTGCCTGAAGCCATCCTGCGCTCTTGCGGCCAGCTCCCATAAAAACGAGTTGTAAAATGGAGGTTCAGGGCACTGCAATTCACAAACCTGCAGAGTTATAAATGATAACTCTCGTCCACAAATATATTGAGGGAAGGCAAAGAAGAGGATTTGAAATCAAGGCAGAATTGCAGGAAACAGATTTCAGGAGGTAGATACGAATCGCCTTTAAAGCACATGAAAAGCGGCAAAACGTTGACAATGATGCCCTTGGCCAAAAAGGGCGTATGCGTTTTTTCCTGAATATATTCAGGAAAAAACGCATACGCCCTTTTTGGCCAACCAAGCAACCTGGAATGGCAAATCAGCGCTACAAAGAAGTCTCGCTTCCCATCGGTCAAAAGGGCCATGCTGAAAAAAGTGTCAAAACCAGAAATGCAGGACAGGCCATGGAGAAATGGGAGCCTTGCTACACTGATGGGCGGGATGTAAATTGCCAAGAGCCACTCTGGGGAAGTGTCCGGTGAGTCCTGAAACATCTGAAAAACACAGCTTAGAGAGCATAGGGCACTTCCACTCATGGGGGTATAAATTGGGAAAATGAAAAATCAGCAAGACACAAGCACCCCAAAGTTTAGGGCTGCTCTGTTGACCAGGACCTCCACTTCATTCCACCTTAAATATCCCAGGAAAGAGAAAAATGGATAAAGAAGTTGTGGTCCTTATGTACAATGGAATATCACTCAGCCAGGAAATCAATGTCGTAAGGTTAGTAGCAGCATGATGAGTGGATTTAGGTACGACGATTCTAAGTGAAATAAGTCACACAGAAAAGGACACTTCTCATAAGGTATCACTGATAGAGGGAATGTAAAAACCGTTACACTTGAACTGAATTACAAAACAGAACAGAGTCACACATGCAGAAAACACACTATGGCTGCTTAACGGGAAAGGTGAGGTGGGGTGATACATAAAACAAGGGTATCAAATTAGCTCAGATACCATTCCATAAACCCAATATGTAATAGACAAGACCTACTCCTTGCTCAGAGAACTGGACTCAACACGCCCTATTCACCGCACAAGAATATATCTGACTAATAATAATCGTAAAACCTATGTATTGATATCTCTCTGTTAGTGTGTCAAGTGGGTGTAAAGCGGCATAAACACAGCCGTGAAAAGCAGCTAAACCCCATTATGAAAATAAATTACTTTGAAACACCCATGAAACAAAGACAGTGAAAGAGAGAGAAATTCTTACACAATGCGTTCAGGGGCTGTGATGCAACCTGGATTGACCATATCTAGACGCACAGCTGGATGAGACATAAGGGTGGACACTCTTGGGGCTGAGAGGTTTGGTGAGGTTGGGTGAGCAAACGCAGACCCTTTAAAGTAATACTGCGTGGTACCCATCGCATGGGTCCCAAATCTCCAGGTTCAAGGGCATCTTCCTACATCAAAAACATGCATGAGAAACCCAGAAGATGGTACATCGTGTGATGGGGAAATGTTTCTAAAACGCACCTCATTTCTCATCTCCTTGTGCCCGGGTTCGCCATTCCAGCCGCTTTACTAGCAATCTCCCTACTTGGAGCATCAGCACCTTTATCCTCCTGTTCCGTACAGGTTGCAATTTGTCCTGAGGATAAACGGGAAGACGTGGAACCAACGTGAGACTAGCTCTTGGTGTTGGGACAGGCACAGGTCACTCTATTTTCCCATCAGAAAGAAGAATTAACCACAGGCTCAGCCTGCCCCCCAGAACCAGAACAGGGCCTGAAGCCATTCTGCGATTTTGCGGCCAGCTCCCATAAAAACGAGTTGTAAAATGGAGGTTCAGGGCACTGCAATTCACAAACCTGCAGAGTTATAAATGATAACTCTCGTCCACAAATATATTGAGGGGAGGCAAAGAAGAGGATTTGAAATCAAGGCAGAATTGCAGGAAACAGATTTCAGGAGGTAGATACGAATCGCCTTTAAAGCACATGAAAAGCGGCAAAACGTTGACAATGATGCCCTTGGCCAAAAAGGGCGTATGCGTTTTTTCCTGAATATATTCAGGAAAAAACGCATACGCCCTTTTTGGCCAACCAAGCAACCTGGAAAGGCAAATCAGCGCTACAAAGAAGTCTCGCTTCCCATCGGTCAAAAGGGCCATGCTGAAAAAAGTGTCAAAACCAGAAATGCAGGACAGGCCATGGAGAAATGGGAGCCTTGCTACACTGATGGGCGGGATGTAAATTGCCAAGAGCCACTCTGGAGAAGTGTCCGGTGAGTCCTGAAACATCTGAAAAACACAGCTTAGAGAGCATAGGGCACTTCCACTCATGGGGGTATAAATTGGGAAAATGAAAAATCAGCAAGACACAAGCACCCCAAAGTTTAGGGCTGCTCTGTTGACCAGGACCTCCACTTCATTCCACCTTAAATATCCCAGGAAAGAGAAAAATGGATAAAGAAGTTGTGGTCCTTATGTACAATGGAATATCACTCAGCCAGGAAATCAATGTCGTAAGGTTAGGAGCAGCATGATGAGTGGATTTAGGTACGACGATTCTAAGTGAAATAAGTCACACAGAAAAGGACACTTCTCATAAGGTATCACTGATAGAGGGAATGTAAAAACCGTTACACTTGAACTGAATTACAAAACAGAACAGAGTCACACATGCAGAAAACACACTATGGCTGCTTAACGGGAAAGGTGAGGTGGGGTGATACATAAAACAAGGGTATCAAATTAGCTCAGATACCATTCCATAACCCAATATGTAATAGACAAGACCTACTCCTTGCTCAGAGAACTGGACTCAACACGCCCTATTCACCGCACAAGAATATATCTGACTAGTAATAATCTTAAAACCTATGTATTGATATCTCTCTGTTAGTGTGTCAAGTGGGTGTAAAGCGGCATAAACACAGCCGTGAAAAGCAGCTAAACCCCATTATGAAAATAAATTACTTTGAAACACCCATGAAACAAAGACAGTGAAAGAGAGAGAAATTCTTACACAATGCGTTCAGGGGCTGTGATGCAACCTGGATTGACCATATCTAGACGCACAGCTGGATGAGACATAAGGGTGGACACTCTTGGGGCTGAGAGGTTTGGTGAGGTTGGGTGAGCAAACGCAGACCCTTTAAAGTAATACTGCGTGGTACCCATCGCATGGGTCCCAAATCTCCAGGTTCAAGGGCATCTTCCTACATCAAAAACATGCATGAGAAACCCAGAAGATGGTACACCGTGTGATGGGGAAAGGTTTCTAAAACGCACCTCATTTCTCATCTCCTTGTGCCCGGGTTCGCCATTCCAGCCGCTTTACTAGCAAGCTCCCTACTTGGAGCATCAGCACCTTTAACCTCCTGTTCCGTACAGGTTGCAATTTGTCCTGAGGATAAACGGGAAGACGTGGAACCAACGTGAGACTAGCTCTTGGTGTTGGGACAGGCACAGGTCACTCTATTTTCCCATCAGAAAGAAGAATTAACCACAGGCTCAGCCTGCCCCCCGGAACCAGAACATTGCCTGAAGCCATCCTGCGCTCTTGCGGCCAGCTCCCATAAAAACGAGTTGTAAAATGGAGGTTCAGGGCACTGCAATTCACAAACCTGCAGAGTTATAAATGATAACTCTCGTCCACAAATATATTGAGGGAAGGCAAAGAAGAGGATTTGAAATCAAGGCAGAATTGCAGGAAACAGATTTCAGGAGGTAGATACGAATCGCCTTTAAAGCACATGAAAAGCGGCAAAACGTTGACAATGATGCCCTTGGCCAAAAAGGGCGTATGCGTTTTTTCCTGAATATATTCAGGAAAAAACGCATACGCCCTTTTTGGCCAACCAAGCAACCTGGAATGGCAAATCAGCGCTACAAAGAAGTCTCGCTTCCCATCGGTCAAAAGGGCCATGCTGAAAAAAGTGTCAAAACCAGAAATGCAGGACAGGCCATGGAGAAATGGGAGCCTTGCTACACTGATGGGCGGGATGTAAATTGCCAAGAGCCACTCTGGGGAAGTGTCCGGTGAGTCCTGAAACATCTGAAAAACACAGCTTAGAGAGCATAGGGCACTTCCACTCATGGGGGTATAAATTGGGAAAATTAAAAATCAGCAAGACACAAGCACCCCAAAGTTTAGGGCTGCTCTGTTGACCAGGACCTCCACTTCATTCCACCTTAAATATCCCAGGAAAGAGAAAAATGGATAAAGAAGTTGTGGTCCTTATGTACAATGGAATATCACTCAGCCAGGAAATCAATGTCGTAAGGTTAGTAGCAGCATGATGAGTGGATTTAGGTACGACGATTCTAAGTGAAATAAGTCACACAGAAAAGGACACTTCTCATAAGGTATCACTGATAGAGGGAATGTAAAAACCGTTACACTTGAACTGAATTACAAAACAGAACAGAGTCACACATGCAGAAAACACACTATGGCTGCTTAACGGGAAAGGTGAGGTGGGGTGATACATAAAACAAGGGTATCAAATTAGCTCAGATACCATTCCATAAACCCAATATGTAATAGACAAGACCTACTCCTTGCTCAGAGAACTGGACTCAACACGCCCTATTCACCGCACAAGAATATATCTGACTAGTAATAATCTTAAAACCTATGTATTGATATCTCTCTGTTAGTGTGTCAAGTGGGTGTAAAGCGGCATAAACACAGCCGTGAAAAGCAGCTAAACCCCATTATAAAAATAAATTACTTTGAAACACCCATGAAACAAAGACAGTGAAAGAGAGAGAAATTCTTACACAATGCGTTCAGGGGCTGTGATGCAACCTGGATTGACCATATCTAGACGCACAGCTGGATGAGACATAAGGGTGGACACTCTTGGGGCTGAGAGGTTTGGTGAGGTTGGGTGAGCAAACGCAGACCCTTTAAAGTAATACTGCGTGGTACCCATCGCATGGGTCCCAAATCTCCAGGTTCAAGGGCATCTTCCTACATCAAAAACATGCATGAGAAACCCAGAAGATGGTACATCGTGTGATGGGGAAATGTTTCTAAAACGCACCTCATTTCTCATCTCCTTGTGCCCGGGTTCGCCATTCCAGCCGCTTTACTAGCAATCTCCCTACTTGGAGCATCAGCACCTTTAACCTCCTGTTCCGTACAGGTTGCAATTTGTCCTGAGGATAAACGGGAAGACGTGGAACCAACGTGAGACTAGCTCTTGGTGTTGGGACAGGCACAGGTCACTCTATTTTCCCATCAGAAAGAAGAATTAACCACAGGCTCAGCCTGCCCCCCAGAACCAGAACAGGGCCTGAAGCCATTCTGCGATTTTGCGGCCAGCTCCCATAAAAACGAGTTGTAAAATGGAGGTTCAGGGCACTGCAATTCACAAACCTGCAGAGTTATAAATGATAACTCTCGTCCACAAATATATTGAGGGGAGGCAAAGAAGAGGATTTGAAATCAAGGCAGAATTGCAGGAAACAGATTTCAGGAGGTAGATACGAATCGCCTTTAAAGCACATGAAAAGCGGCAAAACGTTGACAATGATGCCCTTGGCCAAAAAGGGCGTATGCGTTTTTTCCTGAATATATTCAGGAAAAAACGCATACGCCCTTTTTGGCCAACCAAGCAACCTGGAAAGGCAAATCAGCGCTACAAAGAAGTCTCGCTTCCCATCGGTCAAAAGGGCCATGCTGAAAAAAGTGTCAAAACCAGAAATGCAGGACAGGCCATGGAGAAATGGGAGCCTTGCTACACTGATGGGCGGGATGTAAATTGCCAAGAGCCACTCCGGAGAAGTGTCCGGTGAGTCCTGAAACATCTGAAAAACACAGCTTAGAGAGCATAGGGCACTTCCACTCATGGGGGTATAAATTGGGAAAATGAAAAATCAGCAAGACACAAGCACCCCAAAGTTTAGGGCTGCTCTGTTGACCAGGACCTCCACTTCATTCCACCTTAAATATCCCAGGAAAGAGAAAAATGGATAAAGAAGTTGTGGTCCTTATGTACAATGGAATATCACTCAGCCAGGAAATCAATGTCGTAAGGTTAGGAGCAGCATGATGAGTGGATTTAGGTACGACGATTCTAAGTGAAATAAGTCACACAGAAAAGGACACTTCTCATAAGGTATCACTGATAGAGGGAATGTAAATACCATTACACTTGAACTGAATTACAAAACAGAACAGAGTCACACATGCAGAAAACACACTATGGCTGCTTAACGGGAAAGGTGAGGTGGGGTGATACATAAAACAAGGGTATCAAATTAGCTCAGATACCGTTCCATAAACCCAATATGTAATAGACAAGACCTACTCCTTGCTCAGAGAACTGGACTCAACACGCCCTATTCACCGCACAAGAATATATCTGACTAGTAATAATCTTAAAACCTATGTATTGATATCTCTCTGTTAGTGTGTCAAGTGGGTGTAAAGCGGCATAAACACAGCAGTGAAAAGCAGCTAAACCCCATTATAAAAATAAATTACTTTGAAACACCCATGAAACAAAGACAGTGAAAGAGAGAGAAATTCTTACACAATGCGTTCAGGGGCTCTGATGCAACCTGGATTGACCATATCTAGACCCACAGCTGGATGAGACATAAGGGTGGATACTCTTGGGGATGAGAGGTTTGGTGAGGTTGGGTGAGCAAACGCAGACCCTTTAAAGTAATACTGCGTGGTACCCATCGCATGGGTCCCAAATCTCCAGGTTCAAGGGCATCTTCCTACATCAAAAACATGCATGAGAAACCCAGAAGATGGTACACCGTGTGATGGGGAAAGGTTTCTAAAACGCACCTCATTTCTCATCTCCTTGTGCCCGGGTTCGCCATTCCAGCCGCTTTACTAGCAAGCTCCCTACTTGGAGCATCAGCACCTTTAACCTCCTGTTCCGTACAGGTTGCAATTTGTCCTGAGGATAAACGGGAAGACGTGGAACCAACGTGAGACTAGCTCTTGGTGTTGGGACAGGCACAGGTCACTCTATTTTCCCATCAGAAAGAAGAATTAACCACAGGCTCAGCCTGCCCCCCGGAACCAGAACAGGGCCTGAAGCCATTCTGCGATTTTGCGGCCAGCTCCCATAAAAACGAGTTGTAAAATGGAGGTTCAGGGCACTGCAATTCACAAACCTGCAGAGTTATAAATGATAACTCTCGTCCACAAATATATTGAGGGAAGGCAAAGAAGAGGATTTGAAATTAAGGCAGAATTGCAGGAAACAGATTTCAGGAGGTAGATACGAATCGCCTTTAAAGCACATGAAAAGCGGCAAAACGTTGACAATGATGCCCTTGGCCAAAAAGGGCGTATGCGTTTTTTCCTGAATATATTCAGGAAAAAACGCATACGCCCTTTTTGGCCAACCAAGCAACCTGGAAAGGCAAATCAGCGCTACAAGAAGTCTCGCTTCCCATCGGTCAAAAGGGCCATGCTGAAAAAAGTGTCAAAACCAGAAATGCAGGACAGGCCATGGAGAAATGGGAGCCTTGCTACACTGATGGGCGGGATGTAAATTGCCAAGAGCCACTCTGGAGAAGTGTCCGGTGAGTCCTGAAACATCTGAAAAACACAGCTTAGAGAGCATAGGGCACTTCCACTCATGGGGGTATAAATTGGGAAAATGAAAAATCAGCAAGACACAAGCACCCCAAAGTTTAGGGCTGCTCTGTTGACCAGGACCTCCACTTCATTCCACCTTAAATATCCCAGGAAAGAGAAAAATGGATAAAGAAGTTGTGGTCCTTATGTACAATGGAATATCACTCAGCCAGGAAATCAATGTCGTAAGGTTAGTAGCAGCATGATGAGTGGATTTAGGTACGACGATTCTAAGTGAAATAAGTCACACAGAAAAGGACACTTCTCATAAGGTATCACTGATAGAGGGAATGTAAATACCATTACACTTGAACTGAATTACAAAACAGAACAGAGTCACACATGCAGAAAACACACTATGGCTGCTTAACGGGAAAGGTGAGGTGGGGTGATACATAAAACAAGGGTATCAAATTAGCTCAGATACCGTTCCATAAACCCAATATGTAATAGACAAGACCTACTCCTTGCTCAGAGAACTGGACTCAACACGCCCTATTCACCGCACAAGAATATATCTGACTAGTAATAATCTTAAAACCTATGTATCGATATCTCTCTGTTAGTGTGTCAAGTGGGTGTAAAGCGGCATAAACACAGCAGTGAAAAGCAGCTAAACCCCATTATAAAAATAAATTACTTTGAAACACCCATGAAACAAAGACAGTGAAAGAGAGAGAAATTCTTACACAATGCGTTCAGGGGCTCTGATGCAACCTGGATTGACCATATCTAGACCCACAGCTGGATGAGACATAAGGGTGGATACTCTTGGGGATGAGAGGTTTGGTGAGGTTGGGTGAGCAAACGCAGACCCTTTAAAGTAATACTGCGTGGTACCCATCGCATGGGTCCCAAATCTCCAGGTTCAAGGGCATCTTCCTACATCAAAAACATGCATGAGAAACCCAGAAGATGCTACACCGTGTGATGGGGAAAGGTTTCTAAAACGCACCTCATTTCTCATCTCCTTGTGCCCGGGTTCGCCATTCCAGCCGCTTTACTAGCAAGCTCCCTACTTGGAGCATCAGCACCTTTAACCTCCTGTTCCGTACAGGTTGCAATTTGTCCTGAGGATAAACGGGAAGACGTGGAACCAACGTGAGACTAGCTCTTGGTGTTGGGACAGGCACAGGTCACTCTATTTTCCCATCAGAAAGAAGAATTAACCACAGGCTCAGCCTGCCCCCCGGAACCAGAACAGGGCCTGAAGCCATTCTGCGATTTTGCGGCCAGCTCCCATAAAAACGAGTTGTAAAATGGAGGTTCAGGGCACTGCAATTCACAAACCTGCAGAGTTATAAATGATAACTCTCGTCCACAAATATATTGAGGGAAGGCAAAGAAGAGGATTTGAAATCAAGGCAGAATTGCAGGAAACAGATTTCAGGAGGTAGATACGAATCGCCTTTAAAGCACATGAAAAGCGGCAAAACGTTGACAATGATGCCCTTGGCCAAAACGGGAGTATGCGTTTTTCCTGAATATATTCAGGAAAAAACGCATACGCCCTTTTTGGCCAACCAAGCAACCTGGAAAGGCAAATCAGCGCTACAAAGAAGTCTCGCTTCCCATCGGTCAAAAGGGCCATGCTGAAAAAAGTGTCAAAACCAGAAATGCAGGACAGGCCATGGAGAAATGGGAGCCTTGCTACACTGATGGGCGGGATGTAAATTGCCAAGAGCCACTCTGGGGAAGTGTCCGGTGAGTCCTGAAACATCTGAAAAACACAGCTTAGAGAGCATAGGGCACTTCCACTCATGGGGGTATAAATTGGGAAAATGAAAAATCAGCAAGACACAAGCACCCCAAAGTTTAGGGCTGCTCTGTTGACCAGGACCTCCACTTCATTCCACCTTAAATATGCCAGGAAAGAGAAAAATGGATAAAGAAGTTGTGGTCCTTATGTACAATGGAATATCACTCAGCCATGAAATCAATGTCGTAAGGTTAGTAGCAGCATGATGAGTGGATTTAGGTACGACGATTCTAAGTGAAATAAGTCACACAGAAAAGGACACTTCTCATAAGGTATCACTGATAGAGGGAATGTAAAAACCGTTACACTTGAACTGAATTACAAAACAGAACAGAGTCACACATGCAGAAAACACACTATGGCTGCTTAACGGGAAAGGTGAGGTGGGGTGATACATAAAACAAGGGTATCAAATTAGCTCAGATACCATTCCATAAACCCAATATGTAATAGACAAGACCTACTCCTTGCTCAGAGAACTGGACTCAACACGCCCTATTCACCGCACAAGAATATATCTGACTAATAATAATCGTAAAACCTATGTATTGATATCTCTCTGTTAGTGTGTCAAGTGGGTGTAAAGCAGCATAAACACAGCAGTGAAAAGCAGCTAAACCCCATTATAAAAATAAATTACTTTGAAACACCCATGAAACAAAGACAGTGAAAGAGAGAGAAATTCTTACACAATGCGTTCAGGGGCTGTGATGCAACCTGGATTGACCATATCTAGACGCACAGCTGGATGAGACATAAGGGTGGAAACTGTTGGGGCTGAGAGGTTTGGTGAGGTAGGGTGAGCAAACGCCAACCCTTTAAAGTAATACTGCGTGGTACCCGTCCCATGGGTCCCAAATCTTCAGGTTCAAGGGCATTTTCCTACATTGAAAACATGCATGAGAATCCTGGAGGATGGTACACCGTGTGATGGGGAAAGGTTTCTAAAACGCACCTCATTTCTCATCTCCTTGTGCCCGGGTTCCCCATTCCAGCCCCTTTACTAGCAATCTCCCTACTTGGAGCATCAGCACCTTTAACCTCCTGTTCCGTACAGGTTGCAATTTGTCCTGAGGATGAACGGGAAGACGGGGAACCAATGAGAGACTAGCTCTTGGTGTGGACACAGGCACAGGTCACTCTATTTTCCCATCAGGAAGAAGAATTAACCACAGGCTCAGCCTGCCCCCCGGAACCAGAACAGGGCGTGAAACCATCATGCGCTTTTGCGGCCAGCTCCCAAAAAAGCGAGTTGTAAAATGGAGCTTCAGGGCACTGCAATTCACAAACCTGCAGAGTTATAAATGATAACTCTCGTCCACAAATATATTGAGGGAAGGCAAAGAAGAGGATTTGAAATCAAGGCAGAATTGCAGGAAACAGATTTCAGGAGGTAGATTCGAATCGCCTTTAAAGCACATGAAAAGCGGCAAAACGTTGACAATGATGCCCTTGGCCAAAAAGGGCGTATGCGTTTTTTCCTGAATATATTCAGAAAAAAACGCATACGCCCTTTTTGGCCAACCAAGCAACCTGGAAAAGCAAATCAGCGCTACAAAGAAGTCTCGCTTCCCATCGGTCAAAAGGGCCATGCTGAAAAACGTGTCAAAACCAGAAATGCATGACAGGCCATGGAGAAATGGGAGCCTTGCTACACTGATGGGCGGGATGTAAATTGCCAACAACCACTCTGGAGAAGTGTACGGTGTGTCCTGAAACATCTAAAAAACACAGCTTAGAGAGCATAGGGCACTTCCACTCATGGGGGTATAAATTGGGAAATTTAAAAATCAGCAAGACACAAGCACCCCAAAGTTTAGGGCTGCTCTGTTGACAAGGACCTCCACTTCATTCCAACTTAAATATCCCAGGAAAGAGAAAAATGGATAAAGAAGTTGTGGTCCTTATGTACAATGGAATATCACTCAGCCATGAAATCAATGTCATAAGGCTAGTAGCAGCATGATGAGTGGATTTAGGTACGACGATTCTAAGTGAAATAAGTCACACAGAAAAGGACACTTCTCATAAGGTATCACTTACAGAGGGAATGTAAAAACCGTTACACTTGAACTGAATTACAAAACAGAACAGAGTCACACATGCAGAAAACACACTATGGCTGCTTAACGGGAAAGGTGAGGTGGGGTGATACATAAAACAAGGGTTTCAAATTAGCTCAGATACCGTTCCATAAACCCAATATGTAATAGACAAGACCTACTCCTTGCTCAGAGAACTGGACTCAACACGCCCTATTCACCGCACAAGAATATATCTGACTAGTAATAATCTTAAAACCTATGTATTGATATCTCTCTGTTAGTGTGTCAAGTGGGTGTAAAGCGGCATAAACACAGCCGTGAAAAGCAGCTAAACCCCATTATAAAAATAAATTACTTTGAAACACCCATGAAACAAAGACAGTGAAAGAGAGAGAAATTCTTACACAATGCGTTCAGGGGCTGTGATGCAACCTGGATTGACCATATCTAGACGCACAGCTGGATGAGACATAAGGGTGGACACTCTTGGGGCTGAGAGGTTTGGTGAGGTTGGGTGAGCAAACGCAGACCCTTTAAAGTAATACTGCGTGGTACCCATCGCATGGGTCCCAAATCTCCAGGTTCAAGGGCATCTTCCTACATCAAAAACATGCATGAGAAACCCAGAAGATGGTACATCGTGTGATGGGGAAATGTTTCTAAAACGCACCTCATTTCTCATCTCCTTGTGCCCGGGTTCGCCATTCCAGCCGCTTTACTAGCAATCTCCCTACTTGGAGCATCAGCACCTTTAACCTCCTGTTCCGTACAGGTTGCAATTTGTCCTGAGGATAAACGGGAAGACGTGGAACCAACGTGAGACTAGCTCTTGGTGTTGGGACAGGCACAGGTCACTCTATTTTCCCATCAGAAAGAAGAATTAACCACAGGCTCAGCCTGCCCCCCAGAACCAGAACAGGGCCTGAAGCCATTCTGCGATTTTGCGGCCAGCTCCCATAAAAACGAGTTGTAAAATGGAGGTTCAGGGCACTGCAATTCACAAACCTGCAGAGTTATAAATGATAACTCTCGTCCACAAATATATTGAGGGGAGGCAAAGAAGAGGATTTGAAATCAAGGCAGAATTGCAGGAAACAGATTTCAGGAGGTAGATACGAATCGCCTTTAAAGCACATGAAAAGCGGCAAAACGTTGACAATGATGCCCTTGGCCAAAAAGGGCGTATGCGTTTTTTCCTGAATATATTCAGGAAAAAACGCATACGCCCTTTTTGGCCAACCAAGCAACCTGGAAAGGCAAATCAGCGCTACAAAGAAGTCTCGCTTCCCATCGGTCAAAAGGGCCATGCTGAAAAAAGTGTCAAAACCAGAAATGCAGGACAGGCCATGGAGAAATGGGAGCCTTGCTACACTGATGGGCGGGATGTAAATTGCCAAGAGCCACTCCGGAGAAGTGTCCGGTGAGTCCTGAAACATCTGAAAAACACAGCTTAGAGAGCATAGGGCACTTCCACTCATGGGGGTATAAATTGGGAAAATGAAAAATCAGCAAGACACAAGCACCCCAAAGTTTAGGGCTGCTCTGTTGACCAGGACCTCCACTTCATTCCACCTTAAATATCCCAGGAAAGAGAAAAATGGATAAAGAAGTTGTGGTCCTTATGTACAATGGAATATCACTCAGCCAGGAAATCAATGTCGTAAGGTTAGGAGCAGCATGATGAGTGGATTTAGGTACGACGATTCTAAGTGAAATAAGTCACACAGAAAAGGACACTTCTCATAAGGTATCACTGATAGAGGGAATGTAAATACCATTACACTTGAACTGAATTACAAAACAGAACAGAGTCACACATGCAGAAAACACACTATGGCTGCTTAACGGGAAAGGTGAGGTGGGGTGATACATAAAACAAGGGTATCAAATTAGCTCAGATACCGTTCCATAAACCCAATATGTAATAGACAAGACCTACTCCTTGCTCAGAGAACTGGACTCAACACGCCCTATTCACCGCACAAGAATATATCTGACTAGTAATAATCTTAAAACCTATGTATTGATATCTCTCTGTTAGTGTGTCAAGTGGGTGTAAAGCGGCATAAACACAGCAGTGAAAAGCAGCTAAACCCCATTATAAAAATAAATTACTTTGAAACACCCATGAAACAAAGACAGTGAAAGAGAGAGAAATTCTTACACAATGCGTTCAGGGGCTCTGATGCAACCTGGATTGACCATATCTAGACCCACAGCTGGATGAGACATAAGGGTGGATACTCTTGGGGATGAGAGGTTTGGTGAGGTTGGGTGAGCAAACGCAGACCCTTTAAAGTAATACTGCGTGGTACCCATCGCATGGGTCCCAAATCTCCAGGTTCAAGGGCATCTTCCTACATCAAAAACATGCATGAGAAACCCAGAAGATGGTACACCGTGTGATGGGGAAAGGTTTCTAAAACGCACCTCATTTCTCATCTCCTTGTGCCCGGGTTCGCCATTCCAGCCGCTTTACTAGCAAGCTCCCTACTTGGAGCATCAGCACCTTTAACCTCCTGTTCCGTACAGGTTGCAATTTGTCCTGAGGATAAACGGGAAGACGTGGAACCAACGTGAGACTAGCTCTTGGTGTTGGGACAGGCACAGGTCACTCTATTTTCCCATCAGAAAGAAGAATTAACCACAGGCTCAGCCTGCCCCCCGGAACCAGAACAGGGCCTGAAGCCATTCTGCGATTTTGCGGCCAGCTCCCATAAAAACGAGTTGTAAAATGGAGGTTCAGGGCACTGCAATTCACAAACCTGCAGAGTTATAAATGATAACTCTCGTCCACAAATATATTGAGGGAAGGCAAAGAAGAGGATTTGAAATTAAGGCAGAATTGCAGGAAACAGATTTCAGGAGGTAGATACGAATCGCCTTTAAAGCACATGAAAAGCGGCAAAACGTTGACAATGATGCCCTTGGCCAAAAAGGGCGTATGCGTTTTTTCCTGAATATATTCAGGAAAAAACGCATACGCCCTTTTTGGCCAACCAAGCAACCTGGAAAGGCAAATCAGCGCTACAAGAAGTCTCGCTTCCCATCGGTCAAAAGGGCCATGCTGAAAAAAGTGTCAAAACCAGAAATGCAGGACAGGCCATGGAGAAATGGGAGCCTTGCTACACTGATGGGCGGGATGTAAATTGCCAAGAGCCACTCTGGAGAAGTGTCCGGTGAGTCCTGAAACATCTGAAAAACACAGCTTAGAGAGCATAGGGCACTTCCACTCATGGGGGTATAAATTGGGAAAATGAAAAATCAGCAAGACACAAGCACCCCAAAGTTTAGGGCTGCTCTGTTGACCAGGACCTCCACTTCATTCCACCTTAAATATCCCAGGAAAGAGAAAAATGGATAAAGAAGTTGTGGTCCTTATGTACAATGGAATATCACTCAGCCAGGAAATCAATGTCGTAAGGTTAGTAGCAGCATGATGAGTGGATTTAGGTACGACGATTCTAAGTGAAATAAGTCACACAGAAAAGGACACTTCTCATAAGGTATCACTGATAGAGGGAATGTAAATACCATTACACTTGAACTGAATTACAAAACAGAACAGAGTCACACATGCAGAAAACACACTATGGCTGCTTAACGGGAAAGGTGAGGTGGGGTGATACATAAAACAAGGGTATCAAATTAGCTCAGATACCGTTCCATAAACCCAATATGTAATAGACAAGACCTACTCCTTGCTCAGAGAACTGGACTCAACACGCCCTATTCACCGCACAAGAATATATCTGACTAGTAATAATCTTAAAACCTATGTATCGATATCTCTCTGTTAGTGTGTCAAGTGGGTGTAAAGCGGCATAAACACAGCAGTGAAAAGCAGCTAAACCCCATTATAAAAATAAATTACTTTGAAACACCCATGAAACAAAGACAGTGAAAGAGAGAGAAATTCTTACACAATGCGTTCAGGGGCTCTGATGCAACCTGGATTGACCATATCTAGACCCACAGCTGGATGAGACATAAGGGTGGATACTCTTGGGGATGAGAGGTTTGGTGAGGTTGGGTGAGCAAACGCAGACCCTTTAAAGTAATACTGCGTGGTACCCATCGCATGGGTCCCAAATCTCCAGGTTCAAGGGCATCTTCCTACATCAAAAACATGCATGAGAAACCCAGAAGATGCTACACCGTGTGATGGGGAAAGGTTTCTAAAACGCACCTCATTTCTCATCTCCTTGTGCCCGGGTTCGCCATTCCAGCCGCTTTACTAGCAAGCTCCCTACTTGGAGCATCAGCACCTTTAACCTCCTGTTCCGTACAGGTTGCAATTTGTCCTGAGGATAAACGGGAAGACGTGGAACCAACGTGAGACTAGCTCTTGGTGTTGGGACAGGCACAGGTCACTCTATTTTCCCATCAGAAAGAAGAATTAACCACAGGCTCAGCCTGCCCCCCGGAACCAGAACAGGGCCTGAAGCCATTCTGCGATTTTGCGGCCAGCTCCCATAAAAACGAGTTGTAAAATGGAGGTTCAGGGCACTGCAATTCACAAACCTGCAGAGTTATAAATGATAACTCTCGTCCACAAATATATTGAGGGAAGGCAAAGAAGAGGATTTGAAATCAAGGCAGAATTGCAGGAAACAGATTTCAGGAGGTAGATACGAATCGCCTTTAAAGCACATGAAAAGCGGCAAAACGTTGACAATGATGCCCTTGGCCAAAACGGGAGTATGCGTTTTTCCTGAATATATTCAGGAAAAAACGCATACGCCCTTTTTGGCCAACCAAGCAACCTGGAAAGGCAAATCAGCGCTACAAAGAAGTCTCGCTTCCCATCGGTCAAAAGGGCCATGCTGAAAAAAGTGTCAAAACCAGAAATGCAGGACAGGCCATGGAGAAATGGGAGCCTTGCTACACTGATGGGCGGGATGTAAATTGCCAAGAGCCACTCTGGGGAAGTGTCCGGTGAGTCCTGAAACATCTGAAAAACACAGCTTAGAGAGCATAGGGCACTTCCACTCATGGGGGTATAAATTGGGAAAATTAAAAATCAGCAAGACACAAGCACCCCAAAGTTTAGGGCTGCTCTGTTGACCAGGACCTCCACTTCATTCCTCCTTAAATATGCCAGGAAAGAGAAAAATGGATAAAGAAGTTGTGGTCCTTATGTACAATGGAATATCACTCAGCCATGAAATCAATGTCGTAAGGTTAGTAGCAGCATGATGAGTGGATTTAGGTACGACGATTCTAAGTGAAATAAGTCACACAGAAAAGGACACTTCTCATAAGGTATCACTGATAGAGGGAATGTAAAAACCGTTACACTTGAACTGAATTACAAAACAGAACAGAGTCACACATGCAGAAAACACACTATGGCTGCTTAACGGGAAAGGTGAGGTGGGGTGATACATAAAACAAGGGTATCAAATTAGCTCAGATACCATTCCATAAACCCAATATGTAATAGACAAGACCTACTCCTTGCTCAGAGAACTGGACTCAACACGCCCTATTCACCGCACAAGAATATATCTGACTAATAATAATCGTAAAACCTATGTATTGATATCTCTCTGTTAGTGTGTCAAGTGGGTGTAAAGCAGCATAAACACAGCAGTGAAAAGCAGCTAAACCCCATTATAAAAATAAATTACTTTGAAACACCCATGAAACAAAGACAGTGAAAGAGAAATTCTTACACAATGCGTTCAGGGGCTGTGATGCAACCTGGATTGACCATATCTAGACGCACAGCTGGATGAGACATAAGGGTGGAAACTGTTGGGGCTGAGAGGTTTGGTGAGGTAGGGTGAGCAAACGCCAACCCTTTAAAGTAATACTGCGTGGTACCCGTCCCATGGGTCCCAAATCTTCAGGTTCAAGGGCATTTTCCTACATTGAAAACATGCATGAGAATCCTGGAGGATGGTACACCGTGTGATGGGGAAAGGTTTCTAAAACGCACCTCATTTCTCATCTCCTTGTGCCCGGGTTCCCCATTCCAGCCCCTTTACTAGCAATCTCCCTACTTGGAGCATCAGCACCTTTAACCTCCTGTTCCGTACAGGTTGCAATTTGTCCTGAGGATGAACGGGAAGACGGGGAACCAATGAGAGACTAGCTCTTGGTGTGGACACAGGCACAGGTCACTCTATTTTCCCATCAGGAAGAAGAATTAACCACAGGCTCAGCCTGCCCCCCGGAACCAGAACAGGGCGTGAAACCATCATGCGCTTTTGCGGCCAGCTCCCAAAAAAGCGAGTTGTAAAATGGAGCTTCAGGGCACTGCAATTCACAAACCTGCAGAGTTATAAATGATAACTCTCGTCCACAAATATATTGAGGGAAGGCAAAGAAGAGGATTTGAAATCAAGGCAGAATTGCAGGAAACAGATTTCAGGAGGTAGATTCGAATCGCCTTTAAAGCACATGAAAAGCGGCAAAACGTTGACAATGATGCCCTTGGCCAAAAAGGGCGTATGCGTTTTTTCCTGAATATATTCAGAAAAAAACGCATACGCCCTTTTTGGCCAACCAAGCAACCTGGAAAAGCAAATCAGCGCTACAAAGAAGTCTCGCTTCCCATCGGTCAAAAGGGCCATGCTGAAAAACGTGTCAAAACCAGAAATGCATGACAGGCCATGGAGAAATGGGAGCCTTGCTACACTGATGGGCGGGATGTAAATTGCCAACAACCACTCTGGAGAAGTGTACGGTGTGTCCTGAAACATCTAAAAAACACAGCTTAGAGAGCATAGGGCACTTCCACTCATGGGGGTATAAATTGGGAAATTTAAAAATCAGCAAGACACAAGCACCCCAAAGTTTAGGGCTGCTCTGTTGACAAGGACCTCCACTTCATTCCAACTTAAATATCCCAGGAAAGAGAAAAATGGATAAAGAAGTTGTGGTCCTTATGTACAATGGAATATCACTCAGCCATGAAATCAATGTCATAAGGCTAGTAGCAGCATGATGAGTGGATTTAGGTACGACGATTCTAAGTGAAATAAGTCACACAGAAAAGGACACTTCTCATAAGGTATCACTTACAGAGGGAATGTAAAAACCGTTACACTTGAACTGAATTACAAAACAGAACAGAGTCACACATGCAGAAAACACACTATGGCTGCTTAACGGGAAAGGTGAGGTGGGGTGATACATAAAACAAGGGTTTCAAATTAGCTCAGATACCGTTCCATAAACCCAATATGTAATAGACAAGACCTACTCCTTGCTCAGAGAACTGGACTCAACACGCCCTATTCACCGCACAAGAATATATCTGACTAGTAATAATCTTAAAACCTATGTATTGATATCTCTCTGTTAGTGTGTCAAGTGGGTGTAAAGCGGCATAAAGACAGCAGTGAAAAGCAGCTAAACCCCATTATAAAAATAAATTACTTTGAAAAACCCATGAAATAAAGACAGTGAAAGAGAGAGAAATTCTTACACAATGCGATCAGGGGCTGTGATGCAACCTGGATTGACCATATCTAGACCCACAGCTGGATGAGACATAAGGGTGGACACTCTTGGGGCTGAGAGGTTTGGTGAGGTAGGGTGAGCAAACGCAGACCCTTTAAAGTAATACTGCGTGGTACCCGTCCCATGGGTCCCAAATCTTCAGGTTCAAGGGCATCTTCCTACATCGAAAACATGCATGAGAATCCTGGAGGATGGTACACCGTGTGATGGGGAAAGGTTTCTAAAACGCACCTCATTTCTCATCTCCTTGTGCCCGGGTTCCCCATTCCAGCCCCTTTACTAGCAATCTCCCTACTTGGAGCATCAGCACCTTTAACCTCCTGTTCCGTACAGGTTGCAATTTGTCCTGAGGATGAACGGGAAGACGGGGAACCAATGAGAGACTAGCTCTTGGTGTGGACACAGGCACAGGTCACTCTATTTTCCCATGAGGAAGAAGAATTAACCACAGGCTCAGCCTGCCCCCCGGAACCAGAACAGGGCGTGAAACCATCATGCGCTTTTGCGGCCAGCTCCCAAAAAAGCGAGTTGTAAAATGGAGCTTCAAGGCACTGCAATTCACAAACCTGCAGAGTTATAAATGATAACTCTCGTCCACAAATATATTGAGGGAAGGCAAAGAAGAGGATTTGAAATTAAGGCAGAATTGCAGGAAACAGATTTCAGGAGGTAGATTCGAATCGCCTTTAAAGCACATGAAAAGCGGCAAAATGTTGACAATGATGCCCTTGGCCAAAAAGGGCGTATGCGTTTTTTCCTGAATATATTCAGAAAAAAACGCATACGCCCTTTTTGGCCAACCAAGCAACCTGGAAAAGCAAATCAGCGCTACAAAGAAGTCTCGCTTCCCATCGGTCAAAAGGGCCATGCTGAAAAACGTGTCAAAACCAGAAATGCATGACAGGCCATGGAGAAATGGGAGCCTTGCTACACTGATGGGCGGGATGTAAATTGCCAACAACCACTCTGGAGAAGTGTACGGTGTGTCCTGAAACATCTAAAAAACACAGCTTAGAGAGCATAGGGCACTTCCACTCATGGGGGTATAAATTGGGAAATTTAAAAATCAGCAAGACACAAGCACCCCAAAGTTTAGGGCTGCTCTGTTGACAAGGACCTCCACTTCATTCCAACTTAAATATCCCAGGAAAGAGAAAAATGGATAAAGAAGTTGTGGTCCTTATGTACAATGGAATATCACTCAGCCATGAAATCAATGTCATAAGGCTAGTAGCAGCATGATGAGTGGATTTAGGTACGACGATTCTAAGAGAAATAAGTCACACAGTAAAGGACACTTCTCATAAGGTATCACTTATAGAGGGAATGTAAAAACCGTTACACTTGAACTGAATTACAAAACAGAACAGAGTCACACATGCAGAAAACACACTATGGCTGCTTAACGGGAAAGGTGAGGTGGGGTGATACATAAAACAAGGGTTTCAAATTAGCTCAGATACCGTTCCATAAACCCAATATGTAATAGACAAGACCTACTCCTTGCTCAGAGAACTGGACTCAACACGCCCTATTCACCGCACAAGAATATATCTGACTAGCAATAATCTTAAAACCTATGTATTGATATCTCTCTGTTAGTGTGTCAAGTGGGTGTAAAGCGGCATAAACACAGCAGTGAAAAGCAGCTAAACCCCATTATAAAAATAAATTACTTTGAAAAACCCATGAAACAAAGACAGTGAAAGAGAGAGAAATTCTTACACAATGCGATCAGGGGCTGTGATGCAACCTGGATTGACCATATCTAGACCCACAGCTGGATGAGACATAAGGGTGGACACTCTTGGGGCTGAGAGGTTTGGTGAGGTTGGGTGAGCAAACGCAGACCCTTTAAAGTAATACTGCGTGGTACCCATCGCATGGGTCCCAAATGTCCAGGTTCAAGGGCATCTTCCTACATCGAAAACATGCATGAGAAACCCAGAAGATGGTACACCATGTGATGGGGAAAGGTTTCTAAAACGCACCTCATTTCTCATCTCCTTGTGCCCGTGTTCGCCATTCCAGCTGCCTTACTAGCAATCTCCCTACTTGGAGCATCAGCACCTTTAACCTCCTGTTCCATACAGGTTGCAATTTGTCCTGAGGATGAACGGGAAGACGGGGAACCAATGAGAGACTAGCTCTTGGTGTTGGGACAGGCACAGGTCACTCTATTTTCCCATCAGGAAGAAGAATTAACCACAGGCTCAGCCTGCCCCCCGGAACCAGAACAGGGCCTGAAGCCATCCTGCGCTTTTGCGGCCAGCTCCCAAAAACGCGAGTTTTAAAATGGAGGTTCAGGGCACTGCAATTCACAAACCTGCAGAGTTATAAATGATAACTCTCGTCCACAGATATATTGAGGGAAGGCAAAGAAGAGGATTTGAAATCAAGGCAGAATTGCAGGAAACAGATTTCAGGAGGTAGATTCGAATCGCCTTTAAAGCACATGAAATGCGGCAAAACGTTGAAAAAGATGCCCTTGGCCAAAAAGGGCGTATGCGTTTTTTCCTGAATATATTCAGGAAAAAACGCATACGCCCTTTTTGGCCAACCAAGCAACCTGGAAAGGCAAATCAGGGCTACAAAGAAGACTCGCTACCCATCGGTCAAAAGGGCCATGCTGAAAAACGTGTCAAAACCAGAAATGCAGGACAGGCCATGGAGAAATGGGAGCCTTGCTACTCTGATGGGCGGGATGTAAATTAGCAACAGGCACTCTGGAGAAGTGTACGGTGAGTCCTGAAACATCTAAAAAACACAGCTTAGAGAGCATAGGGCACTTCCACTCATGGGGGTATAAATTTGGAAAATTATAAATCAGCAAGACACAAGCACCCCAAAGTTTAGGGATGCTCTGTTGACAAGGACCTCCACTTCATTCCACCTTAAATATCCCAGGAAAGAGAAAAATGGATAAAGAAGTTGTGGTCCTTATGTACAATGGAATATCACTCAGCCATGAAATCAATGTCATAAGGCTAGTAGCAGCATGATGAGTGGATTTAGGTAAGACGATTCTAAGTGAAATAAGTCACACAGAAAAGGACACTTCTCATAAGGTATCACTTATAGAGGGAATGTAAAAACCGTTATACTTGAACTGAATTACAAAACAGAACAGAGTCACACATGCAGAAAACACACTATGGCTGCTTAACGGGAAAGGTGAGGTGGGGTGATACATAAAACAAGGGTTTCAAATTTGCTCAGATACCGTTCCAGAAACCCAATATGTAATAGACAAGACCTACTCCTTGCTCAGAGAACTGGACTCAACACGCCCTATTCACCGCACAAGAATATATCTGACTAGTAATAATCTTAAAACCTATGTATTGATATCTCTCTGTTAGTGTGTCAACTGGGTGTAAAGCGGCATAAACACAGCCGTGAAAAGCAGCTAAACCCCATTATAAAAATAAATTACTTTGAAACACCCATGAAACAAAGACAGTGAAAGAGAGAGAAATTCTTACACAATGCTTTCAGGGGCTGTGATGCAACTTGGATTGACCATATCTAGACACATAGCTGGATGAGACATAAGGGTGGAAACTGTTGGGGCTGAGAGGTTTGGTGAGGTAGGGTGAGCAAACGCCAACCCTTTAAAGTAATACTGCGTGGTACCCGTCCCATGGGTCCCAAATCTTCAGGTTCAAGGGCATTTTCCTACATTGAAAACATGCATGAGAATCCTGGAGGATGGTACACCGTGTGATGGGGAAAGGTTTCTAAAACGCACCTCATTTCTCATCTCCTTGTGCCCGGGTTCCCCATTCCAGCCCCTTTACTAGCAATCTCCCTACTTGGAGCATCAGCACCTTTAACCTCCTGTTCCGTACAGGTTGCAATTTGTCCTGAGGATGAACGGGAAGACGGGGAACCAATGAGAGACTAGCTCTTGGTGTGGACACAGGCACAGGTCACTCTATTTTCCCATCAGGAAGAAGAATTAACCACAGGCTCAGCCTGCCCCCCGGAACCAGAACAGGGCGTGAAACCATCATGCGCTTTTGCGGCCAGCTCCCAAAAAAGCGAGTTGTAAAATGGAGCTTCAGGGCACTGCAATTCACAAACCTGCAGAGTTATAAATGATAACTCTCGTCCACAAATATATTGAGGGAAGGCAAAGAAGAGGATTTGAAATCAAGGCAGAATTGCAGGAAACAGATTTCAGGAGGTAGATTCGAATCGCCTTTAAAGCACATGAAAAGCGGCAAAACGTTGACAATGATGCCCTTGGCCAAAAAGGGCGTATGCGTTTTTTCCTGAATATATTCAGAAAAAAACGCATACGCCCTTTTTGGCCAACCAAGCAACCTGGAAAAGCAAATCAGCGCTACAAAGAAGTCTCGCTTCCCATCGGTCAAAAGGGCCATGCTGAAAAACGTGTCAAAACCAGAAATGCATGACAGGCCATGGAGAAATGGGAGCCTTGCTACACTGATGGGCGGGATGTAAATTGCCAACAACCACTCTGGAGAAGTGTACGGTGTGTCCTGAAACATCTAAAAAACACAGCTTAGAGAGCATAGGGCACTTCCACTCATGGGGGTATAAATTGGGAAATTTAAAAATCAGCAAGACACAAGCACCCCAAAGTTTAGGGCTGCTCTGTTGACAAGGACCTCCACTTCATTCCAACTTAAATATCCCAGGAAAGAGAAAAATGGATAAAGAAGTTGTGGTCCTTATGTACAATGGAATATCACTCAGCCATGAAATCAATGTCATAAGGCTAGTAGCAGCATGATGAGTGGATTTAGGTACGACGATTCTAAGTGAAATAAGTCACACAGAAAAGGACACTTCTCATAAGGTATCACTTACAGAGGGAATGTAAAAACCGTTACACTTGAACTGAATTACAAAACAGAACAGAGTCACACATGCAGAAAACACACTATGGCTGCTTAACGGGAAAGGTGAGGTGGGGTGATACATAAAACAAGGGTTTCAAATTAGCTCAGATACCGTTCCATAAACCCAATATGTAATAGACAAGACCTACTCCTTGCTCAGAGAACTGGACTCAACACGCCCTATTCACCGCACAAGAATATATCTGACTAGTAATAATCTTAAAACCTATGTATTGATATCTCTCTGTTAGTGTGTCAAGTGGGTGTAAAGCGGCATAAAGACAGCAGTGAAAAGCAGCTAAACCCCATTATAAAAATAAATTACTTTGAAAAACCCATGAAATAAAGACAGTGAAAGAGAGAGAAATTCTTACACAATGCGATCAGGGGCTGTGATGCAACCTGGATTGACCATATCTAGACCCACAGCTGGATGAGACATAAGGGTGGACACTCTTGGGGCTGAGAGGTTTGGTGAGGTAGGGTGAGCAAACGCAGACCCTTTAAAGTAATACTGCGTGGTACCCGTCCCATGGGTCCCAAATCTTCAGGTTCAAGGGCATCTTCCTACATCGAAAACATGCATGAGAATCCTGGAGGATGGTACACCGTGTGATGGGGAAAGGTTTCTAAAACGCACCTCATTTCTCATCTCCTTGTGCCCGGGTTCCCCATTCCAGCCCCTTTACTAGCAATCTCCCTACTTGGAGCATCAGCACCTTTAACCTCCTGTTCCGTACAGGTTGCAATTTGTCCTGAGGATGAACGGGAAGACGGGGAACCAATGAGAGACTAGCTCTTGGTGTGGACACAGGCACAGGTCACTCTATTTTCCCATGAGGAAGAAGAATTAACCACAGGCTCAGCCTGCCCCCCGGAACCAGAACAGGGCGTGAAACCATCATGCGCTTTTGCGGCCAGCTCCCAAAAAAGCGAGTTGTAAAATGGAGCTTCAAGGCACTGCAATTCACAAACCTGCAGAGTTATAAATGATAACTCTCGTCCACAAATATATTGAGGGAAGGCAAAGAAGAGGATTTGAAATTAAGGCAGAATTGCAGGAAACAGATTTCAGGAGGTAGATTCGAATCGCCTTTAAAGCACATGAAAAGCGGCAAAATGTTGACAATGATGCCCTTGGCCAAAAAGGGCGTATGCGTTTTTTCCTGAATATATTCAGAAAAAAACGCATACGCCCTTTTTGGCCAACCAAGCAACCTGGAAAAGCAAATCAGCACTACAAAGAAGTCTCGCTTCCCATCGGTCAAAAGGGCCATGCTGAAAAACGTGTCAAAACCAGAAATGCATGACAGGCCATGGAGAAATGGGAGCCTTGCTACACTGATGGGCGGGATGTAAATTGCCAACAACCACTCTGGAGAAGTGTACGGTGTGTCCTGAAACATCTAAAAAACACAGCTTAGAGAGCATAGGGCACTTCCACTCATGGGGGTATAAATTGGGAAATTTAAAAATCAGCAAGACACAAGCACCCCAAAGTTTAGGGCTGCTCTGTTGACAAGGACCTCCACTTCATTCCAACTTAAATATCCCAGGAAAGAGAAAAATGGATAAAGAAGTTGTGGTCCTTATGTACAATGGAATATCACTCAGCCATGAAATCAATGTCATAAGGCTAGTAGCAGCATGATGAGTGGATTTAGGTACGACGATTCTAAGTGAAATAAGTCACACAGAAAAGGACACTTCTCATAAGGTATCACTTACAGAGGGAATGTAAAAACCGTTACACTTGAACTGAATTACAAAACAGAACAGAGTCACACATGCAGAAAACACACTATGGCTGCTTAACGGGAAAGGTGAGGTGGGGTGATACATAAAACAAGGGTTTCAAATTAGCTCAGATACCGTTCCATAAACCCAATATGTAATAGACAAGACCTACTCCTTGCTCAGAGAACTGGACTCAACACGCCCTATTCACCGCACAAGAATATATCTGACTAGTAATAATCTTAAAACCTATGTATTGATATCTCTCTGTTAGTGTGTCAAGTGGGTGTAAAGCGGCATAAAGACAGCAGTGAAAAGCAGCTAAACCCCATTATAAAAATAAATTACTTTGAAAAACCCATGAAATAAAGACAGTGAAAGAGAGAGAAATTCTTACACAATGCGATCAGGGGCTGTGATGCAACCTGGATTGACCATATCTAGACCCACAGCTGGATGAGACATAAGGGTGGACACTCTTGGGGCTGAGAGGTTTGGTGAGGTAGGGTGAGCAAACGCAGACCCTTTAAAGTAATACTGCGTGGTACCCGTCCCATGGGTCCCAAATCTTCAGGTTCAAGGGCATCTTCCTACATCGAAAACATGCATGAGAATCCTGGAGGATGGTACACCGTGTGATGGGGAAAGGTTTCTAAAACGCACCTCATTTCTCATCTCCTTGTGCCCGGGTTCCCCATTCCAGCCCCTTTACTAGCAATCTCCCTACTTGGAGCATCAGCACCTTTAACCTCCTGTTCCGTACAGGTTGCAATTTGTCCTGAGGATGAACGGGAAGACGGGGAACCAATGAGAGACTAGCTCTTGGTGTGGACACAGGCACAGGTCACTCTATTTTCCCATCAGGAAGAAGAATTAACCACAGGCTCAGCCTGCCCCCCGGAACCAGAACAGGGCGTGAAACCATCATGCGCTTTTGCGGCCAGCTCCCAAAAAAGCGAGTTGTAAAATGGAGCTTCAAGGCACTGCAATTCACAAACCTGCAGAGTTATAAATGATAACTCTCGTCCACAAATATATTGAGGGAAGGCAAAGAAGAGGATTTGAAATTAAGGCAGAATTGCAGGAAACAGATTTCAGGAGGTAGATTCGAATCGCCTTTAAAGCACATGAAAAGCGGCAAAATGTTGACAATGATGCCCTTGGCCAAAAAGGGCGTATGCGTTTTTTCCTGAATATATTCAGAAAAAAACGCATACGCCCTTTTTGGCCAACCAAGCAACCTGGAAAAGCAAATCAGCGCTACAAAGAAGTCTCGCTTCCCATCGGTCAAAAGGGCCATGCTGAAAAACGTGTCAAAACCAGAAATGCATGACAGGCCATGGAGAAATGGGAGCCTTGCTACACTGATGGGCGGGATGTAAATTGCCAACAACCACTCTGGAGAAGTGTACGGTGTGTCCTGAAACATCTAAAAAACACAGCTTAGAGAGCATAGGGCACTTCCACTCATGGGGGTATAAATTGGGAAATTTAAAAATCAGCAAGACACAAGCACCCCAAAGTTTAGGGCTGCTCTGTTGACAAGGACCTCCACTTCATTCCAACTTAAATATCCCAGGAAAGAGAAAAATGGATAAAGAAGTTGTGGTCCTTATGTACAATGGAATATCACTCAGCCATGAAATCAATGTCATAAGGCTAGTAGCAGCATGATGAGTGGATTTAGGTACGACGATTCTAAGAGAAATAAGTCACACAGTAAAGGACACTTCTCATAAGGTATCACTTATAGAGGGAATGTAAAAACCGTTACACTTGAACTGAATTACAAAACAGAACAGAGTCACACATGCAGAAAACACACTATGGCTGCTTAACGGGAAAGGTGAGGTGGGGTGATACATAAAACAAGGGTTTCAAATTAGCTCAGATACCGTTCCATAAACCCAATATGTAATAGACAAGACCTACTCCTTGCTCAGAGAACTGGACTCAACACGCCCTATTCACCGCACAAGAATATATCTGACTAGCAATAATCTTAAAACCTATGTATTGATATCTCTCTGTTAGTGTGTCAAGTGGGTGTAAAGCGGCATAAACACAGCAGTGAAAAGCAGCTAAACCCCATTATAAAAATAAATTACTTTGAAAAACCCATGAAACAAAGACAGTGAAAGAGAGAGAAATTCTTACACAATGCGATCAGGGGCTGTGATGCAACCTGGATTGACCATATCTAGACCCACAGCTGGATGAGACATAAGGGTGGACACTCTTGGGGCTGAGAGGTTTGGTGAGGTTGGGTGAGCAAACGCAGACCCTTTAAAGTAATACTGCGTGGTACCCATCGCATGGGTCCCAAATGTCCAGGTTCAAGGGCATCTTCCTACATCGAAAACATGCATGAGAAACCCAGAAGATGGTACACCATGTGATGGGGAAAGGTTTCTAAAACGCACCTCATTTCTCATCTCCTTGTGCCCGTGTTCGCCATTCCAGCTGCCTTACTAGCAATCTCCCTACTTGGAGCATCAGCACCTTTAACCTCCTGTTCCATACAGGTTGCAATTTGTCCTGAGGATGAACGGGAAGACGGGGAACCAATGAGAGACTAGCTCTTGGTGTTGGGACAGGCACAGGTCACTCTATTTTCCCATCAGGAAGAAGAATTAACCACAGGCTCAGCCTGCCCCCCGGAACCAGAACAGGGCCTGAAGCCATCCTGCGCTTTTGCGGCCAGCTCCCAAAAACGCGAGTTTTAAAATGGAGGTTCAGGGCACTGCAATTCACAAACCTGCAGAGTTATAAATGATAACTCTCGTCCACAGATATATTGAGGGAAGGCAAAGAAGAGGATTTGAAATCAAGGCAGAATTGCAGGAAACAGATTTCAGGAGGTAGATTCGAATCGCCTTTAAAGCACATGAAATGCGGCAAAACGTTGAAAAAGATGCCCTTGGTCAAAAAGGGCGTATGCGTTTTTTCCTGAATATATTCAGGAAAAAACGCATACGCCCTTTTTGGCCAACCAAGCAACCTGGAAAGGCAAATCAGGGCTACAAAGAAGACTCGCTACCCATCGGTCAAAAGGGCCATGCTGAAAAACGTGTCAAAACCAGAAATGCAGGACAGGCCATGGAGAAATGGGAGCCTTGCTACTCTGATGGGCGGGATGTAAATTAGCAACAGGCACTCTGGAGAAGTGTACGGTGAGTCCTGAAACATCTAAAAAACACAGCTTAGAGAGCATAGGGCACTTCCACTCATGGGGGTATAAATTTGGAAAATTATAAATCAGCAAGACACAAGCACCCCAAAGTTTAGGGATGCTCTGTTGACAAGGACCTCCACTTCATTCCACCTTAAATATCCCAGGAAAGAGAAAAATGGATAAAGAAGTTGTGGTCCTTATGTACAATGGAATATCACTCAGCCATGAAATCAATGTCATAAGGCTAGTAGCAGCATGATGAGTGGATTTAGGTAAGACGATTCTAAGTGAAATAAGTCACACAGAAAAGGACACTTCTCATAAGGTATCACTTATAGAGGGAATGTAAAAACCGTTATACTTGAACTGAATTACAAAACAGAACAGAGTCACACATGCAGAAAACACACTATGGCTGCTTAACGGGAAAGGTGAGGTGGGGTGATACATAAAACAAGGGTTTCAAATTTGCTCAGATACCGTTCCAGAAACCCAATATGTAATAGACAAGACCTACTCCTTGCTCAGAGAACTGGACTCAACACGCCCTATTCACCGCACAAGAATATATCTGACTAGTAATAATCTTAAAACCTATGTATTGATATCTCTCTGTTAGTGTGTCAACTGGGTGTAAAGCGGCATAAACACAGCCGTGAAAAGCAGCTAAACCCCATTATAAAAATAAATTACTTTGAAACACCCATGAAACAAAGACAGTGAAAGAGAGAGAAATTCTTACACAATGCTTTCAGGGGCTGTGATGCAACTTGGATTGACCATATCTAGACACATAGCTGGATGAGACATAAGGGTGGAAACTGTTGGGCCTGAGAGGTTTGGTGAGGTAGGGTGAGCAAACGCCAACCCTTTAAAGTAATACTGCGTGGTACCCGTCCCATGGGTCCCAAATCTTCAGGTTCAAGGGCATTTTCCTACATTGAAAACATGCATGAGAATCCTGGAGGATGGTACACCGTGTGATGGGGAAAGGTTTCTAAAACGCACCTCATTTCTCATCTCCTTGTGCCCGGGTTCCCCATTCCAGCCCCTTTACTAGCAATCTCCCTACTTGGAGCATCAGCACCTTTAACCTCCTGTTCCGTACAGGTTGCAATTTGTCCTGAGGATGAACGGGAAGACGGGGAACCAATGAGAGACTAGCTCTTGGTGTGGACACAGGCACAGGTCACTCTATTTTCCCATCAGGAAGAAGAATTAACCACAGGCTCAGCCTGCCCCCCGGAACCAGAACAGGGCGTGAAACCATCATGCGCTTTTGCGGCCAGCTCCCAAAAAAGCGAGTTGTAAAATGGAGCTTCAGGGCACTGCAATTCACAAACCTGCAGAGTTATAAATGATAACTCTCGTCCACAAATATATTGAGGGAAGGCAAAGAAGAGGATTTGAAATCAAGGCAGAATTGCAGGAAACAGATTTCAGGAGGTAGATTCGAATCGCCTTTAAAGCACATGAAAAGCGGCAAAACGTTGACAATGATGCCCTTGGCCAAAAAGGGCGTATGCGTTTTTTCCTGAATATATTCAGAAAAAAACGCATACGCCCTTTTTGGCCAACCAAGCAACCTGGAAAAGCAAATCAGCGCTACAAAGAAGTCTCGCTTCCCATCGGTCAAAAGGGCCATGCTGAAAAACGTGTCAAAACCAGAAATGCATGACAGGCCATGGAGAAATGGGAGCCTTGCTACACTGATGGGCGGGATGTAAATTGCCAACAACCACTCTGGAGAAGTGTACGGTGTGTCCTGAAACATCTAAAAAACACAGCTTAGAGAGCATAGGGCACTTCCACTCATGGGGGTATAAATTGGGAAATTTAAAAATCAGCAAGACACAAGCACCCCAAAGTTTAGGGCTGCTCTGTTGACAAGGACCTCCACTTCATTCCAACTTAAATATCCCAGGAAAGAGAAAAATGGATAAAGAAGTTGTGGTCCTTATGTACAATGGAATATCACTCAGCCATGAAATCAATGTCATAAGGCTAGTAGCAGCATGATGAGTGGATTTAGGTACGACGATTCTAAGTGAAATAAGTCACACAGAAAAGGACACTTCTCATAAGGTATCACTTACAGAGGGAATGTAAAAACCGTTACACTTGAACTGAATTACAAAACAGAACAGAGTCACACATGCAGAAAACACACTATGGCTGCTTAACGGGAAAGGTGAGGTGGGGTGATACATAAAACAAGGGTTTCAAATTAGCTCAGATACCGTTCCATAAACCCAATATGTAATAGACAAGACCTACTCCTTGCTCAGAGAACTGGACTCAACACGCCCTATTCACCGCACAAGAATATATCTGACTAGTAATAATCTTAAAACCTATGTATTGATATCTCTCTGTTAGTGTGTCAAGTGGGTGTAAAGCGGCATAAAGACAGCAGTGAAAAGCAGCTAAACCCCATTATAAAAATAAATTACTTTGAAAAACCCATGAAATAAAGACAGTGAAAGAGAGAGAAATTCTTACACAATGCGATCAGGGGCTGTGATGCAACCTGGATTGACCATATCTAGACCCACAGCTGGATGAGACATAAGGGTGGACACTCTTGGGGCTGAGAGGTTTGGTGAGGTAGGGTGAGCAAACGCAGACCCTTTAAAGTAATACTGCGTGGTACCCGTCCCATGGGTCCCAAATCTTCAGGTTCAAGGGCATCTTCCTACATCGAAAACATGCATGAGAATCCTGGAGGATGGTACACCGTGTGATGGGGAAAGGTTTCTAAAACGCACCTCATTTCTCATCTCCTTGTGCCCGGGTTCCCCATTCCAGCCCCTTTACTAGCAATCTCCCTACTTGGAGCATCAGCACCTTTAACCTCCTGTTCCGTACAGGTTGCAATTTGTCCTGAGGATGAACGGGAAGACGGGGAACCAATGAGAGACTAGCTCTTGGTGTGGACACAGGCACAGGTCACTCTATTTTCCCATGAGGAAGAAGAATTAACCACAGGCTCAGCCTGCCCCCCGGAACCAGAACAGGGCGTGAAACCATCATGCGCTTTTGCGGCCAGCTCCCAAAAAAGCGAGTTGTAAAATGGAGCTTCAAGGCACTGCAATTCACAAACCTGCAGAGTTATAAATGATAACTCTCGTCCACAAATATATTGAGGGAAGGCAAAGAAGAGGATTTGAAATTAAGGCAGAATTGCAGGAAACAGATTTCAGGAGGTAGATTCGAATCGCCTTTAAAGCACATGAAAAGCGGCAAAATGTTGACAATGATGCCCTTGGCCAAAAAGGGCGTATGCGTTTTTTCCTGAATATATTCAGAAAAAAACGCATACGCCCTTTTTGGCCAACCAAGCAACCTGGAAAAGCAAATCAGCACTACAAAGAAGTCTCGCTTCCCATCGGTCAAAAGGGCCATGCTGAAAAACGTGTCAAAACCAGAAATGCATGACAGGCCATGGAGAAATGGGAGCCTTGCTACACTGATGGGCGGGATGTAAATTGCCAACAACCACTCTGGAGAAGTGTACGGTGTGTCCTGAAACATCTAAAAAACACAGCTTAGAGAGCATAGGGCACTTCCACTCATGGGGGTATAAATTGGGAAATTTAAAAATCAGCAAGACACAAGCACCCCAAAGTTTAGGGCTGCTCTGTTGACAAGGACCTCCACTTCATTCCAACTTAAATATCCCAGGAAAGAGAAAAATGGATAAAGAAGTTGTGGTCCTTATGTACAATGGAATATCACTCAGCCATGAAATCAATGTCATAAGGCTAGTAGCAGCATGATGAGTGGATTTAGGTACGACGATTCTAAGTGAAATAAGTCACACAGTAAAGGACACTTCTCATAAGGTATCACTTATAGAGGGAATGTAAAAACCGTTACACTTGAACTGAATTACAAAACAGAACAGAGTCACACATGCAGAAAACACACTATGGCTGCTTAACGGGAAAGGTGAGGTGGGGTGATACATAAAACAAGGGTTTCAAATTAGCTCAGATACCGTTCCATAAACCCAATATGTAATAGACAAGACCTACTCCTTGCTCAGAGAACTGGACTCAACACGCCCTATTCACCGCACAAGAATATATCTGACTAGCAATAATCTTAAAACCTATGTATTGATATCTCTCTGTTAGTGTGTCAAGTGGGTGTAAAGCGGCATAAACACAGCAGTGAAAAGCAGCTAAACCCCATTATAAAAATAAATTACTTTGAAAAACCCATGAAACAAAGACAGTGAAAGAGAGAGAAATTCTTACACAATGCGATCAGGGGCTGTGATGCAACCTGGATTGACCATATCTAGACCCACAGCTGGATGAGACATAAGGGTGGACACTCTTGGGGCTGAGAGGTTTGGTGAGGTTGGGTGAGCAAACGCAGACCCTTTAAAGTAATACTGCGTGGTACCCATCGCATGGGTCCCAAATGTCCAGGTTCAAGGGCATCTTCCTACATCGAAAACATGCATGAGAAACCCAGAAGATGGTACACCATGTGATGGGGAAAGGTTTCTAAAACGCACCTCATTTCTCATCTCCTTGTGCCCGTGTTCGCCATTCCAGCTGCCTTACTAGCAATCTCCCTACTTGGAGCATCAGCACCTTTAACCTCCTGTTCCATACAGGTTGCAATTTGTCCTGAGGATGAACGGGAAGACGGGGAACCAATGAGAGACTAGCTCTTGGTGTTGGGACAGGCACAGGTCACTCTATTTTCCCATCAGGAAGAAGAATTAACCACAGGCTCAGCCTGCCCCCCGGAACCAGAACAGGGCCTGAAGCCATCCTGCGCTTTTGCGGCCAGCTCCCAAAAACGCGAGTTGTAAAATGGAGGTTCAGGGCACTGCAATTCACAAACCTGCAGAGTTATAAATGATAACTCTCGTCCACAGATATATTGAGGGAAGGCAAAGAAGAGGATTTGAAATCAAGGCAGAATTGCAGGAAACAGATTTCAGGAGGTAGATTCGAATCGCCTTTAAAGCACATGAAATGCGGCAAAACGTTGAAAAAGATGCCCTTGGCCAAAAAGGGCGTATGCGTTTTTTCCTGAATATATTCAGGAAAAAACGCATACGCCCTTTTTGGCCAACCAAGCAACCTGGAAAGGCAAATCAGGGCTACAAAGAAGACTCGCTACCCATCGGTCAAAAGGGCCATGCTGAAAAACGTGTCAAAACCAGAAATGCAGGACAGGCCATGGAGAAATGGGAGCCTTGCTACACTGATGGGCGGGATGTAAATTGCCAACAACCACTCTGGAGAAGTGTACGGTGTGTCCTGAAACATCTAAAAAACACAGCTTAGAGAGCATAGGGCACTTCCACTCATGGGGGTATAAATTGGGAAATTTAAAAATCAGCAAGACACAAGCACCCCAAAGTTTAGGGCTGCTCTGTTGACAAGGACCTCCACTTCATTCCACCTTAAATATCCCAGGAAAGAGAAAAATGGATAAAGAAGTTGTGGTCCTTATGTACAATGGAATATCACTCAGCCATGAAATCAATGTCATAAGGCTAGTAGCAGCATGATGAGTGGATTTAGGTACGACGATTCTACGTGAAATAAGTCACACAGAAAAGGACACTTCTCATAACGTATCACTTATAGAGGGAATGTAAAAACCGTTACACTTGTACTGAATTACAAAACAGAACGGAGTCACACATTTAGAAAACACACTATGGCTGCTTAACGGGAAAGGTGAGGTTGGGTGATGCATAAATCAAGGGTTTCATATTAGCTCAAATACCGATCCATAAACCCAATATGTAATAGACAAGACCTATTCCTTGCTCAGTGAAGTGGATGCAACATCCCCTATTCAACGAACAAGTATATATCTGACTAGTAATAATCTTAAAACCTATGTATTGATGTCTCTCTGTAAGTGAATCAAGTGGGTGTAAAGGGGCATAAACACAGCAGTGAAAATCAGGTAAACCCCATTATAAAAATAAATTACTTTAAAATCCCAAAGAACAAAGACAGTCATAGAGGGAGAAATTTTTATATAATTCGTTCCGGGGCTGTGATGCAACCTGGTGTGACCATATCTAGACCCACAGCTGGATGAGAAATAAAGCTGGACACTCTTGGGCTGAAGGTCTCTTTCCCTATTTACCAGATTGGGAACGTAGAAAGACTGCCACCCTCTGGCCGTTACCTGCAAAAGCAGCTTTAAAACCTGTGCTAATGGTCACTTCATATGAACAAGTACTTCAGGGCCATAAATGAAACGTGCCCTCAAAATGTCTTGAGGGAGGTAATGGCCAAAAATTTTCAAAATGTGACACTTGCTTTAAGAAAACACTTTGAAGAACTAAGCTGTAATCACAGTTTGATAAATAAAAAGGGCATGCTTTAAAGCTCAGTTTTAACAGATTATGGGACACATGCAAATTCAATCACAGATAGGTATCAGCTCGCACCTGTTAGAATAACCATCAGCAAGAAAACTACAAACAATAAATATTGAAGGTGTTTTGGAGAAATGCATACCCTCAATTTTAAGTGGGACGTAACCTGGAAAGAGCCACTAATGAGAACTGAATGGTGGTGCCTTTAAAACATACACACTGAGCTACCATATGATACAGCAAGCCCACTCCTTGGCCTATAACATAAGAAGACATAACTGGAAAGACACAGGCAAGCAAATGTGCATTGCAGCAGTATTACAATAGCCAAGACATGGAGGCAACCAGAAAGTCCATCAAGAGGTGCATGCCCAAAGAAGAACTGGTACACGTACAGATGGAATATTAGCCAGGGAAAAAAATGAAACAGTGCCATTTGCAGCACCATGTATGATTCTTGAGGTAATCAGGCAAATTGTACTAAGTCAGAAAGCAAAAGACACATATCCTATAATATCACTTATAGGTCTTAGCTAAACATTGATACCAATGAAGATATTTCCACAGAGAAATGCAATCACAGATTCATTAAACAAATTTATGGTTCACCAAATGGAAAGGTGTGAGGATTGGATACATTAGGATATTGGGGTTAAGATAGATATAGAAACACATGTGAAATATGTAATCACCAAAGACCTACGTAATACCAAGACAAGACTACTCAACATCGTGTCATAACCTACATGGGAAAATGATCCAAAGAAGAATAGATATATGTATATGTTTAAAAGAACCACATCTTTCACACCTAGAAGAAACAAAACATTTTAATTAAATTTGCTCTGACAAAAAATAAAAATTAAATTAAAAAAAGAACAAGAAGTAATGAGACATAAACTTAAGGGGCTATTTGCTGGCACATTGCATTCTAATTTACAACCAGAACATGACTTCCATTAAGGCTCTGTCATCACTAATAAAGCAGCTTTATAAGCAATGTTGAAGGTAGCTTAAAAGAAGTCTCACTAATTATTGATAGTAACAAGGAAACAAAGAAAAGTAAAAATCTCACTGCAAAAAGTATACATAGGGTAAGGATAGTAGATCAAACACTTATTAAGCTTCTGTAGAGAATAAAAGACAACAGTAGTATTTTTTTTAAAAAGAGAGGGCCCAAATAAATCTGAAATGAAAGAGATGATGTTACAACAGACACCACAGAAATACAAAGTATCCTAAGATACACACAGGGTAACTCAGGGCTCAGACTGGACAGAGCCCACTCTCCAGTCCCCTGTACATGACTTACAGGAGCCTCAGGAACTGAGGAGGGGGTCCCTGAGGAGAGGCTCAAGATAGAATATGGTAGACATTAACATGACTGCATTCATCTTAAACATGCCTGAACTACATTCACACGAGATGATTTTGTCCTGTATGTACATCGGCACCTCTAGTTGGAACTGCAGATCTTTGGCTTCAACACCTCTACTGACAACATTAGCGTCACCTGCTGTGGACCGTCTCCTATAGGATTTCTAGAATCACAAAACATCGAAGCTTCACAGGACCCAGAGTCTGTGCAACTCCACACAGAGTCTCAGAGTCTCAACTCCACTCAGATACTCCACTCTTGGAGGGCACACACAAAGGAGTGTGCACATCAGGACCCAGGGGAAGGAGCAGTGACCCTGTAGGAGAATGACCAGAACTACCTGCTACTTTTAGAAGGTCTCCTGCAGAGGCAGGTGGTGGCTGTGGCTGTGGCTCACCGTGAGGACAACGACACTGGCAGCAGAAGTTCTGGGAAATACTCCTTGGTGTGAGCCCTCCCAGAGTCCGCCATTAGCCCCACCAAGAGCAAGGTAGGCTCCAGGGCTGGGTCGCCTCAGGCCAAACAACCAACAGGGAGGGAACCCAGCCCCATGCATCAGCAGACAAGCGGATTAAACTTTTTATTAAAGTTTTATTTAATCCGTAGACAAGCGGATTAAAGCTCTGCCCACCAAAGCAACACCCAGCTCTACCCACCACCAGTCCCTCCCATCAGGAAGCTTGCACAAGCCTCTAAGATAGACTCATCCACCGGAGAGCAGACAGCAGAAGCAAGAAGAACTACAATTCTGCAGCCTGTGGAAGGAAAACCACATTCACAGAAAGATAGACAAAATGAAAAGGCAGAGGACTTTATACCAGATCAAGGAACAAGATAAAACCCCAGAAAAAAAACGAAATGAGGTGGAGATAGGGAACCTTCCAGAAAAAAAATTCAGAATAATGATAGTGAAGTTGAGCCAAGACCTTGGAAAAAGAAAGGAGGCAAAGATCGAGAAGATGCAAGAAATGTTTAACAAAGACCTAGAAGAATTAAGGAACAAACACCTAGAAGAATTAAAGAACAAACAAACAGAGGTGAACAATGGAATAACTGAAATGAAAAATACACTAGAAGGAATCAGTAGCAGAATAACTGTGGCAGAAGAACGGATAAGTGACCTGGAAGACAGAAAGGTGGAAATCACTGCCATGGAACAGAATAAAGAAAAAGAATGAAAATAAACGAAGACACCCCAAGAGTCCTCTGGGACAACATTAAACGCAACAACATTCGCATTATAGGGGTCCCAGAAGGAGAAGAGAGAGAGAAAGGACCCGAGAATATATTTGAAGAGATTAAGGTCAAAAACTTCCCTAGCATGGGAAAAGAAATAGCCACCCAAGTCCAGAAGCACAGAGTGTCCCAGGCAGGATAAACCAAAGGAGAAAAATGACAAGACACATAGCAATCAAATTGACAAAAATTAACGACAAAGAAAAATGATTGAAAGCAGCAAGGGAAAAATGACAAATAACATACAAGGGAACTCCCATAAGGATAACAACTGATTTCTCAGCAGAAAATCTACAAGCCAGAAGGAAGTGGCATGATAAATTTAAAGTGATGAAAGGGAAGAACCTACAACCAAGAGTACTCCACCCTGCAAAGAGCTCATTCAGATTTGATGGAGAAATCAAAAGCCTTACAGACAAGCAAAAGCTAAGAGAATTCAGCACCATGAAACCAGCTCTACACCAAATGCTAAAGGAACTTCTCTAAGTGGGAAACACAAGAGAAGAAAAGGACCCACCAAGACAAACCCATAACAATTAAGAAAATAGTAGTAGGAACATACATATCGATAATTACCTTAAACGTGAATGCACTACATGTTCCAACCAAAAGACACAGGCTCGCTGAATGGATACAAAAACAAGACCCATATATATGCTGTCTACAAGAGATCCATTTCAGACCTAGGGACACATACAGACTCAAAGTGAGGCGATGGAAAAATATATTCTATGCAAATGAAAATCAAAAGAAAGCTGGAGTAGCAATACTCACATCAGATAAAATAGACTTTAAAATAAAGAATGTTACAAGAGACAAGGAAAGACACTACATAATGGTCAGGGGACCAATCCAAGAAGAAGATATAACAATTATAAATATATATGTACCCAAAATAGGAGCAGCTCAATGTATAAGGCAACTGCTAACAGCTATAAAAGAGGAAATCGACAGTAACACAATAATAGCGGGGGACTTTAACAGCTCACTTACACCAGTGGAGATCAGCCAGACAGAAAATTAATAAGGAAACACAAGCTTTAAATGACACAATAGACCAGATAGAGTTAGTTGATATTTATAGGACATTCCATCCAAAAACAGCAGATTACACGTTCTTCTCAACTGCACACGGAACATTCTCCAGGATAGATCACATCTTGGGTCACAGATAAAGCCTCAGTAAATTTAAGAAAACTGAAATCATATCAAGCAGCTGTTCCGACCACAATGCTATGAGATTAGAAATCAATTACACGGAAAAAACCGTAAAAAACACACACACATGGAGGCTAAACAATACGTTACTAAATAACCAAGAGATCACTGAAGAAATCAAAGAGGAAATCAAAAACTACCTAGAGACAAATGACAACAAAAACACGATGATCCAAAACCTATGGGATGCAGCAAAAGGAGTTCTAAGAGGGAAGTTTATAGCAATACAAGCCTACCTCAAGAAACAAGAAAAATCTCAAATAAACAATCTAACCTTACACCTAGAGGAACTAGAGAAAGAAGAACAAAACCCAAAGTTAGTAGAAGGAAAGAAATCATAAAGATCAGAGCAGAAATAAATGAAATAGAAACAAAGAAAACGAAAGCAAAGATCAATAAAACTAAAAGCTGGTTCTTTGAGAAGATAAGCAAAAATGATCAACCTTTAGCCAGACTCCAGAAAAAGAGGGAGAGGACGCAAATCAACAAAATTAGAAGTGAAAAAGCAGAAGTTACAACAGACACCACAGGAATACAAAGCATCCTAAGAGACTACTACAAGCAACTCTAGGCCAATAAAATGGACAATCTGGAAGAAATGGACAAATTCTTAGAAAGGGATAACCTTCTAAGACTGAACCAGGAAGAAATAGAAAATATGAACAAACCTATCACAAGCAATGAAATTGAAACTGTGATTAAAAATCTTCCAACAAACAAAAGTCCAGAACCAGATGGCATCACAGGTGAATTCTATCAAACATTTAGAGAAGAGCTAACACCCAACCTTCTCAAATTCTTCAAAACAATTGCAGGGGAAGGAACACTCCCAAACTCATTCTATGAGACCACCATCACCCTGATACCAAAATCAGACAGAGATACTACAAGGAAAGAAAATTATAGACCAATATCACTGATGAATATAGATGTAAAAATCCTCAACAAAATACTAGCAAACAGAATCGAACAACACATTAAAAGGATCATACACCATGATCAAGTGGGGTTTATCCCAGGGATGCAAGGATTCTTCAATATACACAAATCAATGTGATACACCATATTAACAAATTGTAGAATAAAACCATATGATCATCTCAATAGATGAAGGAAAAGATTTTGAGAAAATTCAACACTCATTTACGATAAAAACTCTGCAGAGTGTGGGCCTAGAGGGAAACTACCTCAACATAATAAAGGCCATATATGACAAACCCACAGCAAACAGCATTCTCAATGGTGAAAAACTGAAAGCGTTTCCTCTAAGATCAGGAACAAGACGAGGATGTCCACTCTCACCACTGCTATTCAACATAGTTTTGGAAGTCCTAGCCATGGCAATCAGAGAAGAAAAAGAAATAAAAGGAATACAAAAAGGAAAAGAAGAAGTAAAATTGTCACTGTTCGCAGATGACATGATATCATAGATAGAGAATCCTAAAGATGCCACCAGAAAACCACTGGAGCTAATCAATGAATTTGGTAAAGTTGCAGGATACAAAATTAATGCACAGAAATTGCTTGCATTCCTATACACTAACAATGAAAGATCAGAAAGAGAAATTAAGGAAACAATCCCATTACCACTGCAACAAAAAGAATAAAATACCTAGGAATAAACCTACCAAAGGAAGTAAAAGACCTGTACTCAGAAAACTATAAGACACTGATGAAAGAAATCAAAGATGATATAAACAGATGGAGACATATACCATGTTCTCGGATTAGAAGAATCAATATTGTGAAAATGACTATACTACCCAAAGCAATCTACAGATTCAATGCAATCCCGATCAAAATACCTTTGGCATTTTCTACAGAACAAGAAAAAAAAATCTTAAAATTTGTAGGGAGACACAAAAGACCCTGGATAGCCAAAGCAGTCTTGAGGGGGAAAAAAAAGAGCTGGAGGAATCAGACTTCCAGACTTCAGACTATATTGCAAAGCTACAGTAATCAAGATAATATGGTACTGACACAAGAACAGAAATATAGGTCAATAGAACAGGATAGAAAGCACAGAGATAAACCCACGTACCTATGGTTCACTAATCTATGACAAAGGAGGCAAGGGTATACAATGGAGAAAAGACAGTGTCTTCAGCAAGTGGTGCTGGGAAAACTGGACAGTTACATGTAAAAGAATGAAATTAGTACACTCCCTAACACCATACACAAAAATAAACTCAAAATGGATTAGAGACCTAAATATAAGACCAGCCACTATAAAACTCTTAGAGGAAAACATAAGCAGAACAGTCTATGACATAAATCACAGCAAGATCCTTTTTGACCCACCTCCTAGAGAAATGGAAATAAAAACAAAAATAAAAAAATGGGACCGAATGAAACATAAATTCTTTTGCACAGCAAAGGAAAACATAAGCAAGATGAAAAGACAACCATCAGAATGGGAGAAAATATTTTCAAATGAAGCAAATGGCAAAGGATTAATCTCCAAAAAGCAGCTCATGTAGCTCAATATCACAAAACCAAACAACCCAATCCAAAAATGGGCAGAAGACCTAAATAGACATTTCTCCAAAGAAGATATACAGGTTGCCAACAAACACATGAAAGGATGCTGAACATCACTAATCATTAGAGAAATGCAAATCAAAACTACACTGAGGTATCACCTCACACCAGTCAGAATGGCCATCATCAAAAAATCTACCAACAATAAATGCTGGAGAGGCATTTATTGGAGCAAAGGGAACCCTCTTGCACTGTTGGTGGGAATGTAAATTGATATAGCCACTAGGGAGAACGGTATGGGGGTTCCTTAAAAACTAAAAATAGAACTACCATACAACCCAGCAAACCCACTCCTGGACATTTACCCTGAGAAAACCATAATTCAAAAAGAGTCATGTACCACAACGTTCACTGTAGCTCTATTTACAATAGCCAGGACATGGAAGCAACCTAAGTGTCCATCAACAGATAAATGGATAAAGAAGATGTGGCACATATATACAATGGAACATTATTCAGCCATAAAAAGAAACGAAATTGAGTTACTTTTAGTGAGGTGGATGGATCTAGAGTCTGTCCTACAGAGTGAAGTAAGTCAGAAAGAGAAAAACAAATACTGTATGCTAACACATATATATGGAATCTTAAAAAAAAAGTTTATGAAGAACCTAGGGGCAGGAAAGGATTAAGGACACAGACGTAGAGAAAGGACTTGAGGACATGGGGAGAGGGAAGGGTAAGCTGGGACAAAGTGAGAGAGTGGTATGGACATATATACACTACCAAATGTAAAATTGATAGCTACTGGGAAGCAGCCACATAGCACAGGGAGATCAGCTCTGTGCTTTGTGACCACCTAAAAGGGTGGGATAAGGGAGTGAGAGGGAGGTGCAAGAGGGAGGGGATATGGTGTTATATGTATACGCACAGCTGATTCACTTTTTTATACAGCAGAAACTAACACACAAGTGTAAAGCAATTATACTCCAATAAAGATGTAAAAGAAAAAAAAAAGCCCAGAGATAAACCTACACACCTATGGCCCACTAATCTATGACAAAGGAGGCAAGGGTATACAAAGGAGAAAAGACAGTCTCTTCAATAAGTGGTGCTGGGGAAAATGGACAGCTACATGTAAAAGAATGAAATTAGAACACTCCCTAACACCATACACAAAAAATAAACTCAAAATGGATTAGAGACCGAAATGTAAGACCGGACACTATAAAACTCTTAGAGGAAAACATAGGAAGAATACTCTTTGACATAAATCACAGCAAGATCTTTTTTTGATCCACCTCCTAGAGTAATGGAATAAAAAAAATAAACATATGGGAGCAAATGAAACCTAAAAGCTTTTGCAAAGCAAAGGAAACTACAAACAAGACGAAAAGACAACCCTCACAATGGGAGAAAATATTTGCAAACGAATCAATGGACAAAGGATTAATCTCCAATGTATATAAACAGCTCATGCAGCTCAACAGTAAAAAAACAAACAACCCAATCCAAAAATGGGCAGATGACGTAAATAGACATTTGTCCCAAGAAGACATACAGATGACCAAGAAGCACATGAAAAGCTGCTCAACATCACTAATTATTAGAGAAATATAAACCAAAACTACAATGAGGTATCGCCTCACACGAGTTAGAATGGGCATCATCAGAAAATCTACAAGCAACAAATGCTGGAGAGGGTGTGGAGAAAAGGGAACCCTCTTACACTATTTGTGGGAATGTAAATTGATACAGTCACGATGGAGAACAGTATGGAGGTTCCTTAAAAAACTAAAAATAGAATTACCATATGACCCAGCAATCCCACTACTGGCCATATACCCAGAGAAAACCATAATTCAAAAAGACATATTCACCACAATATTCATTGCAGCACTATTTACAATAGCCAGGTCATGGAAGCAACCTAAATGCCCATAGACAGACGAACAGAAAAGATGTGCTACATATATAAAATGGAATATTACTCAGCCATAAAAAGGAATGAAATTGGGTCATTTGTAGAGACGTGGATAGATCTAGAGACTGTCATACAGAGTGAAGTAAGTCAGAAAGAGAAAAACAAATATCGTATATTAACGCATACATGTGGAACCTAGAAAAATGGTAAAGATGAACCGGTTTGCAAGGCAGAAATAGAGACACAGATGTAGAGAACAAATGTATGGACACCAAGGGGGGAAAGTGGCAGGGTGGTGGTGGTGGGATGAATTGCGAGCCTGGGATTGACATATACACACTTATATGTATAAAATAGGTTACCAATAAGAGCCTGCTGTATAAAAAAATGAATAAAATAAATTCAAAAATTAAAAAATAAATAATACTTAAAAAAATAAAACAGAAAAAAAGTTCTGTCCTTCCCATAGACGTATTTATATGAATGAATTATTTCCATGCTTATATCCATAAATACAAAAAGAGGAATAAAACTTACCTTGAACCAAAAAAGAAAAAAAAAAAAAAAACAGAACCCACTGGTCATACAGAGGAAAACCCTATCAGGGCACTTGCTCCAGGGGTAAACAATTCTGAAGTTGGTCACAGGTGGGGAATCATCTCCCATGCAGCCAGCAGCCCCCACACGAGGAGCGTCCTCATTGCAAAGCTGGGGGACCGTGAGGAGGCGTCTCTGAGTAAACGTGAGCTGAGCCCCAGGCCAGCTGCTGCTGAACTTTTCCCACCCTTCCCAGGTAAAACACCTGAATGTGTGCAAAGACTTTAAAAACTAGAGGAAGGGGCTTGGAGTCACACCAGCGACAGCACGCAGGCCGACTTGGTGCCTGCAGGCCAGCCAGGATGGTCCTGGCCCCGGGCGCTCGTCTGGAAGCTTTCCATTTCCCTGCCTGAGGTACCCCTCCTGTCCCGGCCCCCACTGCTTTTTTCCTTCCTCACCTCTGCCCGGGGAGAAATTCCAGCAGCAAGTATGGGTGACACATCCTCTTCTTTAGCAGGTGGCAGCCCGGCAACTCCTGCAGAAAGTCCAGCAGAGCCCCAGTCACACTGGGCCACTCATAGAGCCGTGGGCCCTACTCCCTCCCACCAGCCCAACCCCGAGACTGCTGACGGGGCAGAGAATATGGCGTCAGGCACAGCTGCAGAGGCTTTTGCTGCCTGGAGGGGTGTTTATATTGACCTCAACCCAGGCACACCTGGGAAGGGCTGGCCGGCCCGGTCAGGCTGCCCAGGTCAGCCAATCCTCGCCCCTCAGGGACTCAGAGTTGCAGAAAATGGGCCTTGCTGCACCGGCCAGATCCAAGGAACAGGTGTAGGGTCCCGAGAGTCAGGATAGATAAGGGGCTGCAGCCCTGGCTTGTTTTCTAATCATTTTATCTGGTCCATGAGTGGGAGACAACTTCAAGAAGACCCTCTGCTAATGAGAGGAACCCAGGAGTCAGGGAGAGGAGGGGTGGTGGGTGGAGACAGAGGCCTGGTACCCCGGCTGCAGTGGAAGCCCCTGGAAGACCAGGCAGAGGGAGGCCGCACAGAGTGAAGCCTAGGGCCACAGACCTGTTGGAGCTGCTGTTTGTTAGTTCAAGCTCTGCTCTGAGGTGCTCTGTGTCAGCTCTGAGTGACAGGGGTGCTGGGGGTGCTCTGCAATGAGGGCTATGTGCACGGTTCCTGTGTGCCCAGCCCTGCCGGGGTACCTGTCCACGGGAGCTCCATATCCAGGGAGGGGCCTGCCCACGAGAGCCCCGTGGGCTGCTGCGTACCTGCCCAGGTGAGCTCCATATCCTGGGAGGGGCCTGACCATGAGGGCCCCATGGGCTGCTGGGTACCTGCCCAGGTGAGCTCAATATCCTGGGAGCGGCCTAACCACCAGAGCCCCGTGGGCCGCTGGGTACCTGCCCAGGTGAGCTCCATATCCTGGGAGGGGCCTGACCACAAGAGCCCCGTGGGCTGCTGGGGACCTGGTAGAGGACGCCAGGACAGTCAGTGAAGCCACAGAGGATATACATCTAGTAGTTCCTAATTCCTACACCCTGCTGGTCATTCTACCATCCACCAGGACATGGCATTCTGTATTAGACTTCAATGATGCCTTCTTCTGTATTCCATTAGTCCCAGAGTCACAAGCACTTTTGGCTGTGAGTGGCAGGACTCAACCTACAACAAAAACAATACTGCTGGGCCGTCCTGCCCCAGGGGTTCAAAAATTCCCACACCATCTTTGGGGAAACGTTAGCTAAAGACCTAAAAGATCTACCTCTGGAGAAGGGAACCCTCCTTCAATATGCAGATGACATTCTGATCACCAGCCGACTAAGGAGGCCTCTGAACTACCTAGCCAATAAAAGATAGAAGGTGTCCAAGGAAAAGGCTCAAATATCACAAACTAAGGTGGCCTTCCTGGGCTTCATTCGCACAGAAGGTCGGAGAAGCCCACCCCAGGAAAGGGAAGAAGCCATTTGCAGCCTCACCTTTCCTGAAACTAGAAGACAGCTTAGGGGTTCCTGGGGAGACCGGGGTTTGCTGCATCTGGATCCCTAACTACAGTCTAATAGCTGGGCCTCTATATGAATCACTGAAAGGAAAAGATGATGATCCTTTTGAATAGAATCCAGAAGCGGCCTTTCAAGAATGGAAAGAGCAGTCAATTCAGACCCTGGCCCTGGACCTCCCTAAGTTAGCTAAACCCTTTGACCTTTACATTCCTGGTCCAAGGCGAATCGCCCTTGGAGTATTAGTGCAAAAACTGGGACCACTTGAAATGGAACAATGCAAGAATGCCCTCCAGGCATTGGCCAGCCACCCCATCCGACCAGGATACTGGGGGTATCTAAAAACCTGGAAATCAGCAGCCCGCAAGGCCAGCTCCCTCCTAAGGGAAAAGGACGCCACTTGGTGATCCTAACCACCCACCATGCCCTGAAGTTGCAGGGATTGCTCCGTGGGCACAATGACCTCAAGTGAGGAGGCCCTCCAACACCAACCTCCAGAGAGACAACCTGGGGCAATGGGCCCCCATGACGACTCGTGTGACCATCACTTGACCTGGAGCTTCTCTCAGAAAACAACAAGAGTGTGCCCCAAAAGAGCAGACTATTGCTTACAGGACTTACTGCACCCAGAGCGGAGCTAATAAACTTGGCAGGGGAACCATAAATAACGCTGCCACCATAGAAAAGCCTGCAGACACTGCAGTGATGGCGGCCAATGAGACCGGCTGTACTCCTGGCTACTTCAAAAGGCCGTTGACTGAGTGGCCGTCATGGTCCTGGATCACCACCGGCCCTGGACTGTCTGGGAGTTGAGCAAGCAGGGCTCTGACACCTGGTGCTGTTTGTACGTTAATTCAGTGGCCTAACTGAAGAAAGCACAGACTACTGGTCAGAGCATCTAGGCTGGCAGAAACCGTCAGCCTAAGGGGGCCGAACCAATGTGGAGCAGGGTAAAACCGCCCACCCCCCCAGCGTCTCTGCACATCTCTTTCCTGGACCCTTAAAGGTCATTAGAATCTATAAAACTTCCAATGCTGGTGCCCAGGCAGACGAGCAGTGAGGGAGGAGGCCTGCGGACAATCAACCTCACCTGGAGGCTGCTGGGGAGAAGTCCTGCCCCTCCCCCCGGGTATGAGGACACCCAACTCAGCATGAAGCATTTACAGAAGACGTGTCTGCACCCTCAGCGCCTCAAGAATGAGGAATGGGACAAAAGGCAGAGGAGGGCTTTGTCACTGGCAAAGCCCATTAAAAATTCCTGGGAGATAAAAATAGAATCTGGGCAATAAAATAAAGTCTAACCATTTTTTCCTTTGTGCTTTGTCTAATTTCACTTGCTCCTAGGTTTCCACATGCAGAGGTCCCACACCCGACACTTCAGACCCGATTTCCTAGTGCAAAATGGCTGGGCCGACACCTCAGCTCGTGGGGCCCCGTGCAGACTCTGCGACATAGAGCCTGAGCTCCAGGCAACCCGGCCCTCGAGAGCTCCGCCCACTCCCTCCCGCTGATGCTGACAGGATCCCTACACAGCAGCCCGGCCCACAACCCGCAGGGGAGCACACACTCTCACCTCTCCATTCTCTGATCAAAATATAAAGTTTTCCTTTGCTTCTGAACCAAAGTCAGTCTCGATCTGTTGGCTCCAATGACACTGGGCAGGGAGACCCTTGTTGGGGCCCACTCTGCAGGATCAGTAACAGAATTTGAGAACATTGTAACTTCAATGAACAGATGTGTGAGCCAAACTGTAATTAACATAGAGCAGTGTATAAGGCTCGTGTAAAATAAGATGTTTCTAACACTTCCATTTGATATTTCCATCACTTTATTATAAGCAAGTTCAGTGGAGGGGTTTGTCTTATTTGTCAGGTCAACAGTAGAGAAATGCAGTGATTTCTTTCCAAGGATGTACATCTAATAATCTTGGTTGAAGTTTCAACCTTGTTTTGAATGATTTTCCATTGAAAATGATACCTCTCTTTCAGCTCCTAGATTTCTGAGAAGTATAAAATCTTATATTTTTTATTACCAAAGGGGAAAGGTGGGAGGAGGGATAAATTAACAGTTTCAGATTAACATATACACACTGCTATGTATAAAATATATCATCAACAAGGAACTACTGTATAGCACAAGGAACTATACTCAATATTTTGTAATGACCCCTGAGGGGAAATAATCTGAAAAACAATAGATATCTATATCGACATCATCTATCAACTACAGATAAAATGGAAACTAAAGGAGGCCGATGGTGAGCGTTTCTGAACCTGAAGACTTCAATCATCTAAAGTTCGGACTCTGCCTACGGCCCAAGTCCCTTAATGAACACACATGTACCAGTAGCTTAAAAATTCCCCAGATTGGAGTTCGGGGAGACACTGATTTGGAAAAAACCCTTGTGTTCTCCTTACATACACGGGACCTTTCCTACAGCTAAAACATGCCTGTGACACCCAGAAGATGGAACACGGTAGGATCAGGAAGATTTTGGAAAAGGCACCAAAACTCCTAATTTCCTGGTTGTTGGGTTCACCCCTCCAGCCTTTTTCCTTAAAATCTCCCCACTTGAGGATGTCAGCACCTTCAACATCCAGTTGCACAGAAATTGGAATTTGTCCAAAGGAAGAAGGGGAAGGAGGAGAAACAAGGAGAGCCAAGCCCTAGGTGTTCGGAGAGGCACATGTCACTCTACTTTCCAGTCAGGAAGAAGAATTAAGCAAAGGCTTAGCCTGCCACCGGGAACCAGAGTAGGGCCAGAAGCAAACGAGCGGATCTGCGGAAAGCTCCCAAAAAAGCGAGTTGAAAAATGGAGCTCAGGGGCACTGCAATTCACAAATCTGCAGAGTTATAAATGATAACTCTCGTCCACAAATATATTGAGGGAAGGCAAAGAAGAGGATTTGAAATCAAGGCAGAATTGCAGGAAACAGATTTCAGGAGTTAGATTTGAATCACCCCTAAAGCACATGAAAAGCGGTAAAACGTCGACAATGATGCACTTGGCCAAAAAGAGCATATGCGTTTTTTTCTGAATGAATTCAGGAAAAAACCCATAGGCCCTTTTTGGCCAACCAAGCAAGCCGGAAATGCAATTCAGCACTACAAAGAACTCTGACTTCCCATCAGTCAAAATGGCCTTCCTAAAAAAGTGTAAAAACAAGAAATGCAGGAGAGGCCATGGAGGAAAGGGAGCCTTGTTACACTGATGGGTGGGGTGTAAATTGCCAATGATGACTCTGGAGAAGGGTATGGTGTTTCCTAAAACATCTAAAAAACACAGCTAGAGAGAAAGGGGCACATCCACTCATGGGCGTATAAATTGGGAAAACTAAAAATCAGCAAGACACAGGCACCCCAAACTTTAGGGCTGCTCTGTTGACAAGAACCTCCACTTAATTCCACCTTCAATATGCAAGGAAAGAGAAAAATGGATAAAGAAGTTGTGGTCCATATGTACAATTGTATATCACTCGGGCGTGAAATCAATATCATAAGGGTAGTAGCAGCATGATGAGTGGATTTAGGTACGACGATTCTAAGTGAAATAAGTCACACAGAAAACGACACTTATCATAAGATATCACTAACAGAGGGAATGTAAAAACTGCTACAATTGAACGGAATTACAAAACAGAACAGAGTCACACATTTAGAAAACACACTATGGTTGCTTAACGGGAAAGGTGAGGTGGGGTGATGCATAAAACAAGGATTTCAAATTAGCTCAGATAACGTTCCATAAATCCAATATGTAATAGACAAGACCTACTCCTTCCTCAGTGAACTGGACTCAACAACCCCTATTCACCGCAAGAGAACATATCTGACTAGTCAGAATTGTAAAACCTATGTATTGATATCTCTCTGGAAGTGAGTCAAGTGGGTGTAAAGCGGCATAAACACAGCCGTGAAAAGCAGCTAAACCCCATTATAAAAATAAATTACTTTTAAAAACCCGTGAAACAAAGACAGGGAAAGAGAGAGAAATTCTTACAAAATTCGTTCAGGGGCTATGATGCCACCTGGATTGACCATATCTAGACCCACAGTTGGATGAGACATAAGGGTGGACACTCTTGGGGCTGAGAGGCTTGGTGAGGTTGGGGGAGCAAACGCAGAGCCTTTAAAGTAATATTGCCTGTTACCCAACTCATGGGTTCCAAATCTCCAGGTTCAAGGGCATCTTCCTACATCGAAAACATGCATGAGAAACCCAGAAGGTGGTACACCGTGTGATCAGGAAAGGTTTCTAAAACGCAACTCATTTCTCATCTCCTTGTGCTCGGGTTCGCCATAACAGCCGCTTTAGTAGCAATCTCCCTCCATGGAGAATCAGCACCTTTAACCTCCTGTTCCGTAAAGCTTGCAATTTGTCCTGAGGATGAACGGAAAGAGGGGGAGCCAATGAGAGACTAGCTCTTGGTGTTGGGACAGGCAAAGGTCACTCTATTTTCCCATCAGGAAGAAGAATTAACCACAGGCTCAGCCTGCCGCCCAGAACAAGAATAGGGCCTGAGGCCATCCTGCGAATTGCTGCCAGCTCCCAAAAAAGCCAGTTGAAAAATGGAGCTCAGGGGCAATGCAATTCACAAACCTGCAGAGTTATAAATGATAACTCTCGTCCACAAATATATTGAGGTAAGGCAACGAAGAGGATTTGAAAGCAAGGCAGAATTGCAGGAAACAGATTTCAGGAGGTAGATTCGAATAGCCTTTAAAGCACATGAAAAGCGGCAAAACGTCGACAATGATGCCCTTGGCCAAAAAGGGCGTATGCGTTTCTTCAGTAAAAAACGCATACGCCCTTTTTGGCCAACCAAGCAACCTGGAAAGGCAAATCAGCGCTACAAAGAAGTCTCGCTTCCCATCGGTCAAAAGGGCCATGCTGAAAAAAGTGTCAAAACCAGAAATGCAGGACAGGCCATGGAGAAATGGGAGCCTTGCTACACTGATGGGAGGGATGTAAATTGCCAACAGCCACTCTGGAGAAGTGTACGGTGTGTCCTGAAACATCTAAAAAACACAGCTTAGAGAGCATAGGGCACTTCCACTCATGGGGGTATAAATTGGGAAAATGAAAAATCAGCAAGATACAAGCACCCCAAAGTTTAGGGCTGCTCTGTTGACAAGGACCTCCACTTCATTCCACCTTAAATATCCCAGGAAAGAGAAAAATGGATAAAGAAGTTGTGGTCCTTATGTACAATTGACTATCACTCAGTCATGAAATCAATGTCATAAGGCTAGTAGCAGCATGATGAGTGGATTTAGGTACGACGATTCTAAGTGAAATAAGTCACACAGAAAAGGACACTTCTCATAAGGTATCACTTATAGAGGGAATGTAAAAACCGTTACACTTGAACTGAATTACAAAACAGAACAGAGTCACACATGCAGTAAACACACTATGGCTACTTAACGGGAAACGTGAGGTGGGGTGATACATAAAACAAGGGTTTCAAATTAGCTCAGATACCGTTCCATAAACCCAATATGTAATAGACAAGACCTACTCCTTGCTCAGAGAACTGGACTCAACACGCCCTATTCACCGCACAAGAATATATCTGACTAGTAATAATCTTAAAACCTATGTATTGATATCTCTCTGTTAGTGTGTCAAGTGGGTGTAAAGCGGCATAAACACAGCAGTGAAAAGCAGCTAAACCCCATTATAAAAATTAATTACTTTGAAAAACCCATGAAACAAAGACAGTGAAAGAGAGAGAAATTCTTACACAATGCGTTCAGGGGCTGTGATGCAACCTGGATTGACCATATCTAGACCCACAGCTGGATGAGACATAAGGGTGGACACTCTTGGGGCTGAGAGGTTTGGTGAGGATGGGTGAGCAAATGCAGACCCTTTAAAGTAATACTGCGTGGTATCCGTCCCATGGGTCCCAAATCTCCAGGTTCAAGGGCATCCTCCTACATTAAAAACATGCATGAGAAACCCAGAAGATGCTACACCGTGTGATGGGGAAAGGTTTCTAAAACGCACCTCATTTCTCATCTCCTTGTGCCCGGGTTCGCCATTCCAGCCCCTTTACTAGCAAGCTCCCTACTTGGGGCATCAGCACCTTTAACCTCCTGTTCCGTACAGGTTGCAATTTGTCCTGAGGATAAACGGGAAGACGTGGAACCAACGTGAGACTAGCTCTTGGTGTTGGGACAGGCACAGGTCACTCTATTTTCCCATCAGAAAGAAGAATTAACCACAGGCTCAGCCTGCCCCCCGGAACCAGAACAGGGCCTGAAGCCATTCTGCGATTTTGCGGCCAGCTCCCATAAAAACGAGTTGTAAAATGGAGGTTCAGGGCACTGCAATTCACAAACCTGCAGAGTTATAAATGATAACTCTCGTCCACAAATATATTGAGGGGAGGCAAAGAAGAGGATTTGAAATCAAGGCAGAATTGCAGGAAACAGATTTCAGGAGGTAGATACGAATCGCCTTTAAAGCACATGAAAAGCGGCAAAACGTTGACAATGATGCCCTTGGCCAAAAAGGGCGTATGCGTTTTTTCCTGAATATATTCAGGAAAAAACGCATACGCCCTTTTTGGCCAACCAAGCAACCTGGAAAGGCAAATCAGCGCTACAAAGAAGTCTCGCTTCCCATCGGTCAAAAGGGCCATGCTGAAAAAAGTGTCAAAACCAGAAATGCAGGACAGGCCATGGAGAAATGGGAGCCTTGCTACACTGATGGGCGGGATGTAAATTGCCAAGAGCCACTCTGGAGAAGTGTCCGGTGAGTCCTGAAACATCTGAAAAACACAGCTTAGAGAGCATAGGGCACTTCCACTCATGGGGGTATAAATTGGGAAAATTAAAAATCAGCAAGACACAAGCACCCCAAAGTTTAGGGCTGCTCTGTTGACCAGGACCTCCACTTCATTCCACCTTAAATATCCCAGGAAAGAGAAAAATGGATAAAGAAGTTGTGGTCCTTATGTACAATGGAATATCACTCAGCCAGGAAATCAATGTTGTAAGGTTAGTAGCAGCATGATGAGTGGATTTAGGTACGACGATTCTAAGTGAAATAAGTCACACAGAAAAGGACACTTCTCATAAGGTATCACTGATAGAGGGAATGTAAAAACCGTTACACTTGAACTGAATTACAAAACAGAACAGAGTCACACATGCAGAAAACACACTATGGCTGCTTAACGGGAAAGGTGAGGTGGGGTGATACATAAAACAAGGGTATCAAATTAGCTCAGATACCATTCCATAAGCCCAATATGTAATAGACAAGACCTACTCCTTGCTCAGAGAACTGGACTCAACACGCCCTATTCACCGCACAAGAATATATCTGACTAATAATAATCGTAAAACCTATGTATTGATATCTCTCTGTTAGTGTGTCAAGTGGGTGTAAAGTGGCATAAACACAGCAGTGAAAAGCAGCTAAACCCCATTATAAAAATAAATTACTTTGAAACACCCATGAAACAAAGACAGTGAAAGAGAGAGAAATTCTTACACAATGCGTTCAGGGGCTGTGATGCAACCTGGATTGACCATAACTAGACGCACAGCTGGATGAGACATAAGGGTGGACACTCTTGGGGCTGAGAGGTTTGGTGAGGTTGGGTGAGCAAACGCAGACCCTTTAAAGTAATACTGCGTGGTACCCATCGCATGGGTCCCAAATCTCCAGGTTCAAGGGCATCTTCCTACATCAAAAACATGCATGAGAAACCCAGAAGATGGTACACCGTGTGATGGGGAAAGGTTTCTAAAACGCACCTCATTTCTCATCTCCTTGTGCCCGGGTTCGCCATTCCAGCCGCTTTACTAGCAAGCTCCCTACTTGGAGCATCAGCACCTTTAACCTCCTGTTCCGTACAGGTTGCAATTTGTCCTGAGGATAAACGGGAAGACGTGGAACCAACGTGAGACTAGCTCTTGGTGTTGGGACAGGCACAGGTCACTCTATTTTCCCATCAGAAAGAAGAATTAACCACAGGCGCAGCCTGACCCCCGGAACCAGAACAGGGCCTGAAGCCATTCTGCGATTTTGCGGCCAGCTCCCATAAAAACGAGTTGTAAAATGGAGGTTCAGGGCACTGCAATTCACAAACCTGCAGAGTTATAAATGATAACTCTCGTCCACAAATATATTGACGGGAGGCAAAGAAGAGGATTTGAAATCAAGGCAGAATTGCAGGAAACAGATTTCAGGAGGTAGATACGAATCGCCTTTAAAGCACATGAAAAGCGGCAAAACGTTGACAATGATGCCCTTGGCCAAAAAGGGCGTATGCGTTTTTTCCTGAATATATTCAGGAAAAAACGCATACGCCCTTTTTGGCCAACCAAGCAACCTGGAAAGGCAAATCAGCGCTACAAAGAAGTCTCGCTTCCCATCGGTCAAAAGGGCCATGCTGAAAAAAGTGTCAAAACCAGAAATGCAGGACAGGCCATGGAGAAATGGGAGCCTTGCTACACTGATGGGCGGGATGTAAATTGCCAAGAGCCACTCTGGAGAAGTGTCCGGTGAGTCCTGAAACATCTGAAAAACACAGCTTAGAGAGCATAGGGCACTTCCACTCATGGGGGTATAAATTGGGAAAATTAAAAATCAGCAAGACACAAGCACCCCAAAGTTTAGGGCTGCTCTGTTGACCAGGACCTCCACTTCATTCCACCTTAAATATGCCAGGAAAGAGAAAAATGGATAAAGAAGTTGTGGTCCTTATGTACAATGGAATATCACTCAGCCAGGAAATCAATGTCGTAAGGTTAGTAGCAGCATGATGAGTGGATTTAGGTACGACGATTCTAAGTGAAATAAGTCACACAGAAAAGGACACTTCTCATAAGGTATCACTGATAGAGGGAATGTAAAAACCGTTACACTTGAACTGAATTACAAAACAGAACAGAGTCACACATGCAGAAAACACACTATGGCTGCTTAACGGGAAAGGTGAGGTGGGGTGATACATAAAACAAGGGTATCAAATTAGCTCAGATACCATTCCATAAACCCAATATGTAATAGACAAGACCTACTCCTTGCTCAGAGAACTGGACTCAACACGCCCTATTCACCGCACAAGAATATATCTGACTAATAATAATCGTAAAACCTATGTATTGATATCTCTCTGTTAGTGTGTCAAGTGGGTGTAAAGCGGCATAAACACAGCCGTGAAAAGCAGCTAAACCCCATTATGAAAATAAATTACTTTGAAACACCCATGAAACAAAGACAGTGAAAGAGAGAGAAATTCTTACACAATGCGTTCAGGGGCTGTGCTGCAACCTGGATTGACCATATCTAGACGCACAGCTGGATGAGACATAAGGGTGGACACTCTTGGGGCTGAGAGGTTTGGTGAGGTTGGGTGAGCAAACGCAGACCCTTTAAAGTAATACTGCGTGGTACCCATCGCATGGGTCCCAAATCTCCAGGTTCAAGGGCATCTTCCTACATCAAAAACATGCATGAGAAACCCAGAAGATGCTACACCGTGTGATGGGGAAAGGTTTCTAAAACGCACCTCATTTCTCATCTCCTTGTGCCCGGGTTCGCCATTCCAGCCGCTTTACTAGCAAGCTCCCTACTTGGAGCATCAGCACCTTTAACCTCCTGTTCCGTACAGGTTGCAATTTGTCCTGAGGATAAACGGGAAGACGTGGAACCAACGTGAGACTAGCTCTTGGTGTTGGGACAGGCACAGGTCACTCTATTTTCCCATCAGAAAGAAGAATTAACCACAGGCTCAGCCTGCCCCCCGGAACCAGAACAGGGCCTGAAGCCATTCTGCGATTTTGCGGCCAGCTCCCATAAAAACGAGTTGTAAAATGGAGGTTCAGGGCACTGCAATTCACAAACCTGCAGAGTTATAAATGATAACTCTCGTCCACAAATATATTGAGGGGAGGCAAAGAAGAGGATTTGAAATCAAGGCAGAATTGCAGGAAACAGATTTCAGGAGGTAGATACGAATCGCCTTTAAAGCACATGAAAAGCGGCAAAACGTTGACAATGATGCCCTTGGCCAAAAAGGGCGTATGCGTTTTTTCCTGAATATATTCAGGAAAAAACGCATACGCCCTTTTTGGCCAACCAAGCAACCTGGAAAGGCAAATCAGCGGTACAAAGAAGTCTCGCTTCCCATCGGTCAAAAGGGCCATGCTGAAAAAAGTGTCAAAACCAGAAATGCAGGACAGGCCATGGAGAAATGGGAGCCTTGCTACACTGATGGGCGGGATGTAAATTGCCAAGAGCCACTCCGGAGAAGTGTCCGGTGAGTCCTGAAACATCTGAAAAACACAGCTTAGAGAGCATAGGGCACTTCCACTCATGGGGGTATAAATTGGGAAAATGAAAAATCAGCAAGACACAAGCACCCCAAAGTTTAGGGCTGCTCTGTTGACCAGGACCTCCACTTCATTCCACCTTAAATATCCCAGGAAAGAGAAAAATGGATAAAGAAGTTGTGGTCCTTATGTACAATGGAATATCACTCAGCCAGGAAATCAATGTCGTAAGGTTAGTAGCAGCATGATGAGTGGATTTAGGTACGACGATTCTAAGTGAAATAAGTCACACAGAAAAGGACACTTCTCATAAGGTATCACTGATAGAGGGAATGTAAATACCATTACACTTGAACTGAATTACAAAACAGAACAGAGTCACACATGCAGAAAACACACTATGGCTGCTTAACGGGAAAGGTGAGGTGGGGTGATACATAAAACAAGGGTATCAAATTAGCTCAGATACCGTTCCATAAACCCAATATGTAATAGACAAGACCTACTCCTTGCTCAGAGAACTGGACTCAACACGCCCTATTCACCGCACAAGAATATATCTGACTAGTAATAATCTTAAAACCTATGTATTGATAACTCTCTGTTAGTGTGTCAAGTGGGTGTAAAGCGGCATAAACACAGCAGTGAAAAGCAGCTAAACCCCATTATAAAAATAAATTACTTTGAAACACCCATGAAACAAAGACAGTGAAAGAGAGAGAAATTCTTACACAATGCGTTCAGGGGCTGTGATGCAACCTGGATTGACCATATCTAGACCCACAGCTGGATGAGACATAAGGGTGGATACTCTTGGGGATGAGAGGTTTGGTGAGGTTGGGTGAGCAAACGCAGACCCTTTAAAGTAATACTGCGTGGTACCCATCGAATGGGTCCCAAATCTCCAGGTTCAAGGGCATCTTCCTACATCAAAAACATGCATGAGAAACCCAGAAGATGGTACACCGTGTGATGGGGAAAGGTTTCTAAAACGCACCTCATTTCTCATCTCCTTGTGCCCGGGTTCGCCATTCCAGCCGCTTTACTAGCAAGCTCCCTACTTGGAGCATCAGCACCTTTAACCTCCTGTTCCGTACAGGTTGCAATTTGTCCTGAGGATAAACGGGAAGACGTGGAACCAACGTGAGACTAGCTCTTGGTGTTGGGACAGGCACAGGTCACTCTATTTTCCCATCAGAAAAAAGAATTAACCACAGGCTCAGCCTGCCCCCCGGAACCAGAACAGGGCCTGAAGCCATTCTGCGATTTTGCGGCCAGCTCCCATAAAAACGAGTTGTAAAATGGAGGTTCAGGGCACTGCAATTCACAAACCTGCAGAGTTATAAATGATAACTCTCGTCCACAAATATATTGAGGGAAGGCAAAGAAGAGGATTTGAAATCAAGGCAGAATTGCAGGAAACAGATTTCAGGAGGTAGATACGAATCGCCTTTAAAGCACATGAAAAGCGGCAAAACGTTGACAATGATGCCCTTGGCCAAAAAGGGCGTATGCGTTTTTTCCTGAATATATTCAGGAAAAAACGCATACGCCCTTTTTGGCCAACCAAGCAACCTGGAAAGGCAAATCAGCGCTACAAGAAGTCTCGCTTCCCATCGGTCAAAAGGGCCATGCTGAAAAAAGTGTCAAAACCAGAAATGCAGGACAGGCCATGGAGAAATGGGAGCCTTGCTACACTGATGGGCGGGATGTAAATTGCCAAGAGCCACTCTGGAGAAGTGTCCGGTGAGTCCTGAAACATCTGAAAAACACAGCTTAGAGAGCATAGGGCACTTCCACTCATGGGGGTATAAATTGGGAAAATGAAAAATCAGCAAGACACAAGCACCCCAAAGTTTAGGGCTGCTCTCTTGACCAGGACCTCCACTTCATTCCACCTTCAATATCCCAGGAAAGAGAAAAATGGATAAAGAAGTTGTGGTCCTTATGTACAATGGAATATCACTCAGCCAGGAAATCAATGTCGTAAGGTTAGTAGCAGCATGATGAGTGGATTTAGGTACGACGATTCTAAGTGAAATAAGTCACACAGAAAAGGACACTTCTCATAAGGTATCACTGATAGAGGGAATGTAAAAACCGTTACACTTGAACTGAATTACAAAACAGAACAGAGTCACACATGCAGAAAACACACTATGGCTGCTTAACGGGAAAGGTGAGGTGGGGTGATACATAAAACAAGGGTATCAAATTAGCTCAGATACCGTTCCATAAACCCAATATGTAGTAGACAAGACCTACTCCTTGCTCAGAGAACTGGACTCAACACGCCCTATTCACCGCACAAGAATATATCTGACTAATAATAATCGTAAAACCTATGTATTGATATCTCTCTGTTAGTGTGTCAAGTGGGTGTAAAGCGGCATAAACACAGCAGTGAAAAGCAGCTAAACCCCATTATAAAAATAAATTACTTTGAAACACCCATGAAACAAAGACAGTGAAAGAGAGAGAAATACTTACACAATGCGTTCAGGGGCTGTGATGCAACCTGGATTGACCATATCTAGACCCACAGCTGGATGAGACATAAGGGTGGATACTCTTGGGGATGAGAGGTTTGGTGAGGTTGGGTGAGCAAACGCAGACCCTTTAAAGTAATACTGCGTGGTACCCATCGCATGGGTCCCAAATCTCCAGGTTCAAGGGCATCTTCCTACATCAAAAACATGCATGAGAAACCCAGAAGATGGTACATCGTGTGATGGGGAAATGTTTCTAAAACGCACCTCATTTCTCATCTCCTTGTGCCCGGGTTCGCCATTCCAGCCGCTTTACCAGCAAGCTCCCTACTTGGAGCATCAGCACCTTTAACCTCCTGTTCCGTACAGGTTGCAATTTGTCCTGAGGATAAATGGGAAGACGTGGAACCAACGTGAGACTAGCTCTTGGTGTTGGGACAGGCACAGGTCACTCTATTTTCCCATCAGAAAGAAGAATTAACCACAGGCTCAGCCTGCCCCCCGGAACCAGAACAGGGCCTGAAGCCATTCTGCGATTTTGCGGCCAGCTCCCATAAAAACGAGTTGTAAAATGGAGGTTCAGGGCACTGCAATTCACAAACCTGCAGAGTTATAAATGATAACTCTCGTCCACAAATATATTGAGGGGAGGCAAAGAAGAGGATTTGAAATCAAGGCAGAATTGCAGGAAACAGATTTCAGGAGGTAGATACGAATCGCCTTTAAAGCACATGAAAAGCGGCAAAACGTTGACAATGATGCCCTTGGCCAAAAAGGGCGTATGCGTTTTTTCCTGAATATATTCAGGAAAAAACGCATACGCCCTTTTTGGCCAACCAAGCAACCTGGAAAGGCAAATCAGCGCTACAAAGAAGTCTCGCTTCCCATCGGTCAAAAGGGCCATGCTGAAAAAAGTGTCAAAACCAGAAATGCAGGACAGGGCATGGAGAAATGGGAGCCTTGCTACACTGATGGGCGGGATGTAAATTGCCAAGAGCCACTCTGGGGAAGTGTCCGGTGAGTCCTGAAACATCTGAAAAACACAGCTTAGAGAGCATAGGGCACTTCCACTCATGGGGGTATAAATTGGGAAAATGAAAAATCAGCAAGACACAAGCACCCCAAAGTTTAGGGGTGCTCTGTTGACCAGGACCTCCACTTCATTCCACCTTAAATATCCCAGGAAAGAGAAAAATGGATAAAGAAGTTGTGGTCCTTATGTACAATGGAATATCACTCAGTCAGGAAATCAATGTCGTAAGGTTAGTAGCAGCATGATGAGTGGATTTAGGTACGACGATTCTAAGTGAAATAAGTCACACAGAAAAGGACACTTCTCATAAGGTATCACTGATAGAGGGAATGTAAAAACCGTTACACTTGAACTGAATTACAAAACAGAACAGAGTCACACATGCAGAAAACACACTATGGCTGCTTAACGGGAAAGGTGAGGTGGGGTGATACATAAAACAAGGGTATCAAATTAGCTCAGATACCATTCCATAACCCAATATGTAATAGACAAGACCTACTCCTTGCTCAGAGAACTGGACTCAACACGCCCTATTCACCGCACAAGAATATATCTGACTAATAATAATCGTAAAACCTATGTATTGATATCTCTCTGTTAGTGTGTCAAGTGGGTGTAAAGCGGCATAAACACAGCCGTGAAAAGCAGCTAAACCCCATTATGAAAATAAATTACTTTGAAACACCCATGAAACAAAGACAGTGAAAGAGAGAGAAATTCTTACACAATGCGTTCAGGGGCTGTGATGCAACCTGGATTGACCATATCTAGACGCACAGCTGGATGAGACATAAGGGTGGACACTCTTGGGGCTGAGAGGTTTGGTGAGGTTGGGTGAGCAAACGCAGACCCTTTAAAGTAATACTGCGTGATACCCATCGCATGGGTCCCAAATCTCCAGGTTCAAGGGCATCTTCCTACATCAAAAACATGCATGAGAAACCCAGAAGATGGTACATCGTGTGATGGGGAAATGTTTCTAAAACGCACCTCATTTCTCATCTCCTTGTGCCCGGGTTCGCCATTCCAGCCGCTTTACTAGCAATCTCCCTACTTGGAGCATCAGCACCTTTAACCTCCTGTTCCGTACAGGTTGCAATTTGTCCTGAGGATAAACGGGAAGACGTGGAACCAACGTGAGACTAGCTCTTGGTGTTGGGACAGGCACAGGTCACTCTATTTTCCCATCAGAAAGAAGAATTAACCACAGGCTCAGCCTGCCCCCCGGAACCAGAACAGGGCCTGAAGCCATTCTGCGATTTTGCGGCCAGCTCCCATAAAAACGAGTTGTAAAATGGAGGTTCAGGGCACTGCAATTCACAAACCTGCAGAGTTATAAATGATAACTCTCGTCCACAAATATATTGAGGGGAGGCAAAGAAGAGGATTTGAAATCAAGGCAGAATTGCAGGAAACAGATTTCAGGAGGTAGATACGAATCGCCTTTAAAGCACATGAAAAGCGGCAAAACGTTGACAATGATGCCCTTGGCCAAAAAGGGCGTATGCGTTTTTTCCTGAATATATTCAGGAAAAAACGCATACGCCCTTTTTGGCCAACCAAGCAACCTGGAAAGGCAAATCAGCGCTACAAAGAAGTCTCGCTTCCCATCGGTCAAAAGGGCCATGCTGAAAAAAGTGTCAAAACCAGAAATGCAGGACAGGCCATGGAGAAATGGGAGCCTTGCTACACTGATGGGCGGGATGTAAATTGCCAAGAGCCACTCCGGAGAAGTGTCCGGTGAGTCCTGAAACATCTGAAAAACACAGCTTAGAGAGCATAGGGCACTTCCACTCATGGGGGTATAAATTGGGAAAATTAAAAATCAGCAAGACACAAGCACCCCAAAGTTTAGGGCTGCTCTGTTGACCAGGACCTCCACTTCATTCCACCTTAAATATCCCAGGAAAGAGAAAAATGGATAAAGAAGTTGTGGTCCTTATGTACAATGGAATATCACTCAGCCAGGAAATCAATGTCGTAAGGTTAGTAGCAGCATGATGAGTGGATTTAGGTACGACGATTCTAAGTGAAATAAGTCACACAGAAAAGGACACTTCTCATAAGGTATCACTGATAGAGGGAATGTAAATACCATTACACTTGAACTGAATTACAAAACAGAACAGAGTCACACATGCAGAAAACACACTATGGCTGCTTAACGGGAAAGGTGAGGTGGGGTGATACATAAAACAAGGGTATCAAATTAGCTCAGATACCGTTCCATAAACCCAATATGTAATAGACAAGACCTACTCCTTGCTCAGAGAACTGGACTCAACACGCCCTATTCACCGCACAAGAATATATCTGACTAGTAATAATCTTAAAACCTATGTATTGATATCTCTCTGTTAGTGTGTCAAGTGGGTGTAAAGCGGCATAAACACAGCAGTGAAAAGCAGCTAAACCCCATTATAAAAATAAATTACTTTGAAACACCCATGAAACAAAGACAGTGAAAGAGAGAGAAATTCTTACACAATGCGTTCAGGGGCTGTGATGCAACCTGGATTGACCATATCTAGACCCACAGCTGGATGAGACATAAGGGTGGATACTCTTGGGGATGAGAGGTTTGGTGAGGTTGGGTGAGCAAACGCAGACCCTTTAAAGTAATACTGCGTGGTACCCATCGCATGGGTCCCAAATCTCCAGGTTCAAGGGCATCTTCCTACATCAAAAACATGCATGAGAAACCCAGAAGATGGTACATCGTGTGATGGGGAAATGTTTCTAAAACGCACCTCATTTCTCATCTCCTTGTGCCCGGGTTCGCCATTCCAGCCGCTTTACTAGCAAGCTCCCTACTTGGAGCATCAGCACCTTTAACCTCCTGTTCCGTACAGGTTGCAATTTGTCCTGAGGATAAACGGGAAGACGTGGAACCAACGTGAGACTAGCTCTTGGTGTTGGGACAGGCACAGGTCACTCTATTTTCCCATCAGAAAGAAGAATTAACCACAGGCTCAGCCTGCCCCCCGGAACCAGAACAGGGCCTGAAGCCATTCTGCGATTTTGCGGCCAGCTCCCATAAAAACGAGTTGTAAAATGGAGGTTCAGGGCACTGCAATTCACAAACCTGCAGAGTTATAAATGATAACTCTCGTCCACAAATATATTGAGGGAAGGCAAAGAAGAGGATTTGAAATCAAGGCAGAATTGCAGGAAACAGATTTCAGGAGGTAGATACGAATCGCCTTTAAAGCACATGAAAAGCGGCAAAACGTTGACAATGATGCCCTTGGCCAAAAAGGGCGTATGCGTTTTTTCCTGAATATATTCAGGAAAAAACGCATACGCCCTTTTTGGCCAACCAAGCAACCTGGAAAGGCAAATCAGCGCTACAAGAAGTCTCGCTTCCCATCGGTCAAAAGGGCCATGCTGAAAAAAGTGTCAAAACCAGAAATGCAGGACAGGCCATGGAGAAATGGGAGCCTTGCTACACTGATGGGCGGGATGTAAATTGCCAAGAGTCACTCTGGAGAAGTGTCCGGTGAGTCCTGAAACATCTGAAAAACACAGCTTAGAGAGCATAGGGCACTTCCACTCATGGGGGTATAAATTGGGAAAATGAAAAATCAGCAAGACACAAGCACCCCAAAGTTTAGGGCTGCTCTGTTGACCAGGACCTCCACTTCATTCCACCTTAAATATCCCAGGAAAGAGAAAAATGGATAAAGAAGTTGTGGTCCTTATGTACAATGGAATATCACTCAGCCAGGAAATCAATGTCGTAAGGTTAGTAGCAGCATGATGAGTGGATTTAGGTACGACGATTCTAAGTGAAATAAGTCACACAGAAAAGGACACTTCTCATAAGGTATCACTGATAGAGGGAATGTAAAAACCGTTACACTTGAACTGAATTACAAAACAGAACAGAGTCACACATGCAGAAAACACACTATGGCTGCTTAACGGGAAAGGTGAGGTGGGGTGATACATAAAACAAGGGTATCAAATTAGCTCAGATACCGTTCCATAAACCCAATATGTAGTAGACAAGACCTACTCCTTGCTCAGAGAACTGGACTCAACACGCCCTATTCACCGCACAAGAATATATCTGACTAATAATAATCGTAAAACCTATGTATTGATATCTCTCTGTTAGTGTGTCAAGTGGGTGTAAAGCGGCATAAACACAGCAGTGAAAAGCAGCTAAACCCCATTATAAAAATAAATTACTTTGAAACACCCATGAAACAAAGACAGTGAAAGAGAGAGAAATACTTACACAATGCGTTCAGGGGCTGTGATGCAACCTGGATTGACCATATCTAGACCCACAGCTGGATGAGACATAAGGGTGGATACTCTTGGGGATGAGAGGTTTGGTGAGGTTGGGTGAGCAAACGCAGACCCTTTAAAGTAATACTGCGTGGTACCCATCGAATGGGTCCCAAATCTCCAGGTTCAAGGGCATCTTCCTACATCAAAAACATGCATGAGAAACCCAGAAGATGGTACATCGTGTGATGGGGAAATGTTTCTAAAACGCACCTCATTTCTCATCTCCTTGTGCCCGGGGTCGCCATTCCAGCCGCTTTACTAGCAAGCTCCCTACTTGGAGCATCAGCACCTTTAACCTCCTGTTCCGTACAGGTTGCAATTTGTCCTGAGGATAAACGGGAAGACGTGGAACCAACGTGAGACTAGCTCTTGGTGTTGGGACAGGCACAGGTCACTCTATTTTCCCATCAGAAAGAAGAATTAACCACAGGCTCAGCCTGCCCCCCGGAACCAGAACAGGGCCTGAAGCCATTCTGCGATTTTGCGGCCAGCTCCCATAAAAACGAGTTGTAAAATGGAGGTTCAGGGCACTGCAATTCACAAACCTGCAGAGTTATAAATGATAACTCTCGTCCACAAATATATTGAGGGGAGGCAAAGAAGAGGATTTGAAATCAAGGCAGAATTGCAGGAAACAGATTTCAGGAGGTAGATACGAATCGCCTTTAAAGCACATGAAAAGCGGCAAAACGTTGACAATGATGCCCTTGGCCAAAAAGGGCGTATGCGTTTTTTCCTGAATATATTCAGGAAAAAACGCATACGCCCTTTTTGGCCAACCAAGCAACCTGGAAAGGCAAATCAGCGCTACAAAGAAGTCTCGCTTCCCATCGGTCAAAAGGGCCATGCTGAAAAAAGTGTCAAAACCAGAAATGCAGGACAGGCCATGGAGAAATGGGAGCCTTGCTACACTGATGGGCGGGATGTAAATTGCCAAGAGCCACTCCGGAGAAGTGTCCGGTGAGTCCTGAAACATCTGAAAAACACAGCTTAGAGAGCATAGGGCACTTCCACTCATGGGGGTATAAATTGGGAAAATTAAAAATCAGCAAGACACAAGCACCCCAAAGTTTAGGGCTGCTCTGTTGACCAGGACCTCCACTTCATTCCACCTTAAATATCCCAGGAAAGAGAAAAATGGATAAAGAAGTTGTGGTCCTTATGTACAATGGAATATCACTCAGCCAAGAAATTAATGTCGTAAGGTTAGTAGCAGCATGATGAGTGGATTTAGGTACGACGATTCTAAGTGAAATAAGTCACACAGAAAAGGACACTTCTCATAAGGTATCACTGATAGAGGGAATGTAAATACCATTACACTTGAACTGAATTACAAAACAGAACAGAGTCACACATGCAGAAAACACACTATGGCTGCTTAACGGGAAAGGTGAGGTGGGGTGATACATAAAACAAGGGTATCAAATTAGCTCAGATACCGTTCCATAAACCCAATATGTAATAGACAAGACCTACTCCTTGCTCAGAGAACTGGACTCAACACGCCCTATTCACCGCACAAGAATATATCTGACTAATAATAATCGTAAAACCTATGTATTGATATCTCTCTGTTAGTGTGTCAAGTGGGTGTAAAGCGGCATAAACACAGCAGTGAAAAGCAGCTAAACCCCATTATAAAAATAAATTACTTTGAAACACCCATGAAACAAAGACAGTGAAAGAGAGAGAAATTCTTACACAATGTGTTCAGGGGCTGTGATGCAACCTGGATTGACCATATCTAGACGCACAGCTGGATGAGACATAAGGGTGGACACTCTTGGGGCTGAGAGGTTTGGTGAGGTTGGGTGAGCAAACGCAGACCCTTTAAAGTAATACTGCGTGGTACCCATCGAAGGGTCCCAAATCTCCAGGTTCAAGGGCATCTTCCTACATCAAAAACATGCATGAGAAACCCAGAAGATGCTACACCGTGTGATGGGGAAAGGTTTCTAAAACGCACCTCATTTCTCATCTCCTTGTGCCCGGGTTCGCCATTCCAGCCCCTTTACTAGCAAGCTCCCTACTTGGGGCATCAGCACCTTTAACCTCCTGTTCCGTACAGGTTGCAATTTGTCCTGAGGATAAACGGGAAGACGTGGAACCAACGTGAGACTAGCTCTTGGTGTTGGGACAGGCACAGGTCACTCTATTTTCCCATCAGAAAGAAGAATTAACCACAGGCTCAGCCTGCCCCCCGGAACCAGAACAGGGCCTGAAGCCATTCTGCGATTTTGCGGCCAGCTCCCATAAAAACGAGTTGTAAAATGGAGGTTCAGGGCACTGCAATTCACAAACCTGCAGAGTTATAAATGATAACTCTCGTCCACAAATATATTGAGGGGAGGCAAAGAAGAGGATTTGAAATCAAGGCAGAATTGCAGGAAACAGATTTCAGGAGGTAGATACGAATCGCCTTTAAAGCACATGAAAAGCGGCAAAACGTTGACAATGATGCCCTTGGCCAAAAAGGGCGTATGCGTTTTTTCCTGAATATATTCAGGAAAAAACGCATACGCCCTTTTTGGCCAACCAAGCAACCTGGAAAGGCAAATCAGCGCTACAAAGAAGTCTCGCTTCCCATCGGTCAAAAGGGCCATGCTGAAAAAAGTGTCAAAACCAGAAATGCAGGACAGGCCATGGAGAAATGGGAGCCTTGCTACACTGATGGGCGGGATGTAAATTGCCAAGAGCCACTCTGGAGAAGTGTCCGGTGAGTCCTGAAACATCTGAAAAACACAGCTTAGAGAGCATAGGGCACTTCCACTCATGGGGGTATAAATTGGGAAAATTAAAAATCAGCAAGACACAAGCACCCCAAAGTTTAGGGCTGCTCTGTTGACCAGGACCTCCACTTCATTCCACCTTAAATATCCCAGGAAAGAGAAAAATGGATAAAGAAGTTGTGGTCCTTATGTACAATGGAATATCACTCAGCCAGGAAATCAATGTTGTAAGGTTAGTAGCAGCATGATGAGTGGATTTAGGTACGATGATTCTAAGTGAAATAAGTCACACAGAAAAGGACACTTCTCATAAGGTATCACTGATAGAGGGAATGTAAAAACCGTTACACTTGAACTGAATTACAAAACAGAACAGAGTCACACATGCAGAAAACACACTATGGCTGCTTAACGGGAAAGGTGAGGTGGGGTGATACATAAAACAAGGGTATCAAATTAGCTCAGATACCGTTCCATAAACCCAATATGTAATAGACAAGACCTACTCCTTGCTCAGAGAACTGGACTCAACACGCCCTATTCACCGCACAAGAATATATCTGACTAATAATAATCGTAAAACCTATGTATTGATATCTCTCTGTTAGTGTGTCAAGTGGGTGTAAAGCGGCATAAACACAGCAGTGAAAAGCAGCTAAACCCCATTATAAAAATAAATTACTTTGAAACACCCATGAAACAAAGACAGTGAAAGAGAGAGAAATTCTTACACAATGTGTTCAGGGGCTGTGATGCAACCTGGATTGACCATATCTAGACGCACAGCTGGATGAGACATAAGGGTGGACACTCTTGGGGCTGAGAGGTTTGGTGAGGTTGGGTGAGCAAACGCAGACCCTTTAAAGTAATACTGCGTGGTACCCATCGAAGGGTCCCAAATCTCCAGGTTCAAGGGCATCTTCCTACATCAAAAACATGCATGAGAAACCCAGAAGATGCTACACCGTGTGATGGGGAAAGGTTTCTAAAACGCACCTCATTTCTCATCTCCTTGTGCCCGGGTTCGCCATTCCAGCCCCTTTACTAGCAAGCTCCCTACTTGGGGCATCAGCACCTTTAACCTCCTGTTCCGTACAGGTTGCAATTTGTCCTGAGGATAAACGGGAAGACGTGGAACCAACGTGAGACTAGCTCTTGGTGTTGGGACAGGCACAGGTCACTCTATTTTCCCATCAGAAAGAAGAATTAACCACAGGCTCAGCCTGCCCCCCGGAACCAGAACAGGGCCTGAAGCCATTCTGCGATTTTGCGGCCAGCTCCCATAAAAACGAGTTGTAAAATGGAGGTTCAGGGCACTGCAATTCACAAACCTGCAGAGTTATAAATGATAACTCTCGTCCACAAATATATTGAGGGGAGGCAAAGAAGAGGATTTGAAATCAAGGCAGAATTGCAGGAAACAGATTTCAGGAGGTAGATACGAATCGCCTTTAAAGCACATGAAAAGCGGCAAAACGTTGACAATGATGCCCTTGGCCAAAAAGGGCGTATGCGTTTTTTCCTGAATATATTCAGGAAAAAACGCATACGCCCTTTTTGGCCAACCAAGCAACCTGGAAAGGCAAATCAGCGCTACAAAGAAGTCTCGCTTCCCATCGGTCAAAAGGGCCATGCTGAAAAAAGTGTCAAAACCAGAAATGCAGGACAGGCCATGGAGAAATGGGAGCCTTGCTACACTGATGGGCGGGATGTAAATTGCCAAGAGCCACTCTGGAGAAGTGTCCGGTGAGTCCTGAAACATCTGAAAAACACAGCTTAGAGAGCATAGGGCACTTCCACTCATGGGGGTATAAATTGGGAAAATTAAAAATCAGCAAGACACAAGCACCCCAAAGTTTAGGGCTGCTCTGTTGACCAGGACCTCCACTTCATTCCACCTTAAATATCCCAGGAAAGAGAAAAATGGATAAAGAAGTTGTGGTCCTTATGTACAATGGAATATCACTCAGCCAGGAAATCAATGTTGTAAGGTTAGTAGCAGCATGATGAGTGGATTTAGGTACGATGATTCTAAGTGAAATAAGTCACACAGAAAAGGACACTTCTCATAAGGTATCACTGATAGAGGGAATGTAAAAACCGTTACACTTGAACTGAATTACAAAACAGAACAGAGTCACACATGCAGAAAACACACTATGGCTGCTTAACGGGAAAGGTGAGGTGGGGTGATACATAAAACAAGGGTATCAAATTAGCTCAGATACCGTTCCATAAACCCAATATGTAATAGACAAGACCTACTCCTTGCTCAGAGAACTGGACTCAACACGCCCTATTCACCGCACAAGAATATATCTGACTAATAATAATCGTAAAACCTATGTATTGATATCTCTCTGTTAGTGTGTCAAGTGGGTGTAAAGCGGCATAAACACAGCAGTGAAAAGCAGCTAAACCCCATTATAAAAATAAATTACTTTGAAACACCCATGAAACAAAGACAGTGAAAGAGAGAGAAATTCTTACACAATGCGTTCAGGGGCTGTAATGCAACCTGGATTGACCATATCTAGACGCACAGCTGGATGAGACATAAGGGTGGACACTCTTGGGGCTGAGAGGTTTGGTGAGGTTGGGTGAGCAAACACAGACCCTTTAAAGTAATACTGTGTGGTACCCATCGCATGGGTCCCAAATCTCCAGGTTCAAGGGCATCTTCCTACATCAAAAACATGCATGAGAAACCCAGAAGATGCTACACCGTGTGATGGGGAAAGGTTTCTAAAACGCACCTCATTTCTCATCTCCTTGTGCCCGGGTTCGCCATTCCAGCCCCTTTACTAGCAAGCTCCCTACTTGGGGCATCAGCACCTTTAACCTCCTGTTCCGTACAGGTTGCAATTTGTCCTGAGGATAAACGGGAAGACGTGGAACCAACGTGAGACTAGCTCTTGGTGTTGGGACAGGCACAGGTCACTCTATTTTCCCATCAGAAAGAAGAATTAACCACAGGCTCAGCCTGACCCCCGGAACCAGAACAGGGCCTGAAGCCATTCTGCGATTTTGCGGCCAGCTCCCATAAAAACGAGTTGTAAAATGGAGGTTCAGGGCACTGCAATTCACAAACCTGCAGAGTTATAAATGATAACTCTCGTCCACAAATATATTGACGGGAGGCAAAGAAGAGGATTTGAAATCAAGGCAGAATTGCAGGAAACAGATTTCAGGAGGTAGATACGAATCGCCTTTAAAGCACATGAAAAGCGGCAAAACGTTGACAATGATGCCCTTGGCCAAAAAGGGCGTATGCGTTTTTTCCTGAATATATTCAGGAAAAAACGCATACGCCCTTTTTGGCCAACCAAGCAACCTGGAAAGGCAAATCAGCGCTACAAAGAAGTCTCGCTTCCCATCGGTCAAAAGGGCCATGCTGAAAAAAGTGTCAAAACCAGAAATGCAGGACAGGCCATGGAGAAATGGGAGCCTTGCTACACTGATGGGCGGGATGTAAATTGCCAAGAGCCACTCTGGAGAAGTGTCCGGTGAGTCCTGAAACATCTGAAAAACACAGCTTAGAGAGCATAGGGCACTTCCACTCATGGGGGTATAAATTGGGAAAATTAAAAATCAGCAAGACACAAGCACCCCAAAGTTTAGGGCTGCTCTGTTGACCAGGACCTCCACTTCATTCCACCTTAAATATGCCAGGAAAGAGAAAAATGGATAAAGAAGTTGTGGTCCTTATGTACAATGGAATATCACTCAGCCAGGAAATCAATGTCGTAAGGTTAGTAGCAGCATGATGAGTGGATTTAGGTACGACGATTCTAAGTGAAATAAGTCACACAGAAAAGGACACTTCTCATAAGGTATCACTGATAGAGGGAATGTAAAAACCGTTACACTTGAACTGAATTACAAAACAGAACAGAGTCACACATGCAGAAAACACACTATGGCTGCTTAACGGGAAAGGTGAGGTGGGGTGATACATAAAACAAGGGTATCAAATTAGCTCAGATACCATTCCATAAACCCAATATGTAATAGACAAGACCTACTCCTTGCTCAGAGAACTGGACTCAACACGCCCTATTCACCGCACAAGAATATATCTGACTAATAATAATCGTAAAACCTATGTATTGATATCTCTCTGTTAGTGTGTCAAGTGGGTGTAAAGCGGCATAAACACAGCAGTGAAAAGCAGCTAAACCCCATTATAAAAATAAATTACTTTGAAACACCCATGAAACAAAGACAGTGAAAGAGAGAGAAATTCTTACACAATGCGTTCAGGGGCTGTGATGCAACCTGGATTGACCATATCTAGACGCACAGCTGGATGAGACATAAGGGTGGACACTCTTGGGGCTGAGAGGTTTGGTGAGGTTGGGTGAGCAAACGCAGACCCTTTAAAGTAATACTGCGTGGTACCCATCGCATGGGTCCCAAATCTCCAGGTTCAAGGGCATCTTCCTACATCAAAAACATGCATGAGAAACCCAGAAGATGGTACACCGTGTGATGGGGAAAGGTTTCTAAAACGCACCTCATTTCTCATCTCCTTGTGCCCGGGTTCGCCATTCCAGCCGCTTTACTAGCAAGCTCCCTACTTGGAGCATCAGCACCTTTAACCTCCTGTTCCGTACAGGTTGCAATTTGTCCTGAGGATAAACGGGAAGACGTGGAACCAACGTGAGACTAGCTCTTGGTGTTGGGACAGGCACAGGTCACTCTATTTTCCCATCAGAAAGAAGAATTAACCACAGGCTCAGCCTGCCCCCCGGAACCAGAACAGGGCCTGAAGCCATTCTGCGATTTTGCGGCCAGCTCCCATAAAAACGAGTTGTAAAATGGAGGTTCAGGGCACTGCAATTCACAAACCTGCAGAGTTATAAATGATAACTCTCGTCCACATATATATTGAGGGAAGGCAAAGAAGAGGATTTGAAATCAAGGCAGAATTGCAGGAAACAGATTTCAGGAGGTAGATACGAATCGCCTTTAAAGCACATGAAAAGCGGCAAAACGTTGACAATGATGCCCTTGGCCAAAACGGGCGTATGCGTTTTTTCCTGAATATATTCAGGAAAAAACGCATACGCCCTTTTTAGCCAACCAAGCAACCTGGAAAGGCAAATCAGCGCTACAAAGAAGTCTCGCTTCCCATCGGTCAAAAGGGCCATGCTGAAAAAAGTGTCAAAACCAGAAATGCAGGACAGGCCATGGAGAAATGGGAGCCTTGCTACACTGATGGGCGGGATGTAAATTGCCAAGAGCCACTCTGGGGAAGTGTCCGGTGAGTCCTGAAACATCTGAAAAACACAGCTTAGAGAGCATAGGGCACTTCCACTCATGGGGGTATAAATTGGGAAAATGAAAAATCAGCAAGACACAAGCACCCCAAAGTTTAGGGCTGCTCTGTTGACCAGGACCTCCACTTCATTCCACCTTAAATATCCCAGGAAAGAGAAAAATGGATAAAGAAGTTGTGGTCCTTATGTACAATGGAATATCACTCAGCCAGGAAATCAATGTCGTAAGGTTAGTAGCAGCATGATGAGTGGATTTAGGTACGACGATTCTAAGTGAAATAAGTCACACAGAAAAGGACACTTCTCATAAGGTATCACTGATAGAGGGAATGTAAAAACCGTTACACTTGAACTGAATTACAAAACAGAACAGAGTCACACATGCAGAAAACACACTATGGCTGCTTAACGGGAAAGGTGAGGTGGGGTGATACATAAAACAAGGGTATCAAATTAGCTCAGATACCATTCCATAAACCCAATATGTAATAGACAAGACCTACTCCTTGCTCAGAGAACTGGACTCAACACGCCCTATTCACCGCACAAGAATATATCTGACTAATAATAATCGTAAAACCTATGTATTGATATCTCTCTGTTAGTGTGTCAAGTGGGTGTAAAGCGGCATAAACACAGCCGTGAAAAGCAGCTAAACCCCATTATGAAAATAAATTACTTTGAAACACCCATGAAACAAAGACAGTGAAAGAGAGAGAAATTCTTACACAATGCGTTCAGGGGCTGTGATGCAACCTGGATTGACCATATCTAGACGCACAGCTGGATGAGACATAAGGGTGGACACTCTTGGGGCTGAGAGGTTTGGTGAGGTTGGGTGAGCAAACACAGACCCTTTAAAGTAATACTGCGTGGTACCCATCGCATGGGTCCCAAATCTCCAGGTTCAAGGGCATCTTCCTACATCAAAAACATGCATGAGAAACCCAGAAGATGCTACACCGTGTGATGGGGAAATGTTTCTAAAACGCACCTCATTTCTCATCTCCTTGTGCCCGGGTTCGCCATTCCAGCCGCTTTACTAGCAATCTCCCTACTTGGAGCATCAGCACCTTTAACCTCATGTTCCGTACAGGTTGCAATTTGTCCTGAGGATAAACGGGAAGACGTGGAACCAACGTGAGACTAGCTCTTGGTGTTGGGACAGGCACAGGTCACTCTATTTTCCCATCAGAAAGAAGAATTAACCACAGGCTCAGCCTGCCCCCCGGAACCAGAACAGGGCCTGAAGCCATTCTGCGATTTTGCGGCCAGCTCCCATAAAAACGAGTTGTAAAATGGAGGTTCAGGGCACTGCAATTCACAAACCTGCAGAGTTATAAATGATAACTCTCGTCCACAAATATATTGAGGGGAGGCAAAGAAGAGGATTTGAAATCAAGGCAGAATTGCAGGAAACAGATTTCAGGAGGTAGATACGAATCGCCTTTAAAGCACATGAAAAGCGGCAAAACGTTGACAATGATGCCCTTGGCCAAAAAGGGCGTATGCGTTTTTTCCTGAATATATTCAGGAAAAAACGCATACGCCCTTTTTGGCCAACCAAGCAACCTGGAAAGGCAAATCAGCGCTACAAAGAAGTCTCGCTTCCCATCGGTCAAAAGGGCCATGCTGAAAAAAGTGTCAAAACCAGAAATGCAGGACAGGCCATGGAGAAATGGGAGCCTTGCTACACTGATGGGCGGGATGTAAATTGCCAAGAGCCACTCCGGAGAAGTGTCCGGTGAGTCCTGAAACATCTGAAAAACACAGCTTAGAGAGCATAGGGCACTTCCACTCATGGGGGTATAAATTGGGAAAATGAAAAATCAGCAAGACACAAGCACCCCAAAGTTTAGGGCTGCTCTGTTGACCAGGACCTCCACTTCATTCCACCTTAAATATCCCAGGAAAGAGAAAAATGGATAAAGAAGTTGTGGTCCTTATGTACAATGGAATATCACTCAGCCAGGAAATCAATGTCGTAAGGTTAGTAGCAGCATGATGAGTGGATTTAGGTACGACGATTCTAAGTGAAATAAGTCACACAGAAAAGGACACTTCTCATAAGGTATCACTGATAGAGGGAATGTAAAAACCGTTACACTTGAACTGAATTACAAAACAGAACAGAGTCACACATGCAGAAAACACACTATGGCTGCTTAACGGGAAAGGTGAGGTGGGGTGATACATAAAACAAGGGTATCAAATTAGCTCAGATACCATTCCATAAACCCAATATGTAATAGACAAGACCTACTCCTTGCTCAGAGAACTGGACTCAACACGCCCTATTCACCGCACAAGAATATATCTGACTAATAATAATCGTAAAACCTATGTATTGATATCTCTCTGTTAGTGTGTCAAGTGGGTGTAAAGCGGCATAAACACAGCCGTGAAAAGCAGCTAAACCCCATTATGAAAATAAATTACTTTGAAACACCCATGAAACAAAGACAGTGAAAGAGAGAGAAATTCTTACACAATGCGTTCAGGGGCTGTGATGCAACCTGGATTGACCATATCTAGACGCACAGCTGGATGAGACATAAGGGTGGACACTCTTGGGGCTGAGAGGTTTGGTGAGGTTGGGTGAGCAAACACAGACCCTTTAAAGTAATACTGCGTGGTACCCATCGCATGGGTCCCAAATCTCCAGGTTCAAGGGCATCTTCCTACATCAAAAACATGCATGAGAAACCCAGAAGATGCTACACCGTGTGATGGGGAAATGTTTCTAAAACGCACCTCATTTCTCATCTCCTTGTGCCCGGGTTCGCCATTCCAGCCGCTTTACTAGCAATCTCCCTACTTGGAGCATCAGCACCTTTAACCTCATGTTCCGTACAGGTTGCAATTTGTCCTGAGGATAAACGGGAAGACGTGGAACCAACGTGAGACTAGCTCTTGGTGTTGGGACAGGCACAGGTCACTCTATTTTCCCATCAGAAAGAAGAATTAACCACAGGCTCAGCCTGCCCCCCGGAACCAGAACAGGGCCTGAAGCCATTCTGCGATTTTGCGGCCAGCTCCCATAAAAACGAGTTGTAAAATGGAGGTTCAGGGCACTGCAATTCACAAACCTGCAGAGTTATAAATGATAACTCTCGTCCACAAATATATTGAGGGGAGGCAAAGAAGAGGATTTGAAATCAAGGCAGAATTGCAGGAAACAGATTTCAGGAGGTAGATACGAATCGCCTTTAAAGCACATGAAAAGCGGCAAAACGTTGACAATGATGCCCTTGGCCAAAAAGGGCGTATGCGTTTTTTCCTGAATATATTCAGGAAAAAACGCATACGCCCTTTTTGGCCAACCAAGCAACCTGGAAAGGCAAATCAGCGCTACAAAGAAGTCTCGCTTCCCATCGGTCAAAAGGGCCATGCTGAAAAAAGTGTCAAAACCAGAAATGCAGGACAGGCCATGGAGAAATGGGAGCCTTGCTACACTGATGGGCGGGATGTAAATTGCCAAGAGCCACTCCGGAGAAGTGTCCGGTGAGTCCTGAAACATCTGAAAAACACAGCTTAGAGAGCATAGGGCACTTCCACTCATGGGGGTATAAATTGGGAAAATGAAAAATCAGCAAGACACAAGCACCCCAAAGTTTAGGGCTGCTCTGTTGACCAGGACCTCCACTTCATTCCACCTTAAATATCCCAGGAAAGAGAAAAATGGATAAAGAAGTTGTGGTCCTTATGTACAATGGAATATCACTCAGCCAGGAAATCAATGTCGTAAGGTTAGTAGCAGCATGATGAGTGGATTTAGGTACGACGATTCTAAGTGAAATAAGTCACACAGAAAAGGACACTTCTCATAAGGTATCACTGATAGAGGGAATGTAAAAACCGTTACACTTGAACTGAATTACAAAACAGAACAGAGTCACACATGCAGAAAACACACTATGGCTGCTTAACGGGAAAGGTGAGGTGGGGTGATACATAAAACAAGGGTATCAAATTAGCTCAGATACCATTCCATAAACCCAATATGTAATAGACAAGACCTACTCCTTGCTCAGAGAACTGGACTCAACACGCCCTATTCACCGCACAAGAATATATCTGACTAATAATAATCGTAAAACCTATGTATTGATATCTCTCTGTTAGTGTGTCAAGTGGGTGTAAAGCGGCATAAACACAGCCGTGAAAAGCAGCTAAACCCCATTATGAAAATAAATTACTTTGAAACACCCATGAAACAAAGACAGTGAAAGAGAGAGAAATTCTTACACAATGTGTTCAGGGGCTGTGATGCAACCTGGATTGACCATATCTAGACGCACAGCTGGATGAGACATAAGGGTGGACACTCTTGGGGCTGAGAGGTTTGGTGAGGTTGGGTGAGCAAACGCAGACCCTTTAAAGTAATACTGCGTGGTACCCATCGCATGGGTCCCAAATCTCCAGGTTCAAGGGCATCTTCCTACATCAAAAACATGCATGAGAAACCCAGAAGATGGTACACCGTGTGATGGGGAAAGGTTTCTAAAACGCACCTCATTTCTCATCTCCTTGTGCCCGGGTTCGCCATTCCAGCCGCTTTACTAGCAAGCTCCCTACTTGGAGCATCAGCACCTTTAACCTCCTGTTCCGTACAGGTTGCAATTTGTCCTGAGGATAAACGGGAAGACGTGGAACCAACGTGAGACTAGCTCTTGGTGTTGGGACAGGCACAGGTCACTCTATTTTCCCATCAGAAAGAAGAATTAACCACAGGCTCAGCCTGCCCCCCGGAACCAGAACAGGGCCTGAAGCCATTCTGCGATTTTGCGGCCAGCTCCCATAAAAACGAGTTGTAAAATGGAGGTTCAGGGCACTGCAATTCACAAACCTGCAGAGTTATAAATGATAACTCTCGTCCACAAATATATTGAGGGAAGGCAAAGAAGAGGATTTGAAATCAAGGCAGAATTGCAGGAAACAGATTTCAGGAGGTAGATACGAATCGCCTTTAAAGCACATGAAAAGCGGCAAAACGTTGACAATGATGCCCTTGGCCAAAACGGGCGTATGCGTTTTTTCCTGAATATATTCAGGAAAAAACGCATACGCCCTTTTTGGCCAACCAAGCAACCTGGAAAGGCAAATCAGCGCTACAAAGAAGTCTCGCTTCCCATCGGTCAAAAGGGCCATGCTGAAAAAAGTGTCAAAACCAGAAATGCAGGACAGGCCATGGAGAAATGGGAGCCTTGCTACACTGATGGGCGGGATGTAAATTGCCAAGAGCCACTCTGGGGAAGTGTCCGGTGAGTCCTGAAACATCTGAAAAACACAGCTTAGAGAGCATAGGGCACTTCCACTCATGGGGGTATAAATTGGGAAAATGAAAAATCAGCAAGACACAAGCACCCCAAAGTTTAGGGCTGCTCTGTTGACCAGGACCTCCACTTCATTCCACCTTAAATATCCCAGGAAAGAGAAAAATGGATAAAGAAGTTGTGGTCCTTATGTACAATGGAATATCACTCAGCCAGGAAATCAATGTCGTAAGGTTAGTAGCAGCATGATGAGTGGATTTAGGTACGACGATTCTAAGTGAAATAAGTCACACAGAAAAGGACACTTCTCATAAGGTATCACTGATAGAGGGAATGTAAAAACCGTTACACTTGAACTGAATTACAAAACAGAACAGAGTCACACATGCAGAAAACACACTATGGCTGCTTAACGGGAAAGGTGAGGTGGGGTGATACATAAAACAAGGGTATCAAATTAGCTGAGATACCATTCCATAAACCCAATATGTAATAGACAAGACCTACTCCTTGCTCAGAGAACTGGACTCAACACGCCCTATTCACCGCACAAGAATATATCTGACTAATAATAATCGTAAAACCTATGTATTGATATCTCTCTGTTAGTGTGTCAAGTGGGTGTAAAGCGGCATAAACACAGCCGTGAAAAGCAGCTAAACCCCATTATGAAAATAAATTACTTTGAAACACCCATGAAACAAAGACAGTGAAAGAGAGAGAAATTCTTACACAATGCGTTCAGGGGCTGTGATGCAACCTGGATTGACCATATCTAGACGCACAGCTGGATGAGACATAAGGGTGGACACTCTTGGGGCTGAGAGGTTTGGTGAGGTTGGGTGAGCAAACACAGACCCTTTAAAGTAATACTGCGTGGTACCCATCGCATGGGTCCCAAATCTCCAGGTTCAAGGGCATCTTCCTACATCAAAAACATGCATGAGAAACCCAGAAGATGCTACACCGTGTGATGGGGAAATGTTTCTAAAACGCACCTCATTTCTCATCTCCTTGTGCCCGGGTTCGCCATTCCAGCCGCTTTACTAGCAATCTCCCTACTTGGAGCATCAGCACCTTTAACCTCCTGTTCCGTACAGGTTGCAATTTGTCCTGAGGATAAACGGGAAGACGTGGAACCAACGTGAGACTAGCTCTTGGTGTTGGGACAGGCACAGGTCACTCTATTTTCCCATCAGAAAGAAGAATTAACCACAGGCTCAGCCTGCCCCCCGGAACCAGAACAGGGCCTGAAGCCATTCTGCGATTTTGCGGCCAGCTCCCATAAAAACGAGTTGTAAAATGGAGGTTCAGGGCACTGCAATTCACAAACCTGCAGAGTTATAAATGATAACTCTCGTCCACAAATATATTGAGGGGAGGCAAAGAAGAGGATTTGAAATCAAGGCAGAATTGCAGGAAACAGATTTCAGGAGGTAGATACGAATCGCCTTTAAAGCACATGAAAAGCGGCAAAACGTTGACAATGATGCCCTTGGCCAAAAAGGGCGTATGCGTTTTTTCCTGAATATATTCAGGAAAAAACGCATACGCCCTTTTTGGCCAACCAAGCAACCTGGAAAGGCAAATCAGCGCTACAAAGAAGTCTCGCTTCCCATCGGTCAAAAGGGCCATGCTGAAAAAAGTGTCAAAACCAGAAATGCAGGACAGGCCATGGAGAAATGGGAGCCTTGCTACACTGATGGGCGGGATGTAAATTGCCAAGAGCCACTCCGGAGAAGTGTCCGGTGAGTCCTGAAACATCTGAAAAACACAGCTTAGAGAGCATAGGGCACTTCCACTCATGGGGGTATAAATTGGGAAAATGAAAAATCAGCAAGACACAAGCACCCCAAAGTTTAGGGCTGCTCTGTTGACCAGGACCTCCACTTCATTCCACCTTAAATATCCCAGGAAAGAGAAAAATGGATAAAGAAGTTGTGGTCCTTATGTACAATGGAATATCACTCAGCCAGGAAATCAATGTCGTAAGGTTAGTAGCAGCATGATGAGTGGATTTAGGTACGACGATTCTAAGTGAAATAAGTCACACAGAAAAGGACACTTCTCATAAGGTATCACTGATAGAGGGAATGTAAATACCATTACACTTGAACTGAATTACAAAACAGAACAGAGTCACACATGCAGAAAACACACTATGGCTGCTTAACGGGAAAGGTGAGGTGGGGTGATACATAAAACAAGGGTATCAAATTAGCTCAGATACCGTTCCATAAACCCAATATGTAATAGACAAGACCTACTCCTTGCTCAGAGAACTGGACTCAACACGCCCTATTCACCGCACAAGAATATATCTGACTAGTAATAATCTTAAAACCTATGTATTGATAACTCTCTGTTAGTGTGTCAAGTGGGTGTAAAGCGGCATAAACACAGCAGTGAAAAGCAGCTAAACCCCATTATAAAAATAAATTACTTTGAAACACCCATGAAACAAAGACAGTGAAAGAGAGAGAAATTCTTACACAATGCGTTCAGGGGCTGTGATGCAACCTGGATTGACCATATCTAGACCCACAGCTGGATGAGACATAAGGGTGGATACTCTTGGGGATGAGAGGTTTGGTGAGGTTGGGTGAGCAAACGCAGACCCTTTAAAGTAATACTGCGTGGTACCCATCGAATGGGTCCCAAATCTCCAGGTTCAAGGGCATCTTCCTACATCAAAAACATGCATGAGAAACCCAGAAGATGGTACACCGTGTGATGGGGAAAGGTTTCTAAAACGCACCTCATTTCTCATCTCCTTGTGCCCGGGTTCGCCATTCCAGCCGCTTTACTAGCAAGCTCCCTACTTGGAGCATCAGCACCTTTAACCTCCTGTTCCGTACAGGTTGCAATTTGTCCTGAGGATAAACGGGAAGACGTGGAACCAACGTGAGACTAGCTCTTGGTGTTGGGACAGGCACAGGTCACTCTATTTTCCCATCAGAAAAAAGAATTAACCACAGGCTCAGCCTGCCCCCCGGAACCAGAACAGGGCCTGAAGCCATTCTGCGATTTTGCGGCCAGCTCCCATAAAAACGAGTTGTAAAATGGAGGTTCAGGGCACTGCAATTCACAAACCTGCAGAGTTATAAATGATAACTCTCGTCCACAAATATATTGAGGGAAGGCAAAGAAGAGGATTTGAAATCAAGGCAGAATTGCAGGAAACAGATTTCAGGAGGTAGATACGAATCGCCTTTAAAGCACATGAAAAGCGGCAAAACGTTGACAATGATGCCCTTGGCCAAAAAGGGCGTATGCGTTTTTTCCTGAATATATTCAGGAAAAAACGCATACGCCCTTTTTGGCCAACCAAGCAACCTGGAAAGGCAAATCAGCGCTACAAGAAGTCTCGCTTCCCATCGGTCAAAAGGGCCATGCTGAAAAAAGTGTCAAAACCAGAAATGCAGGACAGGCCATGGAGAAATGGGAGCCTTGCTACACTGATGGGCGGGATGTAAATTGCCAAGAGCCACTCTGGAGAAGTGTCCGGTGAGTCCTGAAACATCTGAAAAACACAGCTTAGAGAGCATAGGGCACTTCCACTCATGGGGGTATAAATTGGGAAAATGAAAAATCAGCAAGACACAAGCACCCCAAAGTTTAGGGCTGCTCTCTTGACCAGGACCTCCACTTCATTCCACCTTCAATATCCCAGGAAAGAGAAAAATGGATAAAGAAGTTGTGGTCCTTATGTACAATGGAATATCACTCAGCCAGGAAATCAATGTCGTAAGGTTAGTAGCAGCATGATGAGTGGATTTAGGTACGACGATTCTAAGTGAAATAAGTCACACAGAAAAGGACACTTCTCATAAGGTATCACTGATAGAGGGAATGTAAAAACCGTTACACTTGAACTGAATTACAAAACAGAACAGAGTCACACATGCAGAAAACACACTATGGCTGCTTAACGGGAAAGGTGAGGTGGGGTGATACATAAAACAAGGGTATCAAATTAGCTCAGATACCGTTCCATAAACCCAATATGTAGTAGACAAGACCTACTCCTTGCTCAGAGAACTGGACTCAACACGCCCTATTCACCGCACAAGAATATATCTGACTAATAATAATCGTAAAACCTATGTATTGATATCTCTCTGTTAGTGTGTCAAGTGGGTGTAAAGCGGCATAAACACAGCAGTGAAAAGCAGCTAAACCCCATTATAAAAATAAATTACTTTGAAACACCCATGAAACAAAGACAGTGAAAGAGAGAGAAATACTTACACAATGCGTTCAGGGGCTGTGATGCAACCTGGATTGACCATATCTAGACCCACAGCTGGATGAGACATAAGGGTGGATACTCTTGGGGATGAGAGGTTTGGTGAGGTTGGGTGAGCAAACGCAGACCCTTTAAAGTAATACTGCGTGGTACCCATCGCATGGGTCCCAAATCTCCAGGTTCAAGGGCATCTTCCTACATCAAAAACATGCATGAGAAACCCAGAAGATGGTACATCGTGTGATGGGGAAATGTTTCTAAAACGCACCTCATTTCTCATCTCCTTGTGCCCGGGGTCGCCATTCCAGCCGCTTTACCAGCAAGCTCCCTACTTGGAGCATCAGCACCTTTAACCTCCTGTTCCGTACAGGTTGCAATTTGTCCTGAGGATAAATGGGAAGACGTGGAACCAACGTGAGACTAGCTCTTGGTGTTGGGACAGGCACAGGTCACTCTATTTTCCCATCAGAAAGAAGAATTAACCACAGGCTCAGCCTGCCCCCCGGAACCAGAACAGGGCCTGAAGCCATTCTGCGATTTTGCGGCCAGCTCCCATAAAAACGAGTTGTAAAATGGAGGTTCAGGGCACTGCAATTCACAAACCTGCAGAGTTATAAATGATAACTCTCGTCCACAAATATATTGAGGGGAGGCAAAGAAGAGGATTTGAAATCAAGGCAGAATTGCAGGAAACAGATTTCAGGAGGTAGATACGAATCGCCTTTAAAGCACATGAAAAGCGGCAAAACGTTGACAATGATGCCCTTGGCCAAAAAGGGCGTATGCGTTTTTTCCTGAATATATTCAGGAAAAAACGCATACGCCCTTTTTGGCCAACCAAGCAACCTGGAAAGGCAAATCAGCGCTACAAAGAAGTCTCGCTTCCCATCGGTCAAAAGGGCCATGCTGAAAAAAGTGTCAAAACCAGAAATGCAGGACAGGGCATGGAGAAATGGGAGCCTTGCTACACTGATGGGCGGGATGTAAATTGCCAAGAGCCACTCTGGGGAAGTGTCCGGTGAGTCCTGAAACATCTGAAAAACACAGCTTAGAGAGCATAGGGCACTTCCACTCATGGGGGTATAAATTGGGAAAATGAAAAATCAGCAAGACACAAGCACCCCAAAGTTTAGGGGTGCTCTGTTGACCAGGACCTCCACTTCATTCCACCTTAAATATCCCAGGAAAGAGAAAAATGGATAAAGAAGTTGTGGTCCTTATGTACAATGGAATATCACTCAGTCAGGAAATCAATGTCGTAAGGTTAGTAGCAGCATGATGAGTGGATTTAGGTACGACGATTCTAAGTGAAATAAGTCACACAGAAAAGGACACTTCTCATAAGGTATCACTGATAGAGGGAATGTAAAAACCGTTACACTTGAACTGAATTACAAAACAGAACAGAGTCACACATGCAGAAAACACACTATGGCTGCTTAACGGGAAAGGTGAGGTGGGGTGATACATAAAACAAGGGTATCAAATTAGCTCAGATACCATTCCATAACCCAATATGTAATAGACAAGACCTACTCCTTGCTCAGAGAACTGGACTCAACACGCCCTATTCACCGCACAAGAATATATCTGACTAATAATAATCGTAAAACCTATGTATTGATATCTCTCTGTTAGTGTGTCAAGTGGGTGTAAAGCGGCATAAACACAGCCGTGAAAAGCAGCTAAACCCCATTATGAAAATAAATTACTTTGAAACACCCATGAAACAAAGACAGTGAAAGAGAGAGAAATTCTTACACAATGCGTTCAGGGGCTGTGATGCAACCTGGATTGACCATATCTAGACGCACAGCTGGATGAGACATAAGGGTGGACACTCTTGGGGCTGAGAGGTTTGGTGAGGTTGGGTGAGCAAACGCAGACCCTTTAAAGTAATACTGCGTGATACCCATCGCATGGGTCCCAAATCTCCAGGTTCAAGGGCATCTTCCTACATCAAAAACATGCATGAGAAACCCAGAAGATGGTACATCGTGTGATGGGGAAATGTTTCTAAAACGCACCTCATTTCTCATCTCCTTGTGCCCGGGTTCGCCATTCCAGCCGCTTTACTAGCAATCTCCCTACTTGGAGCATCAGCACCTTTAACCTCCTGTTCCGTACAGGTTGCAATTTGTCCTGAGGATAAACGGGAAGACGTGGAACCAACGTGAGACTAGCTCTTGGTGTTGGGACAGGCACAGGTCACTCTATTTTCCCATCAGAAAGAAGAATTAACCACAGGCTCAGCCTGCCCCCCGGAACCAGAACAGGGCCTGAAGCCATTCTGCGATTTTGCGGCCAGCTCCCATAAAAACGAGTTGTAAAATGGAGGTTCAGGGCACTGCAATTCACAAACCTGCAGAGTTATAAATGATAACTCTCGTCCACAAATATATTGAGGGGAGGCAAAGAAGAGGATTTGAAATCAAGGCAGAATTGCAGGAAACAGATTTCAGGAGGTAGATACGAATCGCCTTTAAAGCACATGAAAAGCGGCAAAACGTTGACAATGATGCCCTTGGCCAAAAAGGGCGTATGCGTTTTTTCCTGAATATATTCAGGAAAAAACGCATACGCCCTTTTTGGCCAACCAAGCAACCTGGAAAGGCAAATCAGCGCTACAAAGAAGTCTCGCTTCCCATCGGTCAAAAGGGCCATGCTGAAAAAAGTGTCAAAACCAGAAATGCAGGACAGGCCATGGAGAAATGGGAGCCTTGCTACACTGATGGGCGGGATGTAAATTGCCAAGAGCCACTCTGGAGAAGTGTCCGGTGAGTCCTGAAACATCTGAAAAACACAGCTTAGAGAGCATAGGGCACTTCCACTCATGGGGGTATAAATTGGGAAAATGAAAAATCAGCAAGACACAAGCACCCCAAAGTTTAGGGCTGCTCTGTTGACCAGGACCTCCACTTCATTCCACCTTAAATATCCCAGGAAAGAGAAAAATGGATAAAGAAGTTGTGGTCCTTATGTACAATGGAATATCATTCAGCCAGGAAATCAATGTCGTAAGGTTAGTAGCAGCATGATGAGTGGATTTAGGTACGACGATTCTAAGTGAAATAAGTCACACAGAAAAGGACACTTCTCATAAGGTATCACTGATAGAGGGAATGTAAATACCATTACACTTGAACTGAATTACAAAACAGAACAGAGTCACACATGCAGAAAACACACTATGGCTGCTTAACGGGAAAGGTGAGGTGGGGTGATACATAAAACAAGGGTATCAAATTAGCTCAGATACCGTTCCATAAACCCAATATGTAATAGACAAGACCTACTCCTTGCTCAGAGAACTGGACTCAACACGCCCTATTCACCGCACAAGAATATATCTGACTAGTAATAATCTTAAAACCTATGTATTGATATCTCTCTGTTAGTGTGTCAAGTGGGTGTAAAGCGGCATAAACACAGCAGTGAAAAGCAGCTAAACCCCATTATAAAAATAAATTACTTTGAAACACCCATGAAACAAAGACAGTGAAAGAGAGAGAAATTCTTACACAATGCGTTCAGGGGCTGTGATGCAACCTGGATTGACCATATCTAGACCCACAGCTGGATGAGACATAAGGGTGGATACTCTTGGGGATGAGAGGTTTGGTGAGGTTGGGTGAGCAAACGCAGACCCTTTAAAGTAATACTGCGTGGTACCCATCGCATGGGTCCCAAATCTCCAGGTTCAAGGGCATCTTCCTACATCAAAAACATGCATGAGAAACCCAGAAGATGGTACATCGTGTGATGGGGAAATGTTTCTAAAACGCACCTCATTTCTCATCTCCTTGTGCCCGGGTTCGCCATTCCAGCCGCTTTACTAGCAAGCTCCCTACTTGGAGCATCAGCACCTTTAACCTCCTGTTCCGTACAGGTTGCAATTTGTCCTGAGGATAAACGGGAAGACGTGGAACCAACGTGAGACTAGCTCTTGGTGTTGGGACAGGCACAGGTCACTCTATTTTCCCATCAGAAAGAAGAATTAACCACAGGCTCAGCCTGCCCCCCGGAACCAGAACAGGGCCTGAAGCCATTCTGCGATTTTGCGGCCAGCTCCCATAAAAACGAGTTGTAAAATGGAGGTTCAGGGCACTGCAATTCACAAACCTGCAGAGTTATAAATGATAACTCTCGTCCACAAATATATTGAGGGAAGGCAAAGAAGAGGATTTGAAATCAAGGCAGAATTGCAGGAAACAGATTTCAGGAGGTAGATACGAATCGCCTTTAAAGCACATGAAAAGCGGCAAAACGTTGACAATGATGCCCTTGGCCAAAAAGGGCGTATGCGTTTTTTCCTGAATATATTCAGGAAAAAACGCATACGCCCTTTTTGGCCAACCAAGCAACCTGGAAAGGCAAATCAGCGCTACAAGAAGTCTCGCTTCCCATCGGTCAAAAGGGCCATGCTGAAAAAAGTGTCAAAACCAGAAATGCAGGACAGGCCATGGAGAAATGGGAGCCTTGCTACACTGATGGGCGGGATGTAAATTGCCAAGAGTCACTCTGGAGAAGTGTCCGGTGAGTCCTGAAACATCTGAAAAACACAGCTTAGAGAGCATAGGGCACTTCCACTCATGGGGGTATAAATTGGGAAAATGAAAAATCAGCAAGACACAAGCACCCCAAAGTTTAGGGCTGCTCTGTTGACCAGGACCTCCACTTCATTCCACCTTAAATATCCCAGGAAAGAGAAAAATGGATAAAGAAGTTGTGGTCCTTATGTACAATGGAATATCACTCAGCCAGGAAATCAATGTCGTAAGGTTAGTAGCAGCATGATGAGTGGATTTAGGTACGACGATTCTAAGTGAAATAAGTCACACAGAAAAGGACACTTCTCATAAGGTATCACTGATAGAGGGAATGTAAAAACCGTTACACTTGAACTGAATTACAAAACAGAACAGAGTCACACATGCAGAAAACACACTATGGCTGCTTAACGGGAAAGGTGAGGTGGGGTGATACATAAAACAAGGGTATCAAATTAGCTCAGATACCGTTCCATAAACCCAATATGTAGTAGACAAGACCTACTCCTTGCTCAGAGAACTGGACTCAACACGCCCTATTCACCGCACAAGAATATATCTGACTAATAATAATCGTAAAACCTATGTATTGATATCTCTCTGTTAGTGTGTCAAGTGGGTGTAAAGCGGCATAAACACAGCAGTGAAAAGCAGCTAAACCCCATTATAAAAATAAATTACTTTGAAACACCCATGAAACAAAGACAGTGAAAGAGAGAGAAATACTTACACAATGCGTTCAGGGGCTGTGATGCAACCTGGATTGACCATATCTAGACCCACAGCTGGATGAGACATAAGGGTGGATACTCTTGGGGATGAGAGGTTTGGTGAGGTTGGGTGAGCAAACGCAGACCCTTTAAAGTAATACTGCGTGGTACCCATCGAATGGGTCCCAAATCTCCAGGTTCAAGGGCATCTTCCTACATCAAAAACATGCATGAGAAACCCAGAAGATGGTACATCGTGTGATGGGGAAATGTTTCTAAAACGCACCTCATTTCTCATCTCCTTGTGCCCGGGGTCGCCATTCCAGCCGCTTTACTAGCAAGCTCCCTACTTGGAGCATCAGCACCTTTAACCTCCTGTTCCGTACAGGTTGCAATTTGTCCTGAGGATAAACGGGAAGACGTGGAACCAACGTGAGACTAGCTCTTGGTGTTGGGACAGGCACAGGTCACTCTATTTTCCCATCAGAAAGAAGAATTAACCACAGGCTCAGCCTGCCCCCCGGAACCAGAACAGGGCCTGAAGCCATTCTGCGATTTTGCGGCCAGCTCCCATAAAAACGAGTTGTAAAATGGAGGTTCAGGGCACTGCAATTCACAAACCTGCAGAGTTATAAATGATAACTCTCGTCCACAAATATATTGAGGGGAGGCAAAGAAGAGGATTTGAAATCAAGGCAGAATTGCAGGAAACAGATTTCAGGAGGTAGATACGAATCGCCTTTAAAGCACATGAAAAGCGGCAAAACGTTGACAATGATGCCCTTGGCCAAAAAGGGCGTATGCGTTTTTTCCTGAATATATTCAGGAAAAAACGCATACGCCCTTTTTGGCCAACCAAGCAACCTGGAAAGGCAAATCAGCGCTACAAAGAAGTCTCGCTTCCCATCGGTCAAAAGGGCCATGCTGAAAAAAGTGTCAAAACCAGAAATGCAGGACAGGCCATGGAGAAATGGGAGCCTTGCTACACTGATGGGCGGGATGTAAATTGCCAAGAGCCACTCTGGGGAAGTGTCCGGTGAGTCCTGAAACATCTGAAAAACACAGCTTAGAGAGCATAGGGCACTTCCACTCATGGGGGTATAAATTGGGAAAATGAAAAATCAGCAAGACACAAGCACCCCAAAGTTTAGGGCTGCTCTGTTGACCAGGACCTCCACTTCATTCCACCTTAAATATCCCAGGAAAGAGAAAAATGGATAAAGAAGTTGTGGTCCTTATGTACAATGGAATATCACTCAGCCAGGAAATCAATGTCGTAAGGTTAGTAGCAGCATGATGAGTGGATTTAGGTACGACGATTCTAAGTGAAATAAGTCACACAGAAAAGGACACTTCTCATAAGGTATCACTGATAGAGGGAATGTAAAAACCGTTACACTTGAACTGAATTACAAAACAGAACAGAGTCACACATGCAGAAAACACACTATGGCTGCTTAACGGGAAAGGTGAGGTGGGGTGATACATAAAACAAGGGTATCAAATTAGCTCAGATACCGTTCCATAAACCCAATATGTAATAGACAAGACCTACTCCTTGCTCAGAGAACTGGACTCAACACGCCCTATTCACCGCACAAGAATATATCTGACTAGTAATAATCTTAAAACCTATGTATTGATATCTCTCTGTTAGTGTGTCAAGTGGGTGTAAAGTGGCATAAACACAGCAGTGAAAAGCAGCTAAACCCCATTATAAAAATAAATTACTTTGAAACACCCATGAAACAAAGACAGTGAAAGAGAGAGAAATTCTTACACAATGCGTTCAGGGGCTGTGATGCAACCTGGATTGACCATATCTAGACCCACAGCTGGATGAGACATAAGGGTGGATACTCTTGGGGATGAGAGGTTTGGTGAGGTTGGGTGAGCAAACGCAGACCCTTTAAAGTAATACTGCGTGGTACCCATCGCATGGGTCCCAAATCTCCAGGTTCAAGGGCATCTTCCTACATCAAAAACATGCATGAGAAACCCAGAAGATGGTACATCGTGTGATGGGGAAATGTTTCTAAAACGCACCTCATTTCTCATCTCCTTGTGCCCGGGTTCGCCATTCCAGCCGCTTTACTAGCAAGCTCCCTACTTGGAGCATCAGCACCTTTAACCTCCTGTTCCGTACAGGTTGCAATTTGTCCTGAGGATAAACGGGAAGACGTGGAACCAACGTGAGACTAGCTCTTGGTGTTGGGACAGGCACAGGTCACTCTATTTTCCCATCAGAAAGAAGAATTAACCACAGGCTCAGCCTGCCCCCCGGAACCAGAACAGGGCCTGAAGCCATTCTGCGATTTTGCGGCCAGCTCCCATAAAAACGAGTTGTAAAATGGAGGTTCAGGGCACTGCAATTCACAAACCTGCAGAGTTATAAATGATAACTCTCGTCCACAAATATATTGAGGGAAGGCAAAGAAGAGGATTTGAAATCAAGGCAGAATTGCAGGAAACAGATTTCAGGAGGTAGATACGAATCGCCTTTAAAGCACATGAAAAGCGGCAAAACGTTGACAATGATGCCCTTGGCCAAAAAGGGCGTATGCGTTTTTTCCTGAATATATTCAGGAAAAAACGCATACGCCCTTTTTGGCCAACCAAGCAACCTGGAAAGGCAAATCAGCGCTACAAGAAGTCTCGCTTCCCATCGGTCAAAAGGGCCATGCTGAAAAAAGTGTCAAAACCAGAAATGCAGGACAGGCCATGGAGAAATGGGAGCCTTGCTACACTGATGGGCGGGATGTAAATTGCCAAGAGCCACTCTGGAGAAGTGTCCGGTGAGTCCTGAAACATCTGAAAAACACAGCTTAGAGAGCATAGGGCACTTCCACTCATGGGGGTATAAATTGGGAAAATGAAAAATCAGCAAGACACAAGCACCCCAAAGTTTAGGGCTGCTCTGTTGACCAGGACCTCCACTTCATTCCACCTTAAATATCCCAGGAAAGAGAAAAATGGATAAAGAAGTTGTGGTCCTTATGTACAATGGAATATCACTCAGCCAGGAAATCAATGTCGTAAGGTTAGTAGCAGCATGATGAGTGGATTTAGGTACGACGATTCTAAGTGAAATAAGTCACACAGAAAAGGACACTTCTCATAAGGTATCACTGATAGAGGGAATGTAAAAACCGTTACACTTGAACTGAATTACAAAACAGAACAGAGTCACACATGCAGAAAACACACTATGGCTGCTTAACGGGAAAGGTGAGGTGGGGTGATACATAAAACAAGGGTATCAAATTAGCTCAGATACCGTTCCATAAACCCAATATGTAGTAGACAAGACCTACTCCTTGCTCAGAGAACTGGACTCAACACGCCCTATTCACCGCACAAGAATATATCTGACTAATAATAATCGTAAAACCTATGTATTGATATCTCTCTGTTAGTGTGTCAAGTGGGTGTAAAGCGGCATAAACACAGCAGTGAAAAGCAGCTAAACCCCATTATAAAAATAAATTACTTTGAAACACCCATGAAACAAAGACAGTGAAAGAGAGAGAAATACTTACACAATGCGTTCAGGGGCTGTGATGCAACCTGGATTGACCATATCTAGACCCACAGCTGGATGAGACATAAGGGTGGATACTCTTGGGGATGAGAGGTTTGGTGAGGTTGGGTGAGCAAACGCAGACCCTTTAAAGTAATACTGCGTGGTACCCATCGAATGGGTCCCAAATCTCCAGGTTCAAGGGCATCTTCCTACATCAAAAACATGCATGAGAAACCCAGAAGATGGTACATCGTGTGATGGGGAAATGTTTCTAAAACGCACCTCATTTCTCATCTCCTTGTGCCCGGGGTCGCCATTCCAGCCGCTTTACTAGCAAGCTCCCTACTTGGAGCATCAGCACCTTTAACCTCCTGTTCCGTACAGGTTGCAATTTGTCCTGAGGATAAACGGGAAGACGTGGAACCAACGTGAGACTAGCTCTTGGTGTTGTGACAGGCACAGGTCACTCTATTTTCCCATCAGAAAGAAGAATTAACCACAGGCTCAGCCTGCCCCCCGGAACCAGAACAGGGCCTGAAGCCATTCTGCGATTTTGCGGCCAGCTCCCATAAAAACGAGTTGTAAAATGGAGGTTCAGGGCACTGCAATTCACAAACCTGCAGAGTTATAAATGATAACTCTCGTCCACAAATATATTGAGGGGAGGCAAAGAAGAGGATTTGAAATCAAGGCAGAATTGCAGGAAACAGATTTCAGGAGGTAGATACGAATCGCCTTTAAAGCACATGAAAAGCGGCAAAACGTTGACAATGATGCCCTTGGCCAAAAAGGGCGTATGCGTTTTTTCCTGAATATATTCAGGAAAAAACGCATACGCCCTTTTTGGCCAACCAAGCAACCTGGAAAGGCAAATCAGCGCTACAAAGAAGTCTCGCTTCCCATCGGTCAAAAGGGCCATGCTGAAAAAAGTGTCAAAACCAGAAATGCAGGACAGGCCATGGAGAAATGGGAGCCTTGCTACACTGATGGGCGGGATGTAAATTGCCAAGAGCCACTCTGGGGAAGTGTCCGGTGAGTCCTGAAACATCTGAAAAACACAGCTTAGAGAGCATAGGGCACTTCCACTCATGGGGGTATAAATTGGGAAAATGAAAAATCAGCAAGACACAAGCACCCCAAAGTTTAGGGCTGCTCTGTTGACCAGGACCTCCACTTCATTCCACCTTAAATATCCCAGGAAAGAGAAAAATGGATAAAGAAGTTGTGGTCCTTATGTACAATGGAATATCACTCAGCCAGGAAATCAATGTCGTAAGGTTAGTAGCAGCATGATGAGTGGATTTAGGTACGACGATTCTAAGTGAAATAAGTCACACAGAAAAGGACACTTCTCATAAGGTATCACTGATAGAGGGAATGTAAAAACCGTTACACTTGAACTGAATTACAAAACAGAACAGAGTCACACATGCAGAAAACACACTATGGCTGCTTAACGGGAAAGGTGAGGTGGGGTGATACATAAAACAAGGGTATCAAATTAGCTCAGATACCATTCCATAACCCAATATGTAATAGACAAGACCTACTCCTTGCTCAGAGAACTGGACTCAACACGCCCTATTCACCGCACAAGAATATATCTGACTAATAATAATCGTAAAACCTATGTATTGATATCTCTCTGTTAGTGTGTCAAGTGGGTGTAAAGCGGCATAAACACAGCCGTGAAAAGCAGCTAAACCCCATTATGAAAATAAATTACTTTGAAACACCCATGAAACAAAGACAGTGAAAGAGAGAGAAATTCTTACACAATGCGTTCAGGGGCTGTGATGCAACCTGGATTGACCATATCTAGAAGCACAGCTGGATGAGACATAAGGGTGGACACTCTTGGGGCTGAGAGGTTTGGTGAGGTTGGGTGAGCAAACGCAGACCCTTTAAAGTAATACTGCGTGGTACCCATCGCATGGGTCCCAAATCTCCAGGTTCAAGGGCATCTTCCTACATCAAAAACATGCATGAGAAACCCAGAAGATGGTACGTCGTGTGATGGGGAAATGTTTCTAAAACGCACCTCATTTCTCATCTCCTTGTGCCCGGGTTCGCCATTCCAGCCGCTTTACTAGCAAGCTCCCTACTTGGAGCATCAGCACCTTTAACCTCCTGTTCCGTACAGGTTGCAATTTGTCCTGAGGATAAACGGGAAGACGTGGAACCAACGTGAGACTAGCTCTTGGTGTTGGGACAGGCACAGGTCACTCTATTTTCCCATCAGAAAGAAGAATTAACCACAGGCTCAGCCTGCCCCCCGGAACCAGAACAGGGCCTGAAGCCATTCTGCGATTTTGCGGCCAGCTCCCATAAAAACGAGTTGTAAAATGGAGGTTCAGGGCACTGCAATTCACAAACCTGCAGAGTTATAAATGATAACTCTCGTCCACAAATATATTGAGGGGAGGCAAAGAAGAGGATTTGAAATCAAGGCAGAATTGCAGGAAACAGATTTCAGGAGGTAGATACGAATCGCCTTTAAAGCACATGAAAAGCGGCAAAACGTTGACAATGATGCCCTTGGCCAAAAAGGGCGTATGCGTTTTTTCCTGAATATATTCAGGAAAAAACGCATACGCCCTTTTTGGCCAACCAAGCAACCTGGAAAGGCAAATCAGCGCTACAAAGAAGTCTCGCTTCCCATCGGTCAAAAGGGCCATGCTGAAAAAAGTGTCAAAACCAGAAATGCAGGACAGGCCATGGAGAAATGGGAGCCTTGCTACACTGATGGGCGGGATGTAAATTGCCAAGAGCCACTCTGGAGAAGTGTCCGGTGAGTCCTGAAACATCTGAAAAACACAGCTTAGAGAGCATAGGGCACTTCCACTCATGGGGGTATAAATTGGGAAAATGAAAAATCAGCAAGACACAAGCACCCCAAAGTTTAGGGCTGCTCTGTTGACCAGGACCTCCACTTCATTCCACCTTAAATATCCCAGGAAAGAGAAAAATGGATAAAGAAGTTGTGGTCCTTATGTACAATGGAATATCACTCAGCCAGGAAATCAATGTCGTAAGGTTAGTAGCAGCATGATGAGTGGATTTAGGTACGACGATTCTAAGTGAAATAAGTCACACAGAAAAGGACACTTCTCATAAGGTATCACTGATAGAGGGAATGTAAATACCATTACACTTGAACTGAATTACAAAACAGAACAGAGTCACACATGCAGAAAACACACTATGGCTGCTTAACGGGAAAGGTGAGGTGGGGTGATACATAAAACAAGGGTATCAAATTAGCTCAGATACCGTTCCATAAACCCAATATGTAATAGACAAGACCTACTCCTTGCTCAGAGAACTGGACTCAACACGCCCTATTCACCGCACAAGAATATATCTGACTAGTAATAATCTTAAAACCTATGTATTGATATCTCTCTGTTAGTGTGTCAAGTGGGTGTAAAGCGGCATAAACACAGCAGTGAAAAGCAGCTAAACCCCATTATAAAAATAAATTACTTTGAAACACCCATGAAACAAAGACAGTGAAAGAGAGAGAAATTCTTACACAATGCGTTCAGGGGCTGTGATGCAACCTGGATTGACCATATCTAGACCCACAGCTGGATGAGACATAAGGGTGGATACTCTTGGGGATGAGAGGTTTGGTGAGGTTGGGTGAGCAAACGCAGACCCTTTAAAGTAATACTGCGTGGTACCCATCGCATGGGTCCCAAATCTCCAGGTTCAAGGGCATCTTCCTACATCAAAAACATGCATGAGAAACCCAGAAGATGGTACATCGTGTGATGGGGAAATGTTTCTAAAACGCACCTCATTTCTCATCTCCTTGTGCCCGGGTTCGCCATTCCAGCCGCTTTACTAGCAAGCTCCCTACTTGGAGCATCAGCACCTTTAACCTCCTGTTCCGTACAGGTTGCAATTTGTCCTGAGGATAAACGGGAAGACGTGGAACCAACGTGAGACTAGCTCTTGGTGTTGGGACAGGCACAGGTCACTCTATTTTCCCATCAGAAAGAAGAATTAACCACAGGCTCAGCCTGCCCCCCGGAACCAGAACAGGGCCTGAAGCCATTCTGCGATTTTGCGGCCAGCTCCCATAAAAACGAGTTGTAAAATGGAGGTTCAGGGCACTGCAATTCACAAACCTGCAGAGTTATAAATGATAACTCTCGTCCACAAATATATTGAGGGAAGGCAAAGAAGAGGATTTGAAATCAAGGCAGAATTGCAGGAAACAGATTTCAGGAGGTAGATACGAATCGCCTTTAAAGCACATGAAAAGCGGCAAAACGTTGACAATGATGCCCTTGGCCAAAAAGGGCGTATGCGTTTTTTCCTGAATATATTCAGGAAAAAACGCATACGCCCTTTTTGGCCAACCAAGCAACCTGGAAAGGCAAATCAGCGCTACAAGAAGTCTCGCTTCCCATCGGTCAAAAGGGCCATGCTGAAAAAAGTGTCAAAACCAGAAATGCAGGACAGGCCATGGAGAAATGGGAGCCTTGCTACACTGATGGGCGGGATGTAAATTGCCAAGAGTCACTCTGGAGAAGTGTCCGGTGAGTCCTGAAACATCTGAAAAACACAGCTTAGAGAGCATAGGGCACTTCCACTCATGGGGGTATAAATTGGGAAAATGAAAAATCAGCAAGACACAAGCACCCCAAAGTTTAGGGCTGCTCTGTTGACCAGGACCTCCACTTCATTCCACCTTAAATATCCCAGGAAAGAGAAAAATGGATAAAGAAGTTGTGGTCCTTATGTACAATGGAATATCACTCAGCCAGGAAATCAATGTCGTAAGGTTAGTAGCAGCATGATGAGTGGATTTAGGTACGACGATTCTAAGTGAAATAAGTCACACAGAAAAGGACACTTCTCATAAGGTATCACTGATAGAGGGAATGTAAAAACCGTTACACTTGAACTGAATTACAAAACAGAACAGAGTCACACATGCAGAAAACACACTATGGCTGCTTAACGGGAAAGGTGAGGTGGGGTGATACATAAAACAAGGGTATCAAATTAGCTCAGATACCGTTCCATAAACCCAATATGTAGTAGACAAGACCTACTCCTTGCTCAGAGAACTGGACTCAACACGCCCTATTCACCGCACAAGAATATATCTGACTAATAATAATCGTAAAACCTATGTATTGATATCTCTCTGTTAGTGTGTCAAGTGGGTGTAAAGCGGCATAAACACAGCAGTGAAAAGCAGCTAAACCCCATTATAAAAATAAATTACTTTGAAACACCCATGAAACAAAGACAGTGAAAGAGAGAGAAATACTTACACAATGCGTTCAGGGGCTGTGATGCAACCTGGATTGACCATATCTAGACCCACAGCTGGATGAGACATAAGGGTGGATACTCTTGGGGATGAGAGGTTTGGTGAGGTTGGGTGAGCAAACGCAGACCCTTTAAAGTAATACTGCGTGGTACCCATCGAATGGGTCCCAAATCTCCAGGTTCAAGGGCATCTTCCTACATCAAAAACATGCATGAGAAACCCAGAAGATGGTACATCGTGTGATGGGGAAATGTTTCTAAAACGCACCTCATTTCTCATCTCCTTGTGCCCGGGGTCGCCATTCCAGCCGCTTTACTAGCAAGCTCCCTACTTGGAGCATCAGCACCTTTAACCTCCTGTTCCGTACAGGTTGCAATTTGTCCTGAGGATAAACGGGAAGACGTGGAACCAACGTGAGACTAGCTCTTGGTGTTGGGACAGGCACAGGTCACTCTATTTTCCCATCAGAAAGAAGAATTAACCACAGGCTCAGCCTGCCCCCCGGAACCAGAACAGGGCCTGAAGCCATTCTGCGATTTTGCGGCCAGCTCCCATAAAAACGAGTTGTAAAATGGAGGTTCAGGGCACTGCAATTCACAAACCTGCAGAGTTATAAATGATAACTCTCGTCCACAAATATATTGAGGGGAGGCAAAGAAGAGGATTTGAAATCAAGGCAGAATTGCAGGAAACAGATTTCAGGAGGTAGATACGAATCGCCTTTAAAGCACATGAAAAGCGGCAAAACGTTGACAATGATGCCCTTGGCCAAAAAGGGCGTATGCGTTTTTTCCTGAATATATTCAGGAAAAAACGCATACGCCCTTTTTGGCCAACCAAGCAACCTGGAAAGGCAAATCAGCGCTACAAAGAAGTCTCGCTTCCCATCGGTCAAAAGGGCCATGCTGAAAAAAGTGTCAAAACCAGAAATGCAGGACAGGCCATGGAGAAATGGGAGCCTTGCTACACTGATGGGCGGGATGTAAATTGCCAAGAGCCACTCTGGGGAAGTGTCCGGTGAGTCCTGAAACATCTGAAAAACACAGCTTAGAGAGCATAGGGCACTTCCACTCATGGGGGTATAAATTGGGAAAATGAAAAATCAGCAAGACACAAGCACCCCAAAGTTTAGGGCTGCTCTGTTGACCAGGACCTCCACTTCATTCCACCTTAAATATCCCAGGAAAGAGAAAAATGGATAAAGAAGTTGTGGTCCTTATGTACAATGGAATATCACTCAGCCAGGAAATCAATGTCGTAAGGTTAGTAGCAGCATGATGAGTGGATTTAGGTACGACGATTCTAAGTGAAATAAGTCACACAGAAAAGGACACTTCTCATAAGGTATCACTGATAGAGGGAATGTAAAAACCGTTACACTTGAACTGAATTACAAAACAGAACAGAGTCACACATGCAGAAAACACACTATGGCTGCTTAACGGGAAAGGTGAGGTGGGGTGATACATAAAACAAGGGTATCAAATTAGCTCAGATACCGTTCCATAAACCCAATATGTAATAGACAAGACCTACTCCTTGCTCAGAGAACTGGACTCAACACGCCCTATTCACCGCACAAGAATATATCTGACTAGTAATAATCTTAAAACCTATGTATTGATATCTCTCTGTTAGTGTGTCAAGTGGGTGTAAAGTGGCATAAACACAGCAGTGAAAAGCAGCTAAACCCCATTATAAAAATAAATTACTTTGAAACACCCATGAAACAAAGACAGTGAAAGAGAGAGAAATTCTTACACAATGCGTTCAGGGGCTGTGATGCAACCTGGATTGACCATATCTAGACCCACAGCTGGATGAGACATAAGGGTGGATACTCTTGGGGATGAGAGGTTTGGTGAGGTTGGGTGAGCAAACGCAGACCCTTTAAAGTAATACTGCGTGGTACCCATCGAATGGGTCCCAAATCTCCAGGTTCAAGGGCATCTTCCTACATCAAAAACATGCATGAGAAACCCAGAAGATGGTACATCGTGTGATGGGGAAATGTTTCTAAAACGCACCTCATTTCTCATCTCCTTGTGCCCGGGTTCGCCATTCCAGCCGCTTTACTAGCAAGCTCCCTACTTGGAGCATCAGCACCTTTAACCTCCTGTTCTGTACAGGTTGCAATTTGTCCTGAGGATAAACGGGAAGACGTGGAACCAACGTGAGACTAGCTCTTGGTGTTGGGACAGGCACAGGTCACTCTATTTTCCCATCAGAAAGAAGAATTAACCACAGGCTCAGCCTGCCCCCCGGAACCAGAACAGGGCCTGAAGCCATTCTGCGATTTTGCGGCCAGCTCCCATAAAAACGAGTTGTAAAATGGAGGTTCAGGGCACTGCAATTCACAAACCTGCAGAGTTATAAATGATAACTCTCGTCCACAAATATATTGAGGGAAGGCAAAGAAGAGGATTTGAAATCAAGGCAGAATTGCAGGAAACAGATTTCAGGAGGTAGATACGAATCGCCTTTAAAGCACATGAAAAGCGGCAAAACGTTGACAATGATGCCCTTGGCCAAAAAGGGCGTATGCGTTTTTTCCTGAATATATTCAGGAAAAAACGCATACGCCCTTTTTGGCCAACCAAGCAACCTGGAAAGGCAAATCAGCGCTACAAGAAGTCTCGCTTCCCATCGGTCAAAAGGGCCATGCTGAAAAAAGTGTCAAAACCAGAAATGCAGGACAGGCCATGGAGAAATGGGAGCCTTGCTACACTGATGGGCGGGATGTAAATTGCCAAGAGCCACTCTGGAGAAGTGTCCGGTGAGTCCTGAAACATCTGAAAAACACAGCTTAGAGAGCATAGGGCACTTCCACTCATGGGGGTATAAATTGGGAAAATGAAAAATCAGCAAGACACAAGCACCCCAAAGTTTAGGGCTGCTCTGTTGACCAGGACCTCCACTTCATTCCACCTTAAATATCCCAGGAAAGAGAAAAATGGATAAAGAAGTTGTGGTCCTTATGTACAATGGAATATCACTCAGCCAGGAAATCAATGTCGTAAGGTTAGTAGCAGCATGATGAGTGGATTTAGGTACGACGATTCTAAGTGAAATAAGTCACACAGAAAAGGACACTTCTCATAAGGTATCACTGATAGAGGGAATGTAAAAACCGTTACACTTGAACTGAATTACAAAACAGAACAGAGTCACACATGCAGAAAACACACTATGGCTGCTTAACGGGAAAGGTGAGGTGGGGTGATACATAAAACAAGGGTATCAAATTAGCTCAGATACCGTTCCATAAACCCAATATGTAGTAGACAAGACCTACTCCTTGCTCAGAGAACTGGACTCAACACGCCCTATTCACCGCACAAGAATATATCTGACTAATAATAATCGTAAAACCTATGTATTGATATCTCTCTGTTAGTGTGTCAAGTGGGTGTAAAGCGGCATAAACACAGCAGTGAAAAGCAGCTAAACCCCATTATAAAAATAAATTACTTTGAAACACCCATGAAACAAAGACAGTGAAAGAGAGAGAAATACTTACACAATGCGTTCAGGGGCTGTGATGCAACCTGGATTGACCATATCTAGACCCACAGCTGGATGAGACATAAGGGTGGATACTCTTGGGGATGAGAGGTTTGGTGAGGTTGGGTGAGCAAACGCAGACCCTTTAAAGTAATACTGCGTGGTACCCATCGAATGGGTCCCAAATCTCCAGGTTCAAGGGCATCTTCCTACATCAAAAACATGCATGAGAAACCCAGAAGATGGTACATCGTGTGATGGGGAAATGTTTCTAAAACGCACCTCATTTCTCATCTCCTTGTGCCCGGGGTCGCCATTCCAGCCGCTTTACTAGCAAGCTCCCTACTTGGAGCATCAGCACCTTTAACCTCCTGTTCCGTACAGGTTGCAATTTGTCCTGAGGATAAACGGGAAGACGTGGAACCAACGTGAGACTAGCTCTTGGTGTTGGGACAGGCACAGGTCACTCTATTTTCCCATCAGAAAGAAGAATTAACCACAGGCTCAGCCTGCCCCCCGGAACCAGAACAGGGCCTGAAGCCATTCTGCGATTTTGCGGCCAGCTCCCATAAAAACGAGTTGTAAAATGGAGGTTCAGGGCACTGCAATTCACAAACCTGCAGAGTTATAAATGATAACTCTCGTCCACAAATATATTGAGGGGAGGCAAAGAAGAGGATTTGAAATCAAGGCAGAATTGCAGGAAACAGATTTCAGGAGGTAGATACGAATCGCCTTTAAAGCACATGAAAAGCGGCAAAACGTTGACAATGATGCCCTTGGCCAAAAAGGGCGTATGCGTTTTTTCCTGAATATATTCAGGAAAAAACGCATACGCCCTTTTTGGCCAACCAAGCAACCTGGAAAGGCAAATCAGCGCTACAAAGAAGTCTCGCTTCCCATCGGTCAAAAGGGCCATGCTGAAAAAAGTGTCAAAACCAGAAATGCAGGACAGGCCATGGAGAAATGGGAGCCTTGCTACACTGATGGGCGGGATGTAAATTGCCAAGAGCCACTCTGGGGAAGTGTCCGGTGAGTCCTGAAACATCTGAAAAACACAGCTTAGAGAGCATAGGGCACTTCCACTCATGGGGGTATAAATTGGGAAAATGAAAAATCAGCAAGACACAAGCACCCCAAAGTTTAGGGCTGCTCTGTTGACCAGGACCTCCACTTCATTCCACCTTAAATATCCCAGGAAAGAGAAAAATGGATAAAGAAGTTGTGGTCCTTATGTACAATGGAATATCACTCAGCCAGGAAATCAATGTCGTAAGGTTAGTAGCAGCATGATGAGTGGATTTAGGTACGACGATTCTAAGTGAAATAAGTCACACAGAAAAGGACACTTCTCATAAGGTATCACTGATAGAGGGAATGTAAAAACCGTTACACTTGAACTGAATTACAAAACAGAACAGAGTCACACATGCAGAAAACACACTATGGCTGCTTAACGGGAAAGGTGAGGTGGGGTGATACATAAAACAAGGGTATCAAATTAGCTCAGATACCATTCCATAACCCAATATGTAATAGACAAGACCTACTCCTTGCTCAGAGAACTGGACTCAACACGCCCTATTCACCGCACAAGAATATATCTGACTAATAATAATCGTAAAACCTATGTATTGATATCTCTCTGTTAGTGTGTCAAGTGGGTGTAAAGCGGCATAAACACAGCCGTGAAAAGCAGCTAAACCCCATTATGAAAATAAATTACTTTGAAACACCCATGAAACAAAGACAGTGAAAGAGAGAGAAATTCTTACACAATGCGTTCAGGGGCTGTGATGCAACCTGGATTGACCATATCTAGAAGCACAGCTGGATGAGACATAAGGGTGGACACTCTTGGGGCTGAGAGGTTTGGTGAGGTTGGGTGAGCAAACGCAGACCCTTTAAAGTAATACTGCGTGGTACCCATCGCATGGGTCCCAAATCTCCAGGTTCAAGGGCATCTTCCTACATCAAAAACATGCATGAGAAACCCAGAAGATGGTACGTCGTGTGATGGGGAAATGTTTCTAAAACGCACCTCATTTCTCATCTCCTTGTGCCCGGGTTCGCCATTCCAGCCGCTTTACTAGCAAGCTCCCTACTTGGAGCATCAGCACCTTTAACCTCCTGTTCCGTACAGGTTGCAATTTGTCCTGAGGATAAACGGGAAGACGTGGAACCAACGTGAGACTAGCTCTTGGTGTTGGGACAGGCACAGGTCACTCTATTTTCCCATCAGAAAGAAGAATTAACCACAGGCTCAGCCTGCCCCCCGGAACCAGAACAGGGCCTGAAGCCATTCTGCGATTTTGCGGCCAGCTCCCATAAAAACGAGTTGTAAAATGGAGGTTCAGGGCACTGCAATTCACAAACCTGCAGAGTTATAAATGATAACTCTCGTCCACAAATATATTGAGGGGAGGCAAAGAAGAGGATTTGAAATCAAGGCAGAATTGCAGGAAACAGATTTCAGGAGGTAGATACGAATCGCCTTTAAAGCACATGAAAAGCGGCAAAACGTTGACAATGATGCCCTTGGCCAAAAAGGGCGTATGCGTTTTTTCCTGAATATATTCAGGAAAAAACGCATACGCCCTTTTTGGCCAACCAAGCAACCTGGAAAGGCAAATCAGCGCTACAAAGAAGTCTCGCTTCCCATCGGTCAAAAGGGCCATGCTGAAAAAAGTGTCAAAACCAGAAATGCAGGACAGGCCATGGAGAAATGGGAGCCTTGCTACACTGATGGGCGGGATGTAAATTGCCAAGAGCCACTCTGGGGAAGTGTCCGGTGAGTCCTGAAACATCTGAAAAACACAGCTTAGAGAGCATAGGGCACTTCCACTCATGGGGGTATAAATTGGGAAAATGAAAAATCAGCAAGACACAAGCACCCCAAAGTTTAGGGCTGCTCTGTTGACCAGGACCTCCACTTCATTCCACCTTAAATATCCCAGGAAAGAGAAAAATGGATAAAGAAGTTGTGGTCCTTATGTACAATGGAATATCACTCAGCCAGGAAATCAATGTCGTAAGGTTAGTAGCAGCATGATGAGTGGATTTAGGTACGACGATTCTAAGTGAAATAAGTCACACAGAAAAGGACACTTCTCATAAGGTATCACTGATAGAGGGAATGTAAAAACCGTTACACTTGAACTGAATTACAAAACAGAACAGAGTCACACATGCAGAAAACACACTATGGCTGCTTAACGGGAAAGGTGAGGTGGGGTGATACATAAAACAAGGGTATCAAATTAGCTCAGATACCATTCCATAACCCAATATGTAATAGACAAGACCTACTCCTTGCTCAGAGAACTGGACTCAACACGCCCTATTCACCGCACAAGAATATATCTGACTAATAATAATCGTAAAACCTATGTATTGATATCTCTCTGTTAGTGTGTCAAGTGGGTGTAAAGCGGCATAAACACAGCCGTGAAAAGCAGCTAAACCCCATTATGAAAATAAATTACTTTGAAACACCCATGAAACAAAGACAGTGAAAGAGAGAGAAATTCTTACACAATGCGTTCAGGGGCTGTGATGCAACCTGGATTGACCATATCTAGAAGCACAGCTGGATGAGACATAAGGGTGGACACTCTTGGGGCTGAGAGGTTTGGTGAGGTTGGGTGAGCAAACGCAGACCCTTTAAAGTAATACTGCATGGTACCCATCGCATGGGTCCCAAATCTCCAGGTTCAAGGGCATCTTCCTACATCAAAAACATGCATGAGAAACCCAGAAGATGGTACGTCGTGTGATGGGGAAATGTTTCTAAAACGCACCTCATTTCTCATCTCCTTGTGCCCGGGTTCGCCATTCCAGCCGCTTTACTAGCAAGCTCCCTACTTGGAGCATCAGCACCTTTAACCTCCTGTTCCGTACAGGTTGCAATTTGTCCTGAGGATAAACGGGAAGACGTGGAACCAACGTGAGACTAGCTCTTGGTGTTGGGACAGGCACAGGTCACTCTATTTTCCCATCAGAAAGAAGAATTAACCACAGGCTCAGCCTGCCCCCCGGAACCAGAACAGGGCCTGAAGCCATTCTGCGATTTTGCGGCCAGCTCCCATAAAAACGAGTTGTAAAATGGAGGTTCAGGGCACTGCAATTCACAAACCTGCAGAGTTATAAATGATAACTCTCGTCCACAAATATATTGAGGGGAGGCAAAGAAGAGGATTTGAAATCAAGGCAGAATTGCAGGAAACAGATTTCAGGAGGTAGATACGAATCGCCTTTAAAGCACATGAAAAGCGGCAAAACGTTGACAATGATGCCCTTGGCCAAAAAGGGCGTATGCGTTTTTTCCTGAATATATTCAGGAAAAAACGCATACGCCCTTTTTGGCCAACCAAGCAACCTGGAAAGGCAAATCAGCGCTACAAAGAAGTCTCGCTTCCCATCGGTCAAAAGGGCCATGCTGAAAAAAGTGTCAAAACCAGAAATGCAGGACAGGCCATGGAGAAATGGGAGCCTTGCTACACTGATGGGCGGGATGTAAATTGCCAAGAGCCACTCTGGGGAAGTGTCCGGTGAGTCCTGAAACATCTGAAAAACACAGCTTAGAGAGCATAGGGCACTTCCACTCATGGGGGTATAAATTGGGAAAATGAAAAATCAGCAAGACACAAGCACCCCAAAGTTTAGGGCTGCTCTGTTGACCAGGACCTCCACTTCATTCCACCTTAAATATCCCAGGAAAGAGAAAAATGGATAAAGAAGTTGTGGTCCTTATGTACAATGGAATATCACTCAGCCAGGAAATCAATGTCGTAAGGTTAGTAGCAGCATGATGAGTGGATTTAGGTACGACGATTCTAAGTGAAATAAGTCACACAGAAAAGGACACTTCTCATAAGGTATCACTGATAGAGGGAATGTAAAAACCGTTACACTTGAACTGAATTACAAAACAGAACAGAGTCACACATGCAGAAAACACACTATGGCTGCTTAACGGGAAAGGTGAGGTGGGGTGATACATAAAACAAGGGTATCAAATTAGCTCAGATACCGTTCCATAAACCCAATATGTAATAGACAAGACCTACTCCTTGCTCAGAGAACTGGACTCAACACGCCCTATTCACCGCACAAGAATATATCTGACTAGTAATAATCTTAAAACCTATGTATTGATATCTCTCTGTTAGTGTGTCAAGTGGGTGTAAAGTGGCATAAACACAGCAGTGAAAAGCAGCTAAACCCCATTATAAAAATAAATTACTTTGAAACACCCATGAAACAAAGACAGTGAAAGAGAGAGAAATTCTTACACAATGCGTTCAGGGGCTGTGATGCAACCTGGATTGACCATATCTAGACCCACAGCTGGATGAGACATAAGGGTGGATACTCTTGGGGATGAGAGGTTTGGTGAGGTTGGGTGAGCAAACGCAGACCCTTTAAAGTAATACTGCGTGGTACCCATCGAATGGGTCCCAAATCTCCAGGTTCAAGGGCATCTTCCTACATCAAAAACATGCATGAGAAACCCAGAAGATGGTACATCGTGTGATGGGGAAATGTTTCTAAAACGCACCTCATTTCTCATCTCCTTGTGCCCGGGTTCGCCATTCCAGCCGCTTTACTAGCAAGCTCCCTACTTGGAGCATCAGCACCTTTAACCTCCTGTTCCGTACAGGTTGCAATTTGTCCTGAGGATAAACGGGAAGACGTGGAACCAACGTGAGACTAGCTCTTGGTGTTGGGACAGGCACAGGTCACTCTATTTTCCCATCAGAAAGAAGAATTAACCACAGGCTCAGCCTGCCCCCCGGAACCAGAACAGGGCCTGAAGCCATTCTGCGATTTTGCGGCCAGCTCCCATAAAAACGAGTTGTAAAATGGAGGTTCAGGGCACTGCAATTCACAAACCTGCAGAGTTATAAATGATAACTCTCGTCCACAAATATATTGAGGGAAGGCAAAGAAGAGGATTTGAAATCAAGGCAGAATTGCAGGAAACAGATTTCAGGAGGTAGATACGAATCGCCTTTAAAGCACATGAAAAGCGGCAAAACGTTGACAATGATGCCCTTGGCCAAAAAGGGCGTATGCGTTTTTTCCTGAATATATTCAGGAAAAAACGCATACGCCCTTTTTGGCCAACCAAGCAACCTGGAAAGGCAAATCAGCGCTACAAGAAGTCTCGCTTCCCATCGGTCAAAAGGGCCATGCTGAAAAAAGTGTCAAAACCAGAAATGCAGGACAGGCCATGGAGAAATGGGAGCCTTGCTACACTGATGGGCGGGATGTAAATTGCCAAGAGCCACTCTGGAGAAGTGTCCGGTGAGTCCTGAAACATCTGAAAAACACAGCTTAGAGAGCATAGGGCACTTCCACTCATGGGGGTATAAATTGGGAAAATGAAAAATCAGCAAGACACAAGCACCCCAAAGTTTAGGGCTGCTCTGTTGACCAGGACCTCCACTTCATTCCACCTTAAATATCCCAGGAAAGAGAAAAATGGATAAAGAAGTTGTGGTCCTTATGTACAATGGAATATCACTCAGCCAGGAAATCAATGTCGTAAGGTTAGTAGCAGCATGATGAGTGGATTTAGGTACGACGATTCTAAGTGAAATAAGTCACACAGAAAAGGACACTTCTCATAAGGTATCACTGATAGAGGGAATGTAAAAACCGTTACACTTGAACTGAATTACAAAACAGAACAGAGTCACACATGCAGAAAACACACTATGGCTGCTTAACGGGAAAGGTGAGGTGGGGTGATACATAAAACAAGGGTATCAAATTAGCTCAGATACCGTTCCATAAACCCAATATGTAGTAGACAAGACCTACTCCTTGCTCAGAGAACTGGACTCAACACGCCCTATTCACCGCACAAGAATATATCTGACTAATAATAATCGTAAAACCTATGTATTGATATCTCTCTGTTAGTGTGTCAAGTGGGTGTAAAGCGGCATAAACACAGCAGTGAAAAGCAGCTAAACCCCATTATAAAAATAAATTACTTTGAAACACCCATGAAACAAAGACAGTGAAAGAGAGAGAAATACTTACACAATGCGTTCAGGGGCTGTGATGCAACCTGGATTGACCATATCTAGACCCACAGCTGGATGAGACATAAGGGTGGATACTCTTGGGGATGAGAGGTTTGGTGAGGTTGGGTGAGCAAACGCAGACCCTTTAAAGTAATACTGCGTGGTACCCATCGAATGGGTCCCAAATCTCCAGGTTCAAGGGCATCTTCCTACATCAAAAACATGCATGAGAAACCCAGAAGATGGTACATCGTGTGATGGGGAAATGTTTCTAAAACGCACCTCATTTCTCATCTCCTTGTGCCCGGGGTCGCCATTCCAGCCGCTTTACTAGCAAGCTCCCTACTTGGAGCATCAGCACCTTTAACCTCCTGTTCCGTACAGGTTGCAATTTGTCCTGAGGATAAACGGGAAGACGTGGAACCAACGTGAGACTAGCTCTTGGTGTTGGGACAGGCACAGGTCACTCTATTTTCCCATCAGAAAGAAGAATTAACCACAGGCTCAGCCTGCCCCCCGGAACCAGAACAGGGCCTGAAGCCATTCTGCGATTTTGCGGCCAGCTCCCATAAAAACGAGTTGTAAAATGGAGGTTCAGGGCACTGCAATTCACAAACCTGCAGAGTTATAAATGATAACTCTCGTCCACAAATATATTGAGGGGAGGCAAAGAAGAGGATTTGAAATCAAGGCAGAATTGCAGGAAACAGATTTCAGGAGGTAGATACGAATCGCCTTTAAAGCACATGAAAAGCGGCAAAACGTTGACAATGATGCCCTTGGCCAAAAAGGGCGTATGCGTTTTTTCCTGAATATATTCAGGAAAAAACGCATACGCCCTTTTTGGCCAACCAAGCAACCTGGAAAGGCAAATCAGCGCTACAAAGAAGTCTCGCTTCCCATCGGTCAAAAGGGCCATGCTGAAAAAAGTGTCAAAACCAGAAATGCAGGACAGGCCATGGAGAAATGGGAGCCTTGCTACACTGATGGGCGGGATGTAAATTGCCAAGAGCCACTCTGGGGAAGTGTCCGGTGAGTCCTGAAACATCTGAAAAACACAGCTTAGAGAGCATAGGGCACTTCCACTCATGGGGGTATAAATTGGGAAAATGAAAAATCAGCAAGACACAAGCACCCCAAAGTTTAGGGCTGCTCTGTTGACCAGGACCTCCACTTCATTCCACCTTAAATATCCCAGGAAAGAGAAAAATGGATAAAGAAGTTGTGGTCCTTATGTACAATGGAATATCACTCAGCCAGGAAATCAATGTCGTAAGGTTAGTAGCAGCATGATGAGTGGATTTAGGTACGACGATTCTAAGTGAAATAAGTCACACAGAAAAGGACACTTCTCATAAGGTATCACTGATAGAGGGAATGTAAAAACCGTTACACTTGAACTGAATTACAAAACAGAACAGAGTCACACATGCAGAAAACACACTATGGCTGCTTAACGGGAAAGGTGAGGTGGGGTGATACATAAAACAAGGGTATCAAATTAGCTCAGATACCATTCCATAACCCAATATGTAATAGACAAGACCTACTCCTTGCTCAGAGAACTGGACTCAACACGCCCTATTCACCGCACAAGAATATATCTGACTAATAATAATCGTAAAACCTATGTATTGATATCTCTCTGTTAGTGTGTCAAGTGGGTGTAAAGCGGCATAAACACAGCCGTGAAAAGCAGCTAAACCCCATTATGAAAATAAATTACTTTGAAACACCCATGAAACAAAGACAGTGAAAGAGAGAGAAATTCTTACACAATGCGTTCAGGGGCTGTGATGCAACCTGGATTGACCATATCTAGAAGCACAGCTGGATGAGACATAAGGGTGGACACTCTTGGGGCTGAGAGGTTTGGTGAGGTTGGGTGAGCAAACGCAGACCCTTTAAAGTAATACTGCGTGGTACCCATCGCATGGGTCCCAAATCTCCAGGTTCAAGGGCATCTTCCTACATCAAAAACATGCATGAGAAACCCAGAAGATGGTACGTCGTGTGATGGGGAAATGTTTCTAAAACGCACCTCATTTCTCATCTCCTTGTGCCCGGGTTCGCCATTCCAGCCGCTTTACTAGCAAGCTCCCTACTTGGAGCATCAGCACCTTTAACCTCCTGTTCCGTACAGGTTGCAATTTGTCCTGAGGATAAACGGGAAGACGTGGAACCAACGTGAGACTAGCTCTTGGTGTTGGGACAGGCACAGGTCACTCTATTTTCCCATCAGAAAGAAGAATTAACCACAGGCTCAGCCTGCCCCCCGGAACCAGAACAGGGCCTGAAGCCATTCTGCGATTTTGCGGCCAGCTCCCATAAAAACGAGTTGTAAAATGGAGGTTCAGGGCACTGCAATTCACAAACCTGCAGAGTTATAAATGATAACTCTCGTCCACAAATATATTGAGGGGAGGCAAAGAAGAGGATTTGAAATCAAGGCAGAATTGCAGGAAACAGATTTCAGGAGGTAGATACGAATCGCCTTTAAAGCACATGAAAAGCGGCAAAACGTTGACAATGATGCCCTTGGCCAAAAAGGGCGTATGCGTTTTTTCCTGAATATATTCAGGAAAAAACGCATACGCCCTTTTTGGCCAACCAAGCAACCTGGAAAGGCAAATCAGCGCTACAAAGAAGTCTCGCTTCCCATCGGTCAAAAGGGCCATGCTGAAAAAAGTGTCAAAACCAGAAATGCAGGACAGGCCATGGAGAAATGGGAGCCTTGCTACACTGATGGGCGGGATGTAAATTGCCAAGAGCCACTACGGAGAAGTGTCCGGTGAGTCCTGAAACATCTGAAAAACACAGCTTAGAGAGCATAGGGCACTTCCACTCATGGGGGTATAAATTGGGAAAATTAAAAATCAGCAAGACACAAGCACCCCAAAGTTTAGGGCTGCTCTGTTGACCAGGACCTCCACTTCATTCCACCTTAAATATCCCAGGAAAGAGAAAAATGGATAAAGAAGTTGTGGTCCTTATGTACAATGGAATATCACTCAGCCAGGAAATCAATGTCGTAAGGTTAGTAGCAGCATGATGAGTGGATTTAGGTACGACGATTCTAAGTGAAATAAGTCACACAGAAAAGGACACTTCTCATAAGGTATCACTGATAGAGGGAATGTAAATACCATTACACTTGAACTGAATTACAAAACAGAACAGAGTCACACATGCAGAAAACACACTATGGCTGCTTAACGGGAAAGGTGAGGTGGGGTGATACATAAAACAAGGGTATCAAATTAGCTCAGATACCGTTCCATAAACCCAATATGTAATAGACAAGACCTACTCCTTGCTCAGAGAACTGGACTCAACACGCCCTATTCACCGCACAAGAATATATCTGACTAGTAATAATCTTAAAACCTATGTATTGATATCTCTCTGTTAGTGTGTCAAGTGGGTGTAAAGCGGCATAAACACAGCAGTGAAAAGCAGCTAAACCCCATTATAAAAATATATTACTTTGAAACACCCATGAAACAAAGACAGTGAAAGAGAGAGAAATTCTTACACAATGCGTTCAGGGGCTGTGATGCAACCTGGATTGACCATATCTAGACCCACAGCTGGATGAGACATAAGGGTGGACACTCTTGGGGCTGAGAGGTTTGGTGAGGTTGGGTGAGCAAACGCAGACCCTTTAAAGTAATACTGCGTGGTACCCATCACATGGGTCCCAAATCTCCAGGTTCAAGGGCATCTTCCTACATCAAAAACATGCATGAGAAACCCAGAAGATGGTACATCGTGTGATGGGGAAATGTTTCTAAAACGCACCTCATTTCTCATCTCCTTGTGCCCGGGGTCGCCATTCCAGCCGCTTTACTAGCAAGCTCCCTACTTGGAGCATCAGCACCTTTAACCTCCTGTTCCGTACAGGTTGCAATTTGTCCTGAGGATAAACGGGAAGACGTGGAACCAACGTGAGACTAGCTCTTGGTGTTGGGACAGGCACAGGTCACTCTATTTTCCCATCAGAAAGAAGAATTAACCACAGGCTCAGCCTGCCCCCCGGAACCAGAACAGGGCCTGAAGCCATTCTGCGATTTTGCGGCCAGCTCCCATAAAAACGAGTTGTAAAATGGAGGTTCAGGGCACTGCAATTCACAAACCTGCAGAGTTATAAATGATAACTCTCGTCCACAAATATATTGAGGGGAGGCAAAGAAGAGGATTTGAAATCAAGGCAGAATTGCAGGAAACAGATTTCAGGAGGTAGATACGAATCGCCTTTAAAGCACATGAAAAGCGGCAAAACGTTGACAATGATGCCCTTGGCCAAAAAGGGCGTATGCGTTTTTTCCTGAATATATTCAGGAAAAAACGCATACGCCCTTTTTGGCCAACCAAGCAACCTGGAAAGGCAAATCAGCGCTACAAAGAAGTCTCGCTTCCCATCGGTCAAAAGGGCCATGCTGAAAAAAGTGTCAAAACCAGAAATGCAGGACAGGCCATGGAGAAATGGGAGCCTTGCTACACTGATGGGCGGGATGTAAATTGCCAAGAGCCACTCTGGGGAAGTGTCCGGTGAGTCCTGAAACATCTGAAAAACACAGCTTAGAGAGCATAGGGCACTTCCACTCATGGGGGTATAAATTGGGAAAATGAAAAATCAGCAAGACACAAGCACCCCAAAGTTTAGGGCTGCTCTGTTGACCAGGACCTCCACTTCATTCCACCTTAAATATCCCAGGAAAGAGAAAAATGGATAAAGAAGTTGTGGTCCTTATGTACAATGGAATATCACTCAGCCAGGAAATCAATGTCGTAAGGTTAGTAGCAGCATGATGAGTGGATTTAGGTACGACGATTCTAAGTGAAATAAGTCACACAGAAAAGGACACTTCTCATAAGGTATCACTGATAGAGGGAATGTAAAAACCGTTACACTTGAACTGAATTACAAAACAGAACAGAGTCACACATGCAGAAAACACACTATGGCTGCTTAACGGGAAAGGTGAGGTGGGGTGATACATAAAACAAGGGTATCAAATTAGCTCAGATACCGTTCCATAAACCCAATATGTAATAGACAAGACCTACTCCTTGCTCAGAGAACTGGACTCAACACGCCCTATTCACCGCACAAGAATATATCTGACTAGTAATAATCTTAAAACCTATGTATTGATATCTCTCTGTTAGTGTGTCAAGTGGGTGTAAAGTGGCATAAACACAGCAGTGAAAAGCAGCTAAACCCCATTATAAAAATAAATTACTTTGAAACACCCATGAAACAAAGACAGTGAAAGAGAGAGAAATTCTTACACAATGCGTTCAGGGGCTGTGATGCAACCTGGATTGACCATATCTAGACCCACAGCTGGATGAGACATAAGGGTGGATACTCTTGGGGATGAGAGGTTTGGTGAGGTTGGGTGAGCAAACGCAGACCCTTTAAAGTAATACTGCGTGGTACCCATCGAATGGGTCCCAAATCTCCAGGTTCAAGGGCATCTTCCTACATCAAAAACATGCATGAGAAACCCAGAAGATGGTACATCGTGTGATGGGGAAATGTTTCTAAAACGCACCTCATTTCTCATCTCCTTGTGCCCGGGTTCGCCATTCCAGCCGCTTTACTAGCAAGCTCCCTACTTGGAGCATCAGCACCTTTAACCTCCTGTTCCGTACAGGTTGCAATTTGTCCTGAGGATAAACGGGAAGACGTGGAACCAACGTGAGACTAGCTCTTGGTGTTGGGACAGGCACAGGTCACTCTATTTTCCCATCAGAAAGAAGAATTAACCACAGGCTCAGCCTGCCCCCCGGAACCAGAACAGGGCCTGAAGCCATTCTGCGATTTTGCGGCCAGCTCCCATAAAAACGAGTTGTAAAATGGAGGTTCAGGGCACTGCAATTCACAAACCTGCAGAGTTATAAATGATAACTCTCGTCCACAAATATATTGAGGGAAGGCAAAGAAGAGGATTTGAAATCAAGGCAGAATTGCAGGAAACAGATTTCAGGAGGTAGATACGAATCGCCTTTAAAGCACATGAAAAGCGGCAAAACGTTGACAATGATGCCCTTGGCCAAAAAGGGCGTATGCGTTTTTTCCTGAATATATTCAGGAAAAAACGCATACGCCCTTTTTGGCCAACCAAGCAACCTGGAAAGGCAAATCAGCGCTACAAGAAGTCTCGCTTCCCATCGGTCAAAAGGGCCATGCTGAAAAAAGTGTCAAAACCAGAAATGCAGGACAGGCCATGGAGAAATGGGAGCCTTGCTACACTGATGGGCGGGATGTAAATTGCCAAGAGCCACTCTGGAGAAGTGTCCGGTGAGTCCTGAAACATCTGAAAAACACAGCTTAGAGAGCATAGGGCACTTCCACTCATGGGGGTATAAATTGGGAAAATGAAAAATCAGCAAGACACAAGCACCCCAAAGTTTAGGGCTGCTCTGTTGACCAGGACCTCCACTTCATTCCACCTTAAATATCCCAGGAAAGAGAAAAATGGATAAAGAAGTTGTGGTCCTTATGTACAATGGAATATCACTCAGCCAGGAAATCAATGTCGTAAGGTTAGTAGCAGCATGATGAGTGGATTTAGGTACGACGATTCTAAGTGAAATAAGTCACACAGAAAAGGACACTTCTCATAAGGTATCACTGATAGAGGGAATGTAAAAACCGTTACACTTGAACTGAATTACAAAACAGAACAGAGTCACACATGCAGAAAACACACTATGGCTGCTTAACGGGAAAGGTGAGGTGGGGTGATACATAAAACAAGGGTATCAAATTAGCTCAGATACCGTTCCATAAACCCAATATGTAGTAGACAAGACCTACTCCTTGCTCAGAGAACTGGACTCAACACGCCCTATTCACCGCACAAGAATATATCTGACTAATAATAATCGTAAAACCTATGTATTGATATCTCTCTGTTAGTGTGTCAAGTGGGTGTAAAGCGGCATAAACACAGCAGTGAAAAGCAGCTAAACCCCATTATAAAAATAAATTACTTTGAAACACCCATGAAACAAAGACAGTGAAAGAGAGAGAAATACTTACACAATGCGTTCAGGGGCTGTGATGCAACCTGGATTGACCATATCTAGACCCACAGCTGGATGAGACATAAGGGTGGATACTCTTGGGGATGAGAGGTTTGGTGAGGTTGGGTGAGCAAACGCAGACCCTTTAAAGTAATACTGCGTGGTACCCATCGAATGGGTCCCAAATCTCCAGGTTCAAGGGCATCTTCCTACATCAAAAACATGCATGAGAAACCCAGAAGATGGTACATCGTGTGATGGGGAAATGTTTCTAAAACGCACCTCATTTCTCATCTCCTTGTGCCCGGGGTCGCCATTCCAGCCGCTTTACTAGCAAGCTCCCTACTTGGAGCATCAGCACCTTTAACCTCCTGTTCCGTACAGGTTGCAATTTGTCCTGAGGATAAACGGGAAGACGTGGAACCAACGTGAGACTAGCTCTTGGTGTTGGGACAGGCACAGGTCACTCTATTTTCCCATCAGAAAGAAGAATTAACCACAGGCTCAGCCTGCCCCCCGGAACCAGAACAGGGCCTGAAGCCATTCTGCGATTTTGCGGCCAGCTCCCATAAAAACGAGTTGTAAAATGGAGGTTCAGGGCACTGCAATTCACAAACCTGCAGAGTTATAAATGATAACTCTCGTCCACAAATATATTGAGGGGAGGCAAAGAAGAGGATTTGAAATCAAGGCAGAATTGCAGGAAACAGATTTCAGGAGGTAGATACGAATCGCCTTTAAAGCACATGAAAAGCGGCAAAACGTTGACAATGATGCCCTTGGCCAAAAAGGGCGTATGCGTTTTTTCCTGAATATATTCAGGAAAAAACGCATACGCCCTTTTTGGCCAACCAAGCAACCTGGAAAGGCAAATCAGCGCTACAAAGAAGTCTCGCTTCCCATCGGTCAAAAGGGCCATGCTGAAAAAAGTGTCAAAACCAGAAATGCAGGACAGGCCATGGAGAAATGGGAGCCTTGCTACACTGATGGGCGGGATGTAAATTGCCAAGAGCCACTCTGGGGAAGTGTCCGGTGAGTCCTGAAACATCTGAAAAACACAGCTTAGAGAGCATAGGGCACTTCCACTCATGGGGGTATAAATTGGGAAAATGAAAAATCAGCAAGACACAAGCACCCCAAAGTTTAGGGCTGCTCTGTTGACCAGGACCTCCACTTCATTCCACCTTAAATATCCCAGGAAAGAGAAAAATGGATAAAGAAGTTGTGGTCCTTATGTACAATGGAATATCACTCAGCCAGGAAATCAATGTCGTAAGGTTAGTAGCAGCATGATGAGTGGATTTAGGTACGACGATTCTAAGTGAAATAAGTCACACAGAAAAGGACACTTCTCATAAGGTATCACTGATAGAGGGAATGTAAAAACCGTTACACTTGAACTGAATTACAAAACAGAACAGAGTCACACATGCAGAAAACACACTATGGCTGCTTAACGGGAAAGGTGAGGTGGGGTGATACATAAAACAAGGGTATCAAATTAGCTCAGATACCATTCCATAACCCAATATGTAATAGACAAGACCTACTCCTTGCTCAGAGAACTGGACTCAACACGCCCTATTCACCGCACAAGAATATATCTGACTAATAATAATCGTAAAACCTATGTATTGATATCTCTCTGTTAGTGTGTCAAGTGGGTGTAAAGCGGCATAAACACAGCCGTGAAAAGCAGCTAAACCCCATTATGAAAATAAATTACTTTGAAACACCCATGAAACAAAGACAGTGAAAGAGAGAGAAATTCTTACACAATGCGTTCAGGGGCTGTGATGCAACCTGGATTGACCATATCTAGAAGCACAGCTGGATGAGACATAAGGGTGGACACTCTTGGGGCTGAGAGGTTTGGTGAGGTTGGGTGAGCAAACGCAGACCCTTTAAAGTAATACTGCGTGGTACCCATCGCATGGGTCCCAAATCTCCAGGTTCAAGGGCATCTTCCTACATCAAAAACATGCATGAGAAACCCAGAAGATGGTACGTCGTGTGATGGGGAAATGTTTCTAAAACGCACCTCATTTCTCATCTCCTTGTGCCCGGGTTCGCCATTCCAGCCGCTTTACTAGCAAGCTCCCTACTTGGAGCATCAGCACCTTTAACCTCCTGTTCCGTACAGGTTGCAATTTGTCCTGAGGATAAACGGGAAGACGTGGAACCAACGTGAGACTAGCTCTTGGTGTTGGGACAGGCACAGGTCACTCTATTTTCCCATCAGAAAGAAGAATTAACCACAGGCTCAGCCTGCCCCCCGGAACCAGAACAGGGCCTGAAGCCATTCTGCGATTTTGCGGCCAGCTCCCATAAAAACGAGTTGTAAAATGGAGGTTCAGGGCACTGCAATTCACAAACCTGCAGAGTTATAAATGATAACTCTCGTCCACAAATATATTGAGGGGAGGCAAAGAAGAGGATTTGAAATCAAGGCAGAATTGCAGGAAACAGATTTCAGGAGGTAGATACGAATCGCCTTTAAAGCACATGAAAAGCGGCAAAACGTTGACAATGATGCCCTTGGCCAAAAAGGGCGTATGCGTTTTTTCCTGAATATATTCAGGAAAAAACGCATACGCCCTTTTTGGCCAACCAAGCAACCTGGAAAGGCAAATCAGCGCTACAAAGAAGTCTCGCTTCCCATCGGTCAAAAGGGCCATGCTGAAAAAAGTGTCAAAACCAGAAATGCAGGACAGGCCATGGAGAAATGGGAGCCTTGCTACACTGATGGGCGGGATGTAAATTGCCAAGAGCCACTACGGAGAAGTGTCCGGTGAGTCCTGAAACATCTGAAAAACACAGCTTAGAGAGCATAGGGCACTTCCACTCATGGGGGTATAAATTGGGAAAATTAAAAATCAGCAAGACACAAGCACCCCAAAGTTTAGGGCTGCTCTGTTGACCAGGACCTCCACTTCATTCCACCTTAAATATCCCAGGAAAGAGAAAAATGGATAAAGAAGTTGTGGTCCTTATGTACAATGGAATATCACTCAGCCAGGAAATCAATGTCGTAAGGTTAGTAGCAGCATGATGAGTGGATTTAGGTACGACGATTCTAAGTGAAATAAGTCACACAGAAAAGGACACTTCTCATAAGGTATCACTGATAGAGGGAATGTAAATACCATTACACTTGAACTGAATTACAAAACAGAACAGAGTCACACATGCAGAAAACACACTATGGCTGCTTAACGGGAAAGGTGAGGTGGGGTGATACATAAAACAAGGGTATCAAATTAGCTCAGATACCGTTCCATAAACCCAATATGTAATAGACAAGACCTACTCCTTGCTCAGAGAACTGGACTCAACACGCCCTATTCACCGCACAAGAATATATCTGACTAGTAATAATCTTAAAACCTATGTATTGATATCTCTCTGTTAGTGTGTCAAGTGGGTGTAAAGCGGCATAAACACAGCAGTGAAAAGCAGCTAAACCCCATTATAAAAATATATTACTTTGAAACACCCATGAAACAAAGACAGTGAAAGAGAGAGAAATTCTTACACAATGCGTTCAGGGGCTGTGATGCAACCTGGATTGACCATATCTAGACCCACAGCTGGATGAGACATAAGGGTGGATACTCTTGGGGATGAGAGGTTTGGTGAGGTTGGGTGAGCAAACGCAGACCCTTTAAAGTAATACTGCGTGGTACCCATCGAATGGGTCCCAAATCTCCAGGTTCAAGGGCATCTTCCTACATCAAAAACATGCATGAGAAACCCAGAAGATGGTACATCGTGTGATGGGGAAATGTTTCTAAAACGCACCTCATTTCTCATCTCCTTGTGCCCGGGTTCGCCATTCCAGCCGCTTTACTAGCAAGCTCCCTACTTGGAGCATCAGCACCTTTAACCTCCTGTTCCGTACAGGTTGCAATTTGTCCTGAGGATAAACGGGAAGACGTGGAACCAACGTGAGACTAGCTCTTGGTGTTGGGACAGGCACAGGTCACTCTATTTTCCCATCAGAAAGAAGAATTAACCACAGGCTCAGCCTGCCCCCCGGAACCAGAACAGGGCCTGAAGCCATTCTGCGATTTTGCGGCCAGCTCCCATAAAAACGAGTTGTAAAATGGAGGTTCAGGGCACTGCAATTCACAAACCTGCAGAGTTATAAATGATAACTCTCGTCCACAAATATATTGAGGGAAGGCAAAGAAGAGGATTTGAAATCAAGGCAGAATTGCAGGAAACAGATTTCAGGAGGTAGATACGAATCGCCTTTAAAGCACATGAAAAGCGGCAAAACGTTGACAATGATGCCCTTGGCCAAAAAGGGCGTATGCGTTTTTTCCTGAATATATTCAGGAAAAAACGCATACGCCCTTTTTGGCCAACCAAGCAACCTGGAAAGGCAAATCAGCGCTACAAGAAGTCTCGCTTCCCACCGGTCAAAAGGGCCATGCTGAAAAAAGTGTCAAAACCAGAAATGCAGGACAGGCCATGGAGAAATGGGAGCCTTGCTACACTGATGGGCGGGATGTAAATTGCCAAGAGCCACTCTGGAGAAGTGTCCGGTGAGTCCTGAAACATCTGAAAAACACAGCTTAGAGAGCATAGGGCACTTCCACTCATGGGGGTATAAATTGGGAAAATGAAAAATCAGCAAGACACAAGCACCCCAAAGTTTAGGGCTGCTCTGTTGACCAGGACCTCCACTTCATTCCACCTTAAATATCCCAGGAAAGAGAAAAATGGATAAAGAAGTTGTGGTCCTTATGTACAATGGAATATCACTCAGCCAGGAAATCAATGTCGTAAGGTTAGTAGCAGCATGATGAGTGGATTTAGGTACGACGATTCTAAGTGAAATAAGTCACACAGAAAAGGACACTTCTCATAAGGTATCACTGATAGAGGGAATGTAAAAACCGTTACACTTGAACTGAATTACAAAACAGAACAGAGTCACACATGCAGAAAACACACTATGGCTGCTTAACGGGAAAGGTGAGGTGGGGTGATACATAAAACAAGGGTATCAAATTAGCTCAGATACCGTTCCATAAACCCAATATGTAGTAGACAAGACCTACTCCTTGCTCAGAGAACTGGACTCAACACGCCCTATTCACCGCACAAGAATATATCTGACTAATAATAATCGTAAAACCTATGTATTGATATCTCTCTGTTAGTGTGTCAAGTGGGTGTAAAGCGGCATAAACACAGCAGTGAAAAGCAGCTAAACCCCATTATAAAAATAAATTACTTTGAAACACCCATGAAACAAAGACAGTGAAAGAGAGAGAAATACTTACACAATGCGTTCAGGGGCTGTGATGCAACCTGGATTGACCATATCTAGACCCACAGCTGGATGAGACATAAGGGTGGATACTCTTGGGGATGAGAGGTTTGGTGAGGTTGGGTGAGCAAACGCAGACCCTTTAAAGTAATACTGCGTGGTACCCATCGAATGGGTCCCAAATCTCCAGGTTCAAGGGCATCTTCCTACATCAAAAACATGCATGAGAAACCCAGAAGATGGTACACCGTGTGATGGGGAAAGGTTTCTAAAACGCACCTCATTTCTCATCTCCTTGTGCCCGGGTTCGCCATTCCAGCCGCTTTACTAGCAAGCTCCCTACTTGGAGCATCAGCACCTTTAACCTCCTGTTCCGTACAGGTTGCAATTTGTCCTGAGGATAAACGGGAAGACGTGGAACCAACGTGAGACTAGCTCTTGGTGTTGGGACAGGCACAGGTCACTCTATTTTCCCATCAGAAAAAAGAATTAACCACAGGCTCAGCCTGCCCCCCGGAACCAGAACAGGGCCTGAAGCCATTCTGCGATTTTGCGGCCAGCTCCCATAAAAACGAGTTGTAAAATGGAGGTTCAGGGCACTGCAATTCACAAACCTGCAGAGTTATAAATGATAACTCTCGTCCACAAATATATTGAGGGGAGGCAAAGAAGAGGATTTGAAATCAAGGCAGAATTGCAGGAAACAGATTTCAGGAGGTAGATACGAATCGCCTTTAAAGCACATGAAAAGCGGCAAAACGTTGACAATGATGCCCTTGGCCAAAAAGGGCGTATGCGTTTTTTCCTGAATATATTCAGGAAAAAACGCATACGCCCTTTTTGGCCAACCAAGCAACCTGGAAAGGCAAATCAGCGCTACAAGAAGTCTCGCTTCCCATCGGTCAAAAGGGCCATGCTGAAAAAAGTGTCAAAACCAGAAATGCAGGACAGGCCATGGAGAAATGGGAGCCTTGCTACACTGAAGGGCGGGATGTAAATTGCCAAGAGCCACTCTGGAGAAGTGTCCGGTGAGTCCTGAAACATCTGAAAAACACAGCTTAGAGAGCATAGGGCACTTCCACTCATGGGGGTATAAATTGGGAAAATGAAAAATCAGCAAGACACAAGCACCCCAAAGTTTAGGGCTGCTCTGTTGACCAGGACCTCCACTTCATTCCACCTTAAATATCCCAGGAAAGAGAAAAATGGATAAAGAAGTTGTGGTCCTTATGTACAATGGAATATCACTCAGCCAGGAAATCAATGTCGTAAGGTTAGTAGCAGCATGATGAGTGGATTTAGGTACGACGATTCTAAGTGAAATAAGTCACACAGAAAAGGACACTTCTCATAAGGTATCACTGATAGAGGGAATGTAAAAACCGTTACACTTGAACTGAATTACAAAACAGAACAGAGTCACACATGCAGAAAACACACTATGGCTGCTTAACGGGAAAGGTGAGGTGGGGTGATACATAAAACAAGGGTATCAAATTAGCTCAGATACCGTTCCATAAACCCAATATGTAGTAGACAAGACCTACTCCTTGCTCAGAGAACTGGACTCAACACGCCCTATTCACCGCACAAGAATATATCTGACTAATAATAATCGTAAAACCTATGTATTGATATCTCTCTGTTAGTGTGTCAAGTGGGTGTAAAGCGGCATAAACACAGCAGTGAAAAGCAGCTAAACCCCATTATAAAAATAAATTACTTTGAAACACCCATGAAACAAAGACAGTGAAAGAGAGAGAAATACTTACACAATGCGTTCAGGGGCTGTGATGCAACCTGGATTGACCATATCTAGACCCACAGCTGGATGAGACATAAGGGTGGATACTCTTGGGGATGAGAGGTTTGGTGAGGTTGGGTGAGCAAACGCAGACCCTTTAAAGTAATACTGCGTGGTACCCATCGAATGGGTCCCAAATCTCCAGGTTCAAGGGCATCTTCCTACATCAAAAACATGCATGAGAAACCCAGAAGATGGTACATCGTGTGATGGGGAAATGTTTCTAAAACGCACCTCATTTCTCATCTCCTTGTGCCCGGGGTCGCCATTCCAGCCGCTTTACTAGCAAGCTCCCTACTTGGAGCATCAGCACCTTTAACCTCCTGTTCCGTACAGGTTGCAATTTGTCCTGAGGATAAACGGGAAGACGTGGAACCAACGTGAGACTAGCTCTTGGTGTTGGGACAGGCACAGGTCACTCTATTTTCCCATCAGAAAGAAGAATTAACCACAGGCTCAGCCTGCCCCCCGGAACCAGAACAGGGCCTGAAGCCATTCTGCGATTTTGCGGCCAGCTCCCATAAAAACGAGTTGTAAAATGGAGGTTCAGGGCACTGCAATTCACAAACCTGCAGAGTTATAAATGATAACTCTCGTCCACAAATATATTGAGGGGAGGCAAAGAAGAGGATTTGAAATCAAGGCAGAATTGCAGGAAACAGATTTCAGGAGGTAGATACGAATCGCCTTTAAAGCACATGAAAAGCGGCAAAACGTTGACAATGATGCCCTTGGCCAAAAAGGGCGTATGCGTTTTTTCCTGAATATATTCAGGAAAAAACGCATACGCCCTTTTTGGCCAACCAAGCAACCTGGAAAGGCAAATCAGCGCTACAAGAAGTCTCGCTTCCCATCGGTCAAAAGGGCCATGCTGAAAAAAGTGTCAAAACCAGAAATGCAGGACAGGCCATGGAGAAATGGGAGCCTTGCTACACTGATGGGCGGGATGTAAATTGCCAAGAGCCACTCTGGAGAAGTGTCCGGTGAGTCCTGAAACATCTGAAAAACACAGCTTAGAGAGCATAGGGCACTTCCACTCATGGGGGTATAAATTGGGAAAATGAAAAATCAGCAAGACACAAGCACCCCAAAGTTTAGGGCTGCTCTGTTGACCAGGACCTCCACTTCATTCCACCTTAAATATCCCAGGAAAGAGAAAAATGGATAAAGAAGTTGTGGTCCTTATGTACAATGGAATATCACTCAGCCAGGAAATCAATGTCGTAAGGTTAGTAGCAGCATGATGAGTGGATTTAGGTACGACGATTCTAAGTGAAATAAGTCACACAGAAAAGGACACTTCTCATAAGGTATCACTGATAGAGGGAATGTAAAAACCGTTACACTTGAACTGAATTACAAAACAGAACAGAGTCACACATGCAGAAAACACACTATGGCTGCTTAACGGGAAAGGTGAGGTGGGGTGATACATAAAACAAGGGTATCAAATTAGCTCAGATACCGTTCCATAAACCCAATATGTAGTAGACAAGACCTACTCCTTGCTCAGAGAACTGGACTCAACACGCCCTATTCACCGCACAAGAATATATCTGACTAATAATAATCGTAAAACCTATGTATTGATATCTCTCTGTTAGTGTGTCAAGTGGGTGTAAAGCGGCATAAACACAGCAGTGAAAAGCAGCTAAACCCCATTATAAAAATAAATTACTTTGAAACACCCATGAAACAAAGACAGTGAAAGAGAGAGAAATACTTACACAATGCGTTCAGGGGCTGTGATGCAACCTGGATTGACCATATCTAGACCCACAGCTGGATGAGACATAAGGGTGGATACTCTTGGGGATGAGAGGTTTGGTGAGGTTGGGTGAGCAAACGCAGACCCTTTAAAGTAATACTGCGTGGTACCCATCGAATGGGTCCCAAATCTCCAGGTTCAAGGGCATCTTCCTACATCAAAAACATGCATGAGAAACCCAGAAGATGGTACATCGTGTGATGGGGAAATGTTTCTAAAACGCACCTCATTTCTCATCTCCTTGTGCCCGGGGTCGCCATTCCAGCCGCTTTACTAGCAAGCTCCCTACTTGGAGCATCAGCACCTTTAACCTCCTGTTCCGTACAGGTTGCAATTTGTCCTGAGGATAAACGGGAAGACGTGGAACCAACGTGAGACTAGCTCTTGGTGTTGGGACAGGCACAGGTCACTCTATTTTCCCATCAGAAAGAAGAATTAACCACAGGCTCAGCCTGCCCCCCGGAACCAGAACAGGGCCTGAAGCCATTCTGCGATTTTGCGGCCAGCTCCCATAAAAACGAGTTGTAAAATGGAGGTTCAGGGCACTGCAATTCACAAACCTGCAGAGTTATAAATGATAACTCTCGTCCACAAATATATTGAGGGGAGGCAAAGAAGAGGATTTGAAATCAAGGCAGAATTGCAGGAAACAGATTTCAGGAGGTAGATACGAATCGCCTTTAAAGCACATGAAAAGCGGCAAAACGTTGACAATGATGCCCTTGGCCAAAAAGGGCGTATGCGTTTTTTCCTGAATATATTCAGGAAAAAACGCATACGCCCTTTTTGGCCAACCAAGCAACCTGGAAAGGCAAATCAGCGCTACAAAGAAGTCTCGCTTCCCATCGGTCAAAAGGGCCATGCTGAAAAAAGTGTCAAAACCAGAAATGCAGGACAGGCCATGGAGAAATGGGAGCCTTGCTACACTGATGGGCGGGATGTAAATTGCCAAGAGCCACTCTGGGGAAGTGTCCGGTGAGTCCTGAAACATCTGAAAAACACAGCTTAGAGAGCATAGGGCACTTCCACTCATGGGGGTATAAATTGGGAAAATGAAAAATCAGCAAGACACAAGCACCCCAAAGTTTAGGGCTGCTCTGTTGACCAGGACCTCCACTTCATTCCACCTTAAATATCCCAGGAAAGAGAAAAATGGATAAAGAAGTTGTGGTCCTTATGTACAATGGAATATCACTCAGCCAGGAAATCAATGTCGTAAGGTTAGTAGCAGCATGATGAGTGGATTTAGGTACGACGATTCTAAGTGAAATAAGTCACACAGAAAAGGACACTTCTCATAAGGTATCACTGATAGAGGGAATGTAAAAACCGTTACACTTGAACTGAATTACAAAACAGAACAGAGTCACACATGCAGAAAACACACTATGGCTGCTTAACGGGAAAGGTGAGGTGGGGTGATACATAAAACAAGGGTATCAAATTAGCTCAGATACCATTCCATAACCCAATATGTAATAGACAAGACCTACTCCTTGCTCAGAGAACTGGACTCAACACGCCCTATTCACCGCACAAGAATATATCTGACTAATAATAATCGTAAAACCTATGTATTGATATCTCTCTGTTAGTGTGTCAAGTGGGTGTAAAGCGGCATAAACACAGCCGTGAAAAGCAGCTAAACCCCATTATGAAAATAAATTACTTTGAAACACCCATGAAACAAAGACAGTGAAAGAGAGAGAAATTCTTACACAATGCGTTCAGGGGCTGTGATGCAACCTGGATTGACCATATCTAGAAGCACAGCTGGATGAGACATAAGGGTGGACACTCTTGGGGCTGAGAGGTTTGGTGAGGTTGGGTGAGCAAACGCAGACCCTTTAAAGTAATACTGCGTGGTACCCATCGCATGGGTCCCAAATCTCCAGGTTCAAGGGCATCTTCCTACATCAAAAACATGCATGAGAAACCCAGAAGATGGTACGTCGTGTGATGGGGAAATGTTTCTAAAACGCACCTCATTTCTCATCTCCTTGTGCCCGGGTTCGCCATTCCAGCCGCTTTACTAGCAAGCTCCCTACTTGGAGCATCAGCACCTTTAACCTCCTGTTCCGTACAGGTTGCAATTTGTCCTGAGGATAAACGGGAAGACGTGGAACCAACGTGAGACTAGCTCTTGGTGTTGGGACAGGCACAGGTCACTCTATTTTCCCATCAGAAAGAAGAATTAACCACAGGCTCAGCCTGCCCCCCGGAACCAGAACAGGGCCTGAAGCCATTCTGCGATTTTGCGGCCAGCTCCCATAAAAACGAGTTGTAAAATGGAGGTTCAGGGCACTGCAATTCACAAACCTGCAGAGTTATAAATGATAACTCTCGTCCACAAATATATTGAGGGGAGGCAAAGAAGAGGATTTGAAATCAAGGCAGAATTGCAGGAAACAGATTTCAGGAGGTAGATACGAATCGCCTTTAAAGCACATGAAAAGCGGCAAAACGTTGACAATGATGCCCTTGGCCAAAAAGGGCGTATGCGTTTTTTCCTGAATATATTCAGGAAAAAACGCATACGCCCTTTTTGGCCAACCAAGCAACCTGGAAAGGCAAATCAGCGCTACAAAGAAGTCTCGCTTCCCATCGGTCAAAAGGGCCATGCTGAAAAAAGTGTCAAAACCAGAAATGCAGGACAGGCCATGGAGAAATGGGAGCCTTGCTACACTGATGGGCGGGATGTAAATTGCCAAGAGCCACTACGGAGAAGTGTCCGGTGAGTCCTGAAACATCTGAAAAACACAGCTTAGAGAGCATAGGGCACTTCCACTCATGGGGGTATAAATTGGGAAAATTAAAAATCAGCAAGACACAAGCACCCCAAAGTTTAGGGCTGCTCTGTTGACCAGGACCTCCACTTCATTCCACCTTAAATATCCCAGGAAAGAGAAAAATGGATAAAGAAGTTGTGGTCCTTATGTACAATGGAATATCACTCAGCCAGGAAATCAATGTCGTAAGGTTAGTAGCAGCATGATGAGTGGATTTAGGTACGACGATTCTAAGTGAAATAAGTCACACAGAAAAGGACACTTCTCATAAGGTATCACTGATAGAGGGAATGTAAATACCATTACACTTGAACTGAATTACAAAACAGAACAGAGTCACACATGCAGAAAACACACTATGGCTGCTTAACGGGAAAGGTGAGGTGGGGTGATACATAAAACAAGGGTATCAAATTAGCTCAGATACCGTTCCATAAACCCAATATGTAATAGACAAGACCTACTCCTTGCTCAGAGAACTGGACTCAACACGCCCTATTCACCGCACAAGAATATATCTGACTAGTAATAATCTTAAAACCTATGTATTGATATCTCTCTGTTAGTGTGTCAAGTGGGTGTAAAGCGGCATAAACACAGCAGTGAAAAGCAGCTAAACCCCATTATAAAAATATATTACTTTGAAACACCCATGAAACAAAGACAGTGAAAGAGAGAGAAATTCTTACACAATGCGTTCAGGGGCTGTGATGCAACCTGGATTGACCATATCTAGACCCACAGCTGGATGAGACATAAGGGTGGACACTCTTGGGGCTGAGAGGTTTGGTGAGGTTGGGTGAGCAAACGCAGACCCTTTAAAGTAATACTGCGTGGTACCCATCACATGGGTCCCAAATCTCCAGGTTCAAGGGCATCTTCCTACATCAAAAACATGCATGAGAAACCCAGAAGATGGTACATCGTGTGATGGGGAAATGTTTCTAAAACGCACCTCATTTCTCATCTCCTTGTGCCCGGGGTCGCCATTCCAGCCGCTTTACTAGCAAGCTCCCTACTTGGAGCATCAGCACCTTTAACCTCCTGTTCCGTACAGGTTGCAATTTGTCCTGAGGATAAACGGGAAGACGTGGAACCAACGTGAGACTAGCTCTTGGTGTTGGGACAGGCACAGGTCACTCTATTTTCCCATCAGAAAGAAGAATTAACCACAGGCTCAGCCTGCCCCCCGGAACCAGAACAGGGCCTGAAGCCATTCTGCGATTTTGCGGCCAGCTCCCATAAAAACGAGTTGTAAAATGGAGGTTCAGGGCACTGCAATTCACAAACCTGCAGAGTTATAAATGATAACTCTCGTCCACAAATATATTGAGGGGAGGCAAAGAAGAGGATTTGAAATCAAGGCAGAATTGCAGGAAACAGATTTCAGGAGGTAGATACGAATCGCCTTTAAAGCACATGAAAAGCGGCAAAACGTTGACAATGATGCCCTTGGCCAAAAAGGGCGTATGCGTTTTTTCCTGAATATATTCAGGAAAAAACGCATACGCCCTTTTTGGCCAACCAAGCAACCTGGAAAGGCAAATCAGCGCTACAAAGAAGTCTCGCTTCCCATCGGTCAAAAGGGCCATGCTGAAAAAAGTGTCAAAACCAGAAATGCAGGACAGGCCATGGAGAAATGGGAGCCTTGCTACACTGATGGGCGGGATGTAAATTGCCAAGAGCCACTCTGGGGAAGTGTCCGGTGAGTCCTGAAACATCTGAAAAACACAGCTTAGAGAGCATAGGGCACTTCCACTCATGGGGGTATAAATTGGGAAAATGAAAAATCAGCAAGACACAAGCACCCCAAAGTTTAGGGCTGCTCTGTTGACCAGGACCTCCACTTCATTCCACCTTAAATATCCCAGGAAAGAGAAAAATGGATAAAGAAGTTGTGGTCCTTATGTACAATGGAATATCACTCAGCCAGGAAATCAATGTCGTAAGGTTAGTAGCAGCATGATGAGTGGATTTAGGTACGACGATTCTAAGTGAAATAAGTCACACAGAAAAGGACACTTCTCATAAGGTATCACTGATAGAGGGAATGTAAAAACCGTTACACTTGAACTGAATTACAAAACAGAACAGAGTCACACATGCAGAAAACACACTATGGCTGCTTAACGGGAAAGGTGAGGTGGGGTGATACATAAAACAAGGGTATCAAATTAGCTCAGATACCGTTCCATAAACCCAATATGTAATAGACAAGACCTACTCCTTGCTCAGAGAACTGGACTCAACACGCCCTATTCACCGCACAAGAATATATCTGACTAGTAATAATCTTAAAACCTATGTATTGATATCTCTCTGTTAGTGTGTCAAGTGGGTGTAAAGTGGCATAAACACAGCAGTGAAAAGCAGCTAAACCCCATTATAAAAATAAATTACTTTGAAACACCCATGAAACAAAGACAGTGAAAGAGAGAGAAATTCTTACACAATGCGTTCAGGGGCTGTGATGCAACCTGGATTGACCATATCTAGACCCACAGCTGGATGAGACATAAGGGTGGATACTCTTGGGGATGAGAGGTTTGGTGAGGTTGGGTGAGCAAACGCAGACCCTTTAAAGTAATACTGCGTGGTACCCATCGAATGGGTCCCAAATCTCCAGGTTCAAGGGCATCTTCCTACATCAAAAACATGCATGAGAAACCCAGAAGATGGTACATCGTGTGATGGGGAAATGTTTCTAAAACGCACCTCATTTCTCATCTCCTTGTGCCCGGGTTCGCCATTCCAGCCGCTTTACTAGCAAGCTCCCTACTTGGAGCATCAGCACCTTTAACCTCCTGTTCCGTACAGGTTGCAATTTGTCCTGAGGATAAACGGGAAGACGTGGAACCAACGTGAGACTAGCTCTTGGTGTTGGGACAGGCACAGGTCACTCTATTTTCCCATCAGAAAGAAGAATTAACCACAGGCTCAGCCTGCCCCCCGGAACCAGAACAGGGCCTGAAGCCATTCTGCGATTTTGCGGCCAGCTCCCATAAAAACGAGTTGTAAAATGGAGGTTCAGGGCACTGCAATTCACAAACCTGCAGAGTTATAAATGATAACTCTCGTCCACAAATATATTGAGGGAAGGCAAAGAAGAGGATTTGAAATCAAGGCAGAATTGCAGGAAACAGATTTCAGGAGGTAGATACGAATCGCCTTTAAAGCACATGAAAAGCGGCAAAACGTTGACAATGATGCCCTTGGCCAAAAAGGGCGTATGCGTTTTTTCCTGAATATATTCAGGAAAAAACGCATACGCCCTTTTTGGCCAACCAAGCAACCTGGAAAGGCAAATCAGCGCTACAAGAAGTCTCGCTTCCCATCGGTCAAAAGGGCCATGCTGAAAAAAGTGTCAAAACCAGAAATGCAGGACAGGCCATGGAGAAATGGGAGCCTTGCTACACTGATGGGCGGGATGTAAATTGCCAAGAGCCACTCTGGAGAAGTGTCCGGTGAGTCCTGAAACATCTGAAAAACACAGCTTAGAGAGCATAGGGCACTTCCACTCATGGGGGTATAAATTGGGAAAATGAAAAATCAGCAAGACACAAGCACCCCAAAGTTTAGGGCTGCTCTGTTGACCAGGACCTCCACTTCATTCCACCTTAAATATCCCAGGAAAGAGAAAAATGGATAAAGAAGTTGTGGTCCTTATGTACAATGGAATATCACTCAGCCAGGAAATCAATGTCGTAAGGTTAGTAGCAGCATGATGAGTGGATTTAGGTACGACGATTCTAAGTGAAATAAGTCACACAGAAAAGGACACTTCTCATAAGGTATCACTGATAGAGGGAATGTAAAAACCGTTACACTTGAACTGAATTACAAAACAGAACAGAGTCACACATGCAGAAAACACACTATGGCTGCTTAACGGGAAAGGTGAGGTGGGGTGATACATAAAACAAGGGTATCAAATTAGCTCAGATACCGTTCCATAAACCCAATATGTAGTAGACAAGACCTACTCCTTGCTCAGAGAACTGGACTCAACACGCCCTATTCACCGCACAAGAATATATCTGACTAATAATAATCGTAAAACCTATGTATTGATATCTCTCTGTTAGTGTGTCAAGTGGGTGTAAAGCGGCATAAACACAGCAGTGAAAAGCAGCTAAACCCCATTATAAAAATAAATTACTTTGAAACACCCATGAAACAAAGACAGTGAAAGAGAGAGAAATACTTACACAATGCGTTCAGGGGCTGTGATGCAACCTGGATTGACCATATCTAGACCCACAGCTGGATGAGACATAAGGGTGGATACTCTTGGGGATGAGAGGTTTGGTGAGGTTGGGTGAGCAAACGCAGACCCTTTAAAGTAATACTGCGTGGTACCCATCGAATGGGTCCCAAATCTCCAGGTTCAAGGGCATCTTCCTACATCAAAAACATGCATGAGAAACCCAGAAGATGGTACATCGTGTGATGGGGAAATGTTTCTAAAACGCACCTCATTTCTCATCTCCTTGTGCCCGGGGTCGCCATTCCAGCCGCTTTACTAGCAAGCTCCCTACTTGGAGCATCAGCACCTTTAACCTCCTGTTCCGTACAGGTTGCAATTTGTCCTGAGGATAAACGGGAAGACGTGGAACCAACGTGAGACTAGCTCTTGGTGTTGGGACAGGCACAGGTCACTCTATTTTCCCATCAGAAAGAAGAATTAACCACAGGCTCAGCCTGCCCCCCGGAACCAGAACAGGGCCTGAAGCCATTCTGCGATTTTGCGGCCAGCTCCCATAAAAACGAGTTGTAAAATGGAGGTTCAGGGCACTGCAATTCACAAACCTGCAGAGTTATAAATGATAACTCTCGTCCACAAATATATTGAGGGGAGGCAAAGAAGAGGATTTGAAATCAAGGCAGAATTGCAGGAAACAGATTTCAGGAGGTAGATACGAATCGCCTTTAAAGCACATGAAAAGCGGCAAAACGTTGACAATGATGCCCTTGGCCAAAAAGGGCGTATGCGTTTTTTCCTGAATATATTCAGGAAAAAACGCATACGCCCTTTTTGGCCAACCAAGCAACCTGGAAAGGCAAATCAGCGCTACAAAGAAGTCTCGCTTCCCATCGGTCAAAAGGGCCATGCTGAAAAAAGTGTCAAAACCAGAAATGCAGGACAGGCCATGGAGAAATGGGAGCCTTGCTACACTGATGGGCGGGATGTAAATTGCCAAGAGCCACTCTGGGGAAGTGTCCGGTGAGTCCTGAAACATCTGAAAAACACAGCTTAGAGAGCATAGGGCACTTCCACTCATGGGGGTATAAATTGGGAAAATGAAAAATCAGCAAGACACAAGCACCCCAAAGTTTAGGGCTGCTCTGTTGACCAGGACCTCCACTTCATTCCACCTTAAATATCCCAGGAAAGAGAAAAATGGATAAAGAAGTTGTGGTCCTTATGTACAATGGAATATCACTCAGCCAGGAAATCAATGTCGTAAGGTTAGTAGCAGCATGATGAGTGGATTTAGGTACGACGATTCTAAGTGAAATAAGTCACACAGAAAAGGACACTTCTCATAAGGTATCACTGATAGAGGGAATGTAAAAACCGTTACACTTGAACTGAATTACAAAACAGAACAGAGTCACACATGCAGAAAACACACTATGGCTGCTTAACGGGAAAGGTGAGGTGGGGTGATACATAAAACAAGGGTATCAAATTAGCTCAGATACCATTCCATAACCCAATATGTAATAGACAAGACCTACTCCTTGCTCAGAGAACTGGACTCAACACGCCCTATTCACCGCACAAGAATATATCTGACTAATAATAATCGTAAAACCTATGTATTGATATCTCTCTGTTAGTGTGTCAAGTGGGTGTAAAGCGGCATAAACACAGCCGTGAAAAGCAGCTAAACCCCATTATGAAAATAAATTACTTTGAAACACCCATGAAACAAAGACAGTGAAAGAGAGAGAAATTCTTACACAATGCGTTCAGGGGCTGTGATGCAACCTGGATTGACCATATCTAGAAGCACAGCTGGATGAGACATAAGGGTGGACACTCTTGGGGCTGAGAGGTTTGGTGAGGTTGGGTGAGCAAACGCAGACCCTTTAAAGTAATACTGCGTGGTACCCATCGCATGGGTCCCAAATCTCCAGGTTCAAGGGCATCTTCCTACATCAAAAACATGCATGAGAAACCCAGAAGATGGTACGTCGTGTGATGGGGAAATGTTTCTAAAACGCACCTCATTTCTCATCTCCTTGTGCCCGGGTTCGCCATTCCAGCCGCTTTACTAGCAAGCTCCCTACTTGGAGCATCAGCACCTTTAACCTCCTGTTCCGTACAGGTTGCAATTTGTCCTGAGGATAAACGGGAAGACGTGGAACCAACGTGAGACTAGCTCTTGGTGTTGGGACAGGCACAGGTCACTCTATTTTCCCATCAGAAAGAAGAATTAACCACAGGCTCAGCCTGCCCCCCGGAACCAGAACAGGGCCTGAAGCCATTCTGCGATTTTGCGGCCAGCTCCCATAAAAACGAGTTGTAAAATGGAGGTTCAGGGCACTGCAATTCACAAACCTGCAGAGTTATAAATGATAACTCTCGTCCACAAATATATTGAGGGGAGGCAAAGAAGAGGATTTGAAATCAAGGCAGAATTGCAGGAAACAGATTTCAGGAGGTAGATACGAATCGCCTTTAAAGCACATGAAAAGCGGCAAAACGTTGACAATGATGCCCTTGGCCAAAAAGGGCGTATGCGTTTTTTCCTGAATATATTCAGGAAAAAACGCATACGCCCTTTTTGGCCAACCAAGCAACCTGGAAAGGCAAATCAGCGCTACAAAGAAGTCTCGCTTCCCATCGGTCAAAAGGGCCATGCTGAAAAAAGTGTCAAAACCAGAAATGCAGGACAGGCCATGGAGAAATGGGAGCCTTGCTACACTGATGGGCGGGATGTAAATTGCCAAGAGCCACTACGGAGAAGTGTCCGGTGAGTCCTGAAACATCTGAAAAACACAGCTTAGAGAGCATAGGGCACTTCCACTCATGGGGGTATAAATTGGGAAAATTAAAAATCAGCAAGACACAAGCACCCCAAAGTTTAGGGCTGCTCTGTTGACCAGGACCTCCACTTCATTCCACCTTAAATATCCCAGGAAAGAGAAAAATGGATAAAGAAGTTGTGGTCCTTATGTACAATGGAATATCACTCAGCCAGGAAATCAATGTCGTAAGGTTAGTAGCAGCATGATGAGTGGATTTAGGTACGACGATTCTAAGTGAAATAAGTCACACAGAAAAGGACACTTCTCATAAGGTATCACTGATAGAGGGAATGTAAATACCATTACACTTGAACTGAATTACAAAACAGAACAGAGTCACACATGCAGAAAACACACTATGGCTGCTTAACGGGAAAGGTGAGGTGGGGTGATACATAAAACAAGGGTATCAAATTAGCTCAGATACCGTTCCATAAACCCAATATGTAATAGACAAGACCTACTCCTTGCTCAGAGAACTGGACTCAACACGCCCTATTCACCGCACAAGAATATATCTGACTAGTAATAATCTTAAAACCTATGTATTGATATCTCTCTGTTAGTGTGTCAAGTGGGTGTAAAGCGGCATAAACACAGCAGTGAAAAGCAGCTAAACCCCATTATAAAAATATATTACTTTGAAACACCCATGAAACAAAGACAGTGAAAGAGAGAGAAATTCTTACACAATGCGTTCAGGGGCTGTGATGCAACCTGGATTGACCATATCTAGACCCACAGCTGGATGAGACATAAGGGTGGATACTCTTGGGGATGAGAGGTTTGGTGAGGTTGGGTGAGCAAACGCAGACCCTTTAAAGTAATACTGCGTGGTACCCATCGAATGGGTCCCAAATCTCCAGGTTCAAGGGCATCTTCCTACATCAAAAACATGCATGAGAAACCCAGAAGATGGTACATCGTGTGATGGGGAAATGTTTCTAAAACGCACCTCATTTCTCATCTCCTTGTGCCCGGGTTCGCCATTCCAGCCGCTTTACTAGCAAGCTCCCTACTTGGAGCATCAGCACCTTTAACCTCCTGTTCCGTACAGGTTGCAATTTGTCCTGAGGATAAACGGGAAGACGTGGAACCAACGTGAGACTAGCTCTTGGTGTTGGGACAGGCACAGGTCACTCTATTTTCCCATCAGAAAGAAGAATTAACCACAGGCTCAGCCTGCCCCCCGGAACCAGAACAGGGCCTGAAGCCATTCTGCGATTTTGCGGCCAGCTCCCATAAAAACGAGTTGTAAAATGGAGGTTCAGGGCACTGCAATTCACAAACCTGCAGAGTTATAAATGATAACTCTCGTCCACAAATATATTGAGGGAAGGCAAAGAAGAGGATTTGAAATCAAGGCAGAATTGCAGGAAACAGATTTCAGGAGGTAGATACGAATCGCCTTTAAAGCACATGAAAAGCGGCAAAACGTTGACAATGATGCCCTTGGCCAAAAAGGGCGTATGCGTTTTTTCCTGAATATATTCAGGAAAAAACGCATACGCCCTTTTTGGCCAACCAAGCAACCTGGAAAGGCAAATCAGCGCTACAAGAAGTCTCGCTTCCCACCGGTCAAAAGGGCCATGCTGAAAAAAGTGTCAAAACCAGAAATGCAGGACAGGCCATGGAGAAATGGGAGCCTTGCTACACTGATGGGCGGGATGTAAATTGCCAAGAGCCACTCTGGAGAAGTGTCCGGTGAGTCCTGAAACATCTGAAAAACACAGCTTAGAGAGCATAGGGCACTTCCACTCATGGGGGTATAAATTGGGAAAATGAAAAATCAGCAAGACACAAGCACCCCAAAGTTTAGGGCTGCTCTGTTGACCAGGACCTCCACTTCATTCCACCTTAAATATCCCAGGAAAGAGAAAAATGGATAAAGAAGTTGTGGTCCTTATGTACAATGGAATATCACTCAGCCAGGAAATCAATGTCGTAAGGTTAGTAGCAGCATGATGAGTGGATTTAGGTACGACGATTCTAAGTGAAATAAGTCACACAGAAAAGGACACTTCTCATAAGGTATCACTGATAGAGGGAATGTAAAAACCGTTACACTTGAACTGAATTACAAAACAGAACAGAGTCACACATGCAGAAAACACACTATGGCTGCTTAACGGGAAAGGTGAGGTGGGGTGATACATAAAACAAGGGTATCAAATTAGCTCAGATACCGTTCCATAAACCCAATATGTAGTAGACAAGACCTACTCCTTGCTCAGAGAACTGGACTCAACACGCCCTATTCACCGCACAAGAATATATCTGACTAATAATAATCGTAAAACCTATGTATTGATATCTCTCTGTTAGTGTGTCAAGTGGGTGTAAAGCGGCATAAACACAGCAGTGAAAAGCAGCTAAACCCCATTATAAAAATAAATTACTTTGAAACACCCATGAAACAAAGACAGTGAAAGAGAGAGAAATACTTACACAATGCGTTCAGGGGCTGTGATGCAACCTGGATTGACCATATCTAGACCCACAGCTGGATGAGACATAAGGGTGGATACTCTTGGGGATGAGAGGTTTGGTGAGGTTGGGTGAGCAAACGCAGACCCTTTAAAGTAATACTGCGTGGTACCCATCGAATGGGTCCCAAATCTCCAGGTTCAAGGGCATCTTCCTACATCAAAAACATGCATGAGAAACCCAGAAGATGGTACACCGTGTGATGGGGAAAGGTTTCTAAAACGCACCTCATTTCTCATCTCCTTGTGCCCGGGTTCGCCATTCCAGCCGCTTTACTAGCAAGCTCCCTACTTGGAGCATCAGCACCTTTAACCTCCTGTTCCGTACAGGTTGCAATTTGTCCTGAGGATAAACGGGAAGACGTGGAACCAACGTGAGACTAGCTCTTGGTGTTGGGACAGGCACAGGTCACTCTATTTTCCCATCAGAAAAAAGAATTAACCACAGGCTCAGCCTGCCCCCCGGAACCAGAACAGGGCCTGAAGCCATTCTGCGATTTTGCGGCCAGCTCCCATAAAAACGAGTTGTAAAATGGAGGTTCAGGGCACTGCAATTCACAAACCTGCAGAGTTATAAATGATAACTCTCGTCCACAAATATATTGAGGGGAGGCAAAGAAGAGGATTTGAAATCAAGGCAGAATTGCAGGAAACAGATTTCAGGAGGTAGATACGAATCGCCTTTAAAGCACATGAAAAGCGGCAAAACGTTGACAATGATGCCCTTGGCCAAAAAGGGCGTATGCGTTTTTTCCTGAATATATTCAGGAAAAAACGCATACGCCCTTTTTGGCCAACCAAGCAACCTGGAAAGGCAAATCAGCGCTACAAGAAGTCTCGCTTCCCATCGGTCAAAAGGGCCATGCTGAAAAAAGTGTCAAAACCAGAAATGCAGGACAGGCCATGGAGAAATGGGAGCCTTGCTACACTGAAGGGCGGGATGTAAATTGCCAAGAGCCACTCTGGAGAAGTGTCCGGTGAGTCCTGAAACATCTGAAAAACACAGCTTAGAGAGCATAGGGCACTTCCACTCATGGGGGTATAAATTGGGAAAATGAAAAATCAGCAAGACACAAGCACCCCAAAGTTTAGGGCTGCTCTGTTGACCAGGACCTCCACTTCATTCCACCTTAAATATCCCAGGAAAGAGAAAAATGGATAAAGAAGTTGTGGTCCTTATGTACAATGGAATATCACTCAGCCAGGAAATCAATGTCGTAAGGTTAGTAGCAGCATGATGAGTGGATTTAGGTACGACGATTCTAAGTGAAATAAGTCACACAGAAAAGGACACTTCTCATAAGGTATCACTGATAGAGGGAATGTAAAAACCGTTACACTTGAACTGAATTACAAAACAGAACAGAGTCACACATGCAGAAAACACACTATGGCTGCTTAACGGGAAAGGTGAGGTGGGGTGATACATAAAACAAGGGTATCAAATTAGCTCAGATACCGTTCCATAAACCCAATATGTAGTAGACAAGACCTACTCCTTGCTCAGAGAACTGGACTCAACACGCCCTATTCACCGCACAAGAATATATCTGACTAATAATAATCGTAAAACCTATGTATTGATATCTCTCTGTTAGTGTGTCAAGTGGGTGTAAAGCGGCATAAACACAGCAGTGAAAAGCAGCTAAACCCCATTATAAAAATAAATTACTTTGAAACACCCATGAAACAAAGACAGTGAAAGAGAGAGAAATACTTACACAATGCGTTCAGGGGCTGTGATGCAACCTGGATTGACCATATCTAGACCCACAGCTGGATGAGACATAAGGGTGGATACTCTTGGGGATGAGAGGTTTGGTGAGGTTGGGTGAGCAAACGCAGACCCTTTAAAGTAATACTGCGTGGTACCCATCGAATGGGTCCCAAATCTCCAGGTTCAAGGGCATCTTCCTACATCAAAAACATGCATGAGAAACCCAGAAGATGGTACATCGTGTGATGGGGAAATGTTTCTAAAACGCACCTCATTTCTCATCTCCTTGTGCCCGGGGTCGCCATTCCAGCCGCTTTACTAGCAAGCTCCCTACTTGGAGCATCAGCACCTTTAACCTCCTGTTCCGTACAGGTTGCAATTTGTCCTGAGGATAAACGGGAAGACGTGGAACCAACGTGAGACTAGCTCTTGGTGTTGGGACAGGCACAGGTCACTCTATTTTCCCATCAGAAAGAAGAATTAACCACAGGCTCAGCCTGCCCCCCGGAACCAGAACAGGGCCTGAAGCCATTCTGCGATTTTGCGGCCAGCTCCCATAAAAACGAGTTGTAAAATGGAGGTTCAGGGCACTGCAATTCACAAACCTGCAGAGTTATAAATGATAACTCTCGTCCACAAATATATTGAGGGGAGGCAAAGAAGAGGATTTGAAATCAAGGCAGAATTGCAGGAAACAGATTTCAGGAGGTAGATACGAATCGCCTTTAAAGCACATGAAAAGCGGCAAAACGTTGACAATGATGCCCTTGGCCAAAAAGGGCGTATGCGTTTTTTCCTGAATATATTCAGGAAAAAACGCATACGCCCTTTTTGGCCAACCAAGCAACCTGGAAAGGCAAATCAGCGCTACAAGAAGTCTCGCTTCCCATCGGTCAAAAGGGCCATGCTGAAAAAAGTGTCAAAACCAGAAATGCAGGACAGGCCATGGAGAAATGGGAGCCTTGCTACACTGATGGGCGGGATGTAAATTGCCAAGAGCCACTCTGGAGAAGTGTCCGGTGAGTCCTGAAACATCTGAAAAACACAGCTTAGAGAGCATAGGGCACTTCCACTCATGGGGGTATAAATTGGGAAAATGAAAAATCAGCAAGACACAAGCACCCCAAAGTTTAGGGCTGCTCTGTTGACCAGGACCTCCACTTCATTCCACCTTAAATATCCCAGGAAAGAGAAAAATGGATAAAGAAGTTGTGGTCCTTATGTACAATGGAATATCACTCAGCCAGGAAATCAATGTCGTAAGGTTAGTAGCAGCATGATGAGTGGATTTAGGTACGACGATTCTAAGTGAAATAAGTCACACAGAAAAGGACACTTCTCATAAGGTATCACTGATAGAGGGAATGTAAAAACCGTTACACTTGAACTGAATTACAAAACAGAACAGAGTCACACATGCAGAAAACACACTATGGCTGCTTAACGGGAAAGGTGAGGTGGGGTGATACATAAAACAAGGGTATCAAATTAGCTCAGATACCGTTCCATAAACCCAATATGTAGTAGACAAGACCTACTCCTTGCTCAGAGAACTGGACTCAACACGCCCTATTCACCGCACAAGAATATATCTGACTAATAATAATCGTAAAACCTATGTATTGATATCTCTCTGTTAGTGTGTCAAGTGGGTGTAAAGCGGCATAAACACAGCAGTGAAAAGCAGCTAAACCCCATTATAAAAATAAATTACTTTGAAACACCCATGAAACAAAGACAGTGAAAGAGAGAGAAATACTTACACAATGCGTTCAGGGGCTGTGATGCAACCTGGATTGACCATATCTAGACCCACAGCTGGATGAGACATAAGGGTGGATACTCTTGGGGATGAGAGGTTTGGTGAGGTTGGGTGAGCAAACGCAGACCCTTTAAAGTAATACTGCGTGGTACCCATCGAATGGGTCCCAAATCTCCAGGTTCAAGGGCATCTTCCTACATCAAAAACATGCATGAGAAACCCAGAAGATGGTACATCGTGTGATGGGGAAATGTTTCTAAAACGCACCTCATTTCTCATCTCCTTGTGCCCGGGGTCGCCATTCCAGCCGCTTTACTAGCAAGCTCCCTACTTGGAGCATCAGCACCTTTAACCTCCTGTTCCGTACAGGTTGCAATTTGTCCTGAGGATAAACGGGAAGACGTGGAACCAACGTGAGACTAGCTCTTGGTGTTGGGACAGGCACAGGTCACTCTATTTTCCCATCAGAAAGAAGAATTAACCACAGGCTCAGCCTGCCCCCCGGAACCAGAACAGGGCCTGAAGCCATTCTGCGATTTTGCGGCCAGCTCCCATAAAAACGAGTTGTAAAATGGAGGTTCAGGGCACTGCAATTCACAAACCTGCAGAGTTATAAATGATAACTCTCGTCCACAAATATATTGAGGGGAGGCAAAGAAGAGGATTTGAAATCAAGGCAGAATTGCAGGAAACAGATTTCAGGAGGTAGATACGAATCGCCTTTAAAGCACATGAAAAGCGGCAAAACGTTGACAATGATGCCCTTGGCCAAAAAGGGCGTATGCGTTTTTTCCTGAATATATTCAGGAAAAAACGCATACGCCCTTTTTGGCCAACCAAGCAACCTGGAAAGGCAAATCAGCGCTACAAAGAAGTCTCGCTTCCCATCGGTCAAAAGGGCCATGCTGAAAAAAGTGTCAAAACCAGAAATGCAGGACAGGCCATGGAGAAATGGGAGCCTTGCTACACTGATGGGCGGGATGTAAATTGCCAAGAGCCACTCTGGGGAAGTGTCCGGTGAGTCCTGAAACATCTGAAAAACACAGCTTAGAGAGCATAGGGCACTTCCACTCATGGGGGTATAAATTGGGAAAATGAAAAATCAGCAAGACACAAGCACCCCAAAGTTTAGGGCTGCTCTGTTGACCAGGACCTCCACTTCATTCCACCTTAAATATCCCAGGAAAGAGAAAAATGGATAAAGAAGTTGTGGTCCTTATGTACAATGGAATATCACTCAGCCAGGAAATCAATGTCGTAAGGTTAGTAGCAGCATGATGAGTGGATTTAGGTACGACGATTCTAAGTGAAATAAGTCACACAGAAAAGGACACTTCTCATAAGGTATCACTGATAGAGGGAATGTAAAAACCGTTACACTTGAACTGAATTACAAAACAGAACAGAGTCACACATGCAGAAAACACACTATGGCTGCTTAACGGGAAAGGTGAGGTGGGGTGATACATAAAACAAGGGTATCAAATTAGCTCAGATACCATTCCATAACCCAATATGTAATAGACAAGACCTACTCCTTGCTCAGAGAACTGGACTCAACACGCCCTATTCACCGCACAAGAATATATCTGACTAATAATAATCGTAAAACCTATGTATTGATATCTCTCTGTTAGTGTGTCAAGTGGGTGTAAAGCGGCATAAACACAGCCGTGAAAAGCAGCTAAACCCCATTATGAAAATAAATTACTTTGAAACACCCATGAAACAAAGACAGTGAAAGAGAGAGAAATTCTTACACAATGCGTTCAGGGGCTGTGATGCAACCTGGATTGACCATATCTAGAAGCACAGCTGGATGAGACATAAGGGTGGACACTCTTGGGGCTGAGAGGTTTGGTGAGGTTGGGTGAGCAAACGCAGACCCTTTAAAGTAATACTGCGTGGTACCCATCGCATGGGTCCCAAATCTCCAGGTTCAAGGGCATCTTCCTACATCAAAAACATGCATGAGAAACCCAGAAGATGGTACGTCGTGTGATGGGGAAATGTTTCTAAAACGCACCTCATTTCTCATCTCCTTGTGCCCGGGTTCGCCATTCCAGCCGCTTTACTAGCAAGCTCCCTACTTGGAGCATCAGCACCTTTAACCTCCTGTTCCGTACAGGTTGCAATTTGTCCTGAGGATAAACGGGAAGACGTGGAACCAACGTGAGACTAGCTCTTGGTGTTGGGACAGGCACAGGTCACTCTATTTTCCCATCAGAAAGAAGAATTAACCACAGGCTCAGCCTGCCCCCCGGAACCAGAACAGGGCCTGAAGCCATTCTGCGATTTTGCGGCCAGCTCCCATAAAAACGAGTTGTAAAATGGAGGTTCAGGGCACTGCAATTCACAAACCTGCAGAGTTATAAATGATAACTCTCGTCCACAAATATATTGAGGGGAGGCAAAGAAGAGGATTTGAAATCAAGGCAGAATTGCAGGAAACAGATTTCAGGAGGTAGATACGAATCGCCTTTAAAGCACATGAAAAGCGGCAAAACGTTGACAATGATGCCCTTGGCCAAAAAGGGCGTATGCGTTTTTTCCTGAATATATTCAGGAAAAAACGCATACGCCCTTTTTGGCCAACCAAGCAACCTGGAAAGGCAAATCAGCGCTACAAAGAAGTCTCGCTTCCCATCGGTCAAAAGGGCCATGCTGAAAAAAGTGTCAAAACCAGAAATGCAGGACAGGCCATGGAGAAATGGGAGCCTTGCTACACTGATGGGCGGGATGTAAATTGCCAAGAGCCACTACGGAGAAGTGTCCGGTGAGTCCTGAAACATCTGAAAAACACAGCTTAGAGAGCATAGGGCACTTCCACTCATGGGGGTATAAATTGGGAAAATTAAAAATCAGCAAGACACAAGCACCCCAAAGTTTAGGGCTGCTCTGTTGACCAGGACCTCCACTTCATTCCACCTTAAATATCCCAGGAAAGAGAAAAATGGATAAAGAAGTTGTGGTCCTTATGTACAATGGAATATCACTCAGCCAGGAAATCAATGTCGTAAGGTTAGTAGCAGCATGATGAGTGGATTTAGGTACGACGATTCTAAGTGAAATAAGTCACACAGAAAAGGACACTTCTCATAAGGTATCACTGATAGAGGGAATGTAAATACCATTACACTTGAACTGAATTACAAAACAGAACAGAGTCACACATGCAGAAAACACACTATGGCTGCTTAACGGGAAAGGTGAGGTGGGGTGATACATAAAACAAGGGTATCAAATTAGCTCAGATACCGTTCCATAAACCCAATATGTAATAGACAAGACCTACTCCTTGCTCAGAGAACTGGACTCAACACGCCCTATTCACCGCACAAGAATATATCTGACTAGTAATAATCTTAAAACCTATGTATTGATATCTCTCTGTTAGTGTGTCAAGTGGGTGTAAAGCGGCATAAACACAGCAGTGAAAAGCAGCTAAACCCCATTATAAAAATATATTACTTTGAAACACCCATGAAACAAAGACAGTGAAAGAGAGAGAAATTCTTACACAATGCGTTCAGGGGCTGTGATGCAACCTGGATTGACCATATCTAGACCCACAGCTGGATGAGACATAAGGGTGGATACTCTTGGGGATGAGAGGTTTGGTGAGGTTGGGTGAGCAAACGCAGACCCTTTAAAGTAATACTGCGTGGTACCCATCGAATGGGTCCCAAATCTCCAGGTTCAAGGGCATCTTCCTACATCAAAAACATGCATGAGAAACCCAGAAGATGGTACATCGTGTGATGGGGAAATGTTTCTAAAACGCACCTCATTTCTCATCTCCTTGTGCCCGGGTTCGCCATTCCAGCCGCTTTACTAGCAAGCTCCCTACTTGGAGCATCAGCACCTTTAACCTCCTGTTCCGTACAGGTTGCAATTTGTCCTGAGGATAAACGGGAAGACGTGGAACCAACGTGAGACTAGCTCTTGGTGTTGGGACAGGCACAGGTCACTCTATTTTCCCATCAGAAAGAAGAATTAACCACAGGCTCAGCCTGCCCCCCGGAACCAGAACAGGGCCTGAAGCCATTCTGCGATTTTGCGGCCAGCTCCCATAAAAACGAGTTGTAAAATGGAGGTTCAGGGCACTGCAATTCACAAACCTGCAGAGTTATAAATGATAACTCTCGTCCACAAATATATTGAGGGAAGGCAAAGAAGAGGATTTGAAATCAAGGCAGAATTGCAGGAAACAGATTTCAGGAGGTAGATACGAATCGCCTTTAAAGCACATGAAAAGCGGCAAAACGTTGACAATGATGCCCTTGGCCAAAAAGGGCGTATGCGTTTTTTCCTGAATATATTCAGGAAAAAACGCATACGCCCTTTTTGGCCAACCAAGCAACCTGGAAAGGCAAATCAGCGCTACAAGAAGTCTCGCTTCCCACCGGTCAAAAGGGCCATGCTGAAAAAAGTGTCAAAACCAGAAATGCAGGACAGGCCATGGAGAAATGGGAGCCTTGCTACACTGATGGGCGGGATGTAAATTGCCAAGAGCCACTCTGGAGAAGTGTCCGGTGAGTCCTGAAACATCTGAAAAACACAGCTTAGAGAGCATAGGGCACTTCCACTCATGGGGGTATAAATTGGGAAAATGAAAAATCAGCAAGACACAAGCACCCCAAAGTTTAGGGCTGCTCTGTTGACCAGGACCTCCACTTCATTCCACCTTAAATATCCCAGGAAAGAGAAAAATGGATAAAGAAGTTGTGGTCCTTATGTACAATGGAATATCACTCAGCCAGGAAATCAATGTCGTAAGGTTAGTAGCAGCATGATGAGTGGATTTAGGTACGACGATTCTAAGTGAAATAAGTCACACAGAAAAGGACACTTCTCATAAGGTATCACTGATAGAGGGAATGTAAAAACCGTTACACTTGAACTGAATTACAAAACAGAACAGAGTCACACATGCAGAAAACACACTATGGCTGCTTAACGGGAAAGGTGAGGTGGGGTGATACATAAAACAAGGGTATCAAATTAGCTCAGATACCGTTCCATAAACCCAATATGTAGTAGACAAGACCTACTCCTTGCTCAGAGAACTGGACTCAACACGCCCTATTCACCGCACAAGAATATATCTGACTAATAATAATCGTAAAACCTATGTATTGATATCTCTCTGTTAGTGTGTCAAGTGGGTGTAAAGCGGCATAAACACAGCAGTGAAAAGCAGCTAAACCCCATTATAAAAATAAATTACTTTGAAACACCCATGAAACAAAGACAGTGAAAGAGAGAGAAATACTTACACAATGCGTTCAGGGGCTGTGATGCAACCTGGATTGACCATATCTAGACCCACAGCTGGATGAGACATAAGGGTGGATACTCTTGGGGATGAGAGGTTTGGTGAGGTTGGGTGAGCAAACGCAGACCCTTTAAAGTAATACTGCGTGGTACCCATCGAATGGGTCCCAAATCTCCAGGTTCAAGGGCATCTTCCTACATCAAAAACATGCATGAGAAACCCAGAAGATGGTACACCGTGTGATGGGGAAAGGTTTCTAAAACGCACCTCATTTCTCATCTCCTTGTGCCCGGGTTCGCCATTCCAGCCGCTTTACTAGCAAGCTCCCTACTTGGAGCATCAGCACCTTTAACCTCCTGTTCCGTACAGGTTGCAATTTGTCCTGAGGATAAACGGGAAGACGTGGAACCAACGTGAGACTAGCTCTTGGTGTTGGGACAGGCACAGGTCACTCTATTTTCCCATCAGAAAAAAGAATTAACCACAGGCTCAGCCTGCCCCCCGGAACCAGAACAGGGCCTGAAGCCATTCTGCGATTTTGCGGCCAGCTCCCATAAAAACGAGTTGTAAAATGGAGGTTCAGGGCACTGCAATTCACAAACCTGCAGAGTTATAAATGATAACTCTCGTCCACAAATATATTGAGGGAAGGCAAAGAAGAGGATTTGAAATCAAGGCAGAATTGCAGGAAACAGATTTCAGGAGGTAGATACGAATCGCCTTTAAAGCACATGAAAAGCGGCAAAACGTTGACAATGATGCCCTTGGCCAAAAAGGGCGTATGCGTTTTTTCCTGAATATATTCAGGAAAAAACGCATACGCCCTTTTTGGCCAACCAAGCAACCTGGAAAGGCAAATCAGCGCTACAAGAAGTCTCGCTTCCCATCGGTCAAAAGGGCCATGCTGAAAAAAGTGTCAAAACCAGAAATGCAGGACAGGCCATGGAGAAATGGGAGCCTTGCTACACTGAAGGGCGGGATGTAAATTGCCAAGAGCCACTCTGGAGAAGTGTCCGGTGAGTCCTGAAACATCTGAAAAACACAGCTTAGAGAGCATAGGGCACTTCCACTCATGGGGGTATAAATTGGGAAAATGAAAAATCAGCAAGACACAAGCACCCCAAAGTTTAGGGCTGCTCTGTTGACCAGGACCTCCACTTCATTCCACCTTAAATATCCCAGGAAAGAGAAAAATGGATAAAGAAGTTGTGGTCCTTATGTACAATGGAATATCACTCAGCCAGGAAATCAATGTCGTAAGGTTAGTAGCAGCATGATGAGTGGATTTAGGTACGACGATTCTAAGTGAAATAAGTCACACAGAAAAGGACACTTCTCATAAGGTATCACTGATAGAGGGAATGTAAAAACCGTTACACTTGAACTGAATTACAAAACAGAACAGAGTCACACATGCAGAAAACACACTATGGCTGCTTAACGGGAAAGGTGAGGTGGGGTGATACATAAAACAAGGGTATCAAATTAGCTCAGATACCGTTCCATAAACCCAATATGTAGTAGACAAGACCTACTCCTTGCTCAGAGAACTGGACTCAACACGCCCTATTCACCGCACAAGAATATATCTGACTAATAATAATCGTAAAACCTATGTATTGATATCTCTCTGTTAGTGTGTCAAGTGGGTGTAAAGCGGCATAAACACAGCAGTGAAAAGCAGCTAAACCCCATTATAAAAATAAATTACTTTGAAACACCCATGAAACAAAGACAGTGAAAGAGAGAGAAATACTTACACAATGCGTTCAGGGGCTGTGATGCAACCTGGATTGACCATATCTAGACCCACAGCTGGATGAGACATAAGGGTGGATACTCTTGGGGATGAGAGGTTTGGTGAGGTTGGGTGAGCAAACGCAGACCCTTTAAAGTAATACTGCGTGGTACCCATCGAATGGGTCCCAAATCTCCAGGTTCAAGGGCATCTTCCTACATCAAAAACATGCATGAGAAACCCAGAAGATGGTACATCGTGTGATGGGGAAATGTTTCTAAAACGCACCTCATTTCTCATCTCCTTGTGCCCGGGTTCGCCATTCCAGCCGCTTTACTAGCAAGCTCCCTACTTGGAGCATCAGCACCTTTAACCTCCTGTTCCGTACAGGTTGCAATTTGTCCTGAGGATAAATGGGAAGACGTGGAACCAACGTGAGACTAGCTCTTGGTGTTGGGACAGGCACAGGTCACTCTATTTTCCCATCAGAAAGAAGAATTAACCACAGGCTCAGCCTGCCCCCCGGAACCAGAACAGGGCCTGAAGCCATTCTGCGATTTTGCGGCCAGCTCCCATAAAAACGAGTTGTAAAATGGAGGTTCAGGGCACTGCAATTCACAAACCTGCAGAGTTATAAATGATAACTCTCGTCCACAAATATATTGAGGGGAGGCAAAGAAGAGGATTTGAAATCAAGGCAGAATTGCAGGAAACAGATTTCAGGAGGTAGATACGAATCGCCTTTAAAGCACATGAAAAGCGGCAAAACGTTGACAATGATGCCCTTGGCCAAAAAGGGCGTATGCGTTTTTTCCTGAATATATTCAGGAAAAAACGCATACGCCCTTTTTGGCCAACCAAGCAACCTGGAAAGGCAAATCAGCGCTACAAAGAAGTCTCGCTTCCCATCGGTCAAAAGGGCCATGCTGAAAAAAGTGTCAAAACCAGAAATGCAGGACAGGCCATGGAGAAATGGGAGCCTTGCTACACTGATGGGCGGGACGTAAATTGCCAAGAGCCACTCTGGGGAAGTGTCCGGTGAGTCCTGAAACATCTGAAAAACACAGCTTAGAGAGCATAGGGCACTTCCACTCATGGGGGTATAAATTGGGAAAATGAAAAATCAGCAAGACACAAGCACCCCAAAGTTTAGGGCTGCTCTGTTGACCAGGACCTCCACTTCATTCCACCTTAAATATCCCAGGAAAGAGAAAAATGGATAAAGAAGTTGTGGTCCTTATGTACAATGGAATATCACTCAGTCAGGAAATCAATGTCGTAAGGTTAGTAGCAGCATGATGAGTGGATTTAGGTACGACGATTCTAAGTGAAATAAGTCACACAGAAAAGGACACTTCTCATAAGGTATCACTGATAGAGGGAATGTAAAAACCGTTACACTTGAACTGAATTACAAAACAGAACAGAGTCACACATGCAGAAAACACACTATGGCTGCTTAACGGGAAAGGTGAGGTGGGGTGATACATAAAACAAGGGTATCAAATTAGCTCAGATACCATTCCATAACCCAATATGTAATAGACAAGACCTACTCCTTGCTCAGAGAACTGGACTCAACACGCCCTATTCACCGCACAAGAATATATCTGACTAATAATAATCGTAAAACCTATGTATTGATATCTCTCTGTTAGTGTGTCAAGTGGGTGTAAAGCGGCATAAACACAGCCGTGAAAAGCAGCTAAACCCCATTATAAAAATAAATTACTTTGAAACACCCATGAAACAAAGACAGTGAAAGAGAGAGAAATTCTTACACAATGCGTTCAGGGGCTGTGATGCAACCTGGATTGACCATATCTAGACGCACAGCTGGATGAGACATAAGGGTGGACACTCTTGGCGCTGAGAGGTTTGGTGAGGTTGGGTGAGCAAACGCAGACCCTTTAAAGTAATACTGCGTGATACCCATCGCATGGGTCCCAAATCTCCAGGTTCAAGGGCATCTTCCTACATCAAAAACATGCATGAGAAACCCAGAAGATGGTACATCGTGTGATGGGGAAATGTTTCTAAAACGCACCTCATTTCTCATCTCCTTGTGCCCGGGTTCGCCATTCCAGCCGCTTTACTAGCAATCTCCCTACTTGGAGCATCAGCACCTTTAACCTCCTGTTCCGTACAGGTTGCAATTTGTCCTGAGGATAAACGGGAAGACGTGGAACCAACGTGAGACTAGCTCTTGGTGTTGGGACAGGCACAGGTCACTCTATTTTCCCATCAGAAAGAAGAATTAACCACAGGCTCAGCCTGCCCCCCGGAACCAGAACAGGGCCTGAAGCCATTCTGCGATTTTGCGGCCAGCTCCCATAAAAACGAGTTGTAAAATGGAGGTTCAGGGCACTGCAATTCACAAACCTGCAGAGTTATAAATGATAACTCTCGTCCACAAATATATTGAGGGGAGGCAAAGAAGAGGATTTGAAATCAAGGCAGAATTGCAGGAAACAGATTTCAGGAGGTAGATACGAATCGCCTTTAAAGCACATGAAAAGCGGCAAAACGTTGACAATGATGCCCTTGGCCAAAAAGGGCGTATGTGTTTTTTCCTGAATATATTCAGGAAAAAACGCATACGCCCTTTTTGGCCAACCAAGCAACCTGGAAAGGCAAATCAGCGCTACAAAGAAGTCTCGCTTCCCATCGGTCAAAAGGGCCATGCTGAAAAAAGTGTCAAAACCAGAAATGCAGGACAGGCCATGGAGAAATGGGAGCCTTGCTACACTGATGGGCGGGATGTAAATTGCCAAGAGCCACTCCGGAGAAGTGTCCGGTGAGTCCTGAAACATCTGAAAAACACAGCTTAGAGAGCATAGGGCACTTCCACTCATGGGGGTATAAATTGGGAAAATGAAAAATCAGCAAGACACAAGCACCCCAAAGTTTAGGGCTGCTCTGTTGACCAGGACCTCCACTTCATTCCACCTTAAATATCCCAGGAAAGAGAAAAATGGATAAAGAAGTTGTGGTCCTTATGTACAATGGAATATCACTCAGCCAGGAAATCAATGTCGTAAGGTTAGTAGCAGCATGATGAGTGGATTTAGGTACGACGATTCTAAGTGAAATAAGTCACACAGAAAAGGACACTTCTCATAAGGTATCACTGATAGAGGGAATGTAAATACCATTACACTTGAACTGAATTACAAAACAGAACAGAGTCACACATGCAGAAAACACACTATGGCTGCTTAACGGGAAAGGTGAGGTGGGGTGATACATAAAACAAGGGTATCAAATTAGCTCAGATACCGTTCCATAAACCCAATATGTAATAGACAAGACCTACTCCTTGCTCAGAGAACTGGACTCAACACGCCCTATTCACCGCACAAGAATATATCTGACTAGTAATAATCTTAAAACCTATGTATTGATATCTCTCTGTTAGTGTGTCAAGTGGGTGTAAAGCGGCATAAACACAGCAGTGAAAAGCAGCTAAACCCCATTATAAAAATAAATTACTTTGAAACACCCATGAAACAAAGACAGTGAAAGAGAGAGAAATTCTTACACAATGCGTTCAGGGGCTGTGATGCAACCTGGATTGACCATATCTAGACCCACAGCTGGATGAGACATAAGGGTGGATACTCTTGGGGATGAGAGGTTTGGTGAGGTTGGGTGAGCAAACGCAGACCCTTTAAAGTAATACTGCGTGGTACCCATCGCATGGGTCCCAAATCTCCAGGTTCAAGGGCATCTTCCTACATCAAAAACATGCATGAGAAACCCAGAAGATGGTACATCGTGTGATGGGGAAATGTTTCTAAAACGCACCTCATTTCTCATCTCCTTGTGCCCGGGTTCGCCATTCCAGCCGCTTTACTAGCAAGCTCCCTACTTGGAGCATCAGCACCTTTAACCTCCTGTTCCGTACAGGTTGCAATTTGTCCTGAGGATAAACGGGAAGACGTGGAACCAACGTGAGACTAGCTCTTGGTGTTGGGACAGGCACAGGTCACTCTATTTTCCCATCAGAAAGAAGAATTAACCACAGGCTCAGCCTGCCCCCCGGAACCAGAACAGGGCCTGAAGCCATTCTGCGATTTTGCGGCCAGCTCCCATAAAAACGAGTTGTAAAATGGAGGTTCAGGGCACTGCAATTCACAAACCTGCAGAGTTATAAATGATAACTCTCGTCCACAAATATATTGAGGGAAGGCAAAGAAGAGGATTTGAAATCAAGGCAGAATTGCAGGAAACAGATTTCAGGAGGTAGATACGAATCGCCTTTAAAGCACATGAAAAGCGGCAAAACGTTGACAATGATGCCCTTGGCCAAAAAGGGCGTATGCGTTTTTTCCTGAATATATTCAGGAAAAAACGCATACGCCCTTTTTGGCCAACCAAGCAACCTGGAAAGGCAAATCAGCGCTACAAGAAGTCTCGCTTCCCATCGGTCAAAAGGGCCATGCTGAAAAAAGTGTCAAAACCAGAAATGCAGGACAGGCCATGGAGAAATGGGAGCCTTGCTACACTGATGGGCGGGATGTAAATTGCCAAGAGCCACTCTGGAGAAGTGTCCGGTGAGTCCTGAAACATCTGAAAAACACAGCTTAGAGAGCATAGGGCACTTCCACTCATGGGGGTATAAATTGGGAAAATGAAAAATCAGCAAGACACAAGCACCCCAAAGTTTAGGGCTGCTCTGTTGACCAGGACCTCCACTTCATTCCACCTTAAATATCCCAGGAAAGAGAAAAATGGATAAAGAAGTTGTGGTCCTTATGTACAATGGAATATCACTCAGCCAGGAAATCAATGTCGTAAGGTTAGTAGCAGCATGATGAGTGGATTTAGGTACGACGATTCTAAGTGAAATAAGTCACACAGAAAAGGACACTTCTCATAAGGTATCACTGATAGAGGGAATGTAAAAACCGTTACACTTGAACTGAATTACAAAACAGAACAGAGTCACACATGCAGAAAACACACTATGGCTGCTTAACGGGAAAGGTGAGGTGGGGTGATACATAAAACAAGGGTATCAAATTAGCTCAGATACCGTTCCATAAACCCAATATGTAGTAGACAAGACCTACTCCTTGCTCAGAGAACTGGACTCAACACGCCCTATTCACCGCACAAGAATATATCTGACTAATAATAATCGTAAAACCTATGTATTGATATCTCTCTGTTAGTGTGTCAAGTGGGTGTAAAGCGGCATAAACACAGCAGTGAAAAGCAGCTAAACCCCATTATAAAAATAAATTACTTTGAAACACCCATGAAACAAAGACAGTGAAAGAGAGAGAAATACTTACACAATGCGTTCAGGGGCTGTGATGCAACCTGGATTGACCATATCTAGACCCACAGCTGGATGAGACATAAGGGTGGATACTCTTGGGGATGAGAGGTTTGGTGAGGTTGGGTGAGCAAACGCAGACCCTTTAAAGTAATACTGCGTGGTACCCATCGAATGGGTCCCAAATCTCCAGGTTCAAGGGCATCTTCCTACATCAAAAACATGCATGAGAAACCCAGAAGATGGTACATCGTGTGATGGGGAAATGTTTCTAAAACGCACCTCATTTCTCATCTCCTTGTGCCCGGGGTCGCCATTCCAGCCGCTTTACTAGCAAGCTCCCTACTTGGAGCATCAGCACCTTTAACCTCCTGTTCCGTACAGGTTGCAATTTGTCCTGAGGATAAACGGGAAGACGTGGAACCAACGTGAGACTAGCTCTTGGTGTTGGGACAGGCACAGGTCACTCTATTTTCCCATCAGAAAGAAGAATTAACCACAGGCTCAGCCTGACCCCCGGAACCAGAACAGGGCCTGAAGCCATTCTGCGATTTTGCGGCCAGCTCCCATAAAAACGAGTTGTAAAATGGAGGTTCAGGGCACTGCAATTCACAAACCTGCAGAGTTATAAATGATAACTCTCGTCCACAAATATATTGAGGGGAGGCAAAGAAGAGGATTTGAAATCAAGGCAGAATTGCAGGAAACAGATTTCAGGAGGTAGATACGAATCGCCTTTAAAGCACATGAAAAGCGGCAAAACGTTGACAATGATGCCCTTGGCCAAAAAGGGCGTATGCGTTTTTTCCTGAATATATTCAGGAAAAAACGCATACGCCCTTTTTGGCCAACCAAGCAACCTGGAAAGGCAAATCAGCGCTACAAAGAAGTCTCGCTTCCCATCGGTCAAAAGGGCCATGCTGAAAAAAGTGTCAAAACCAGAAATGCAGGACAGGCCATGGAGAAATGGGAGCCTTGCTACACTGATGGGCGGGATGTAAATTGCCAAGAGCCACTCTGGGGAAGTGTCCGGTGAGTCCTGAAACATCTGAAAAACACAGCTTAGAGAGCATAGGGCACTTCCACTCATGGGGGTATAAATTGGGAAAATGAAAAATCAGCAAGACACAAGCACCCCAAAGTTTAGGGCTGCTCTGTTGACCAGGACCTCCACTTCATTCCACCTTAAATATCCCAGGAAAGAGAAAAATGGATAAAGAAGTTGTGGTCCTTATGTACAATGGAATATCACTCAGCCAGGAAATCAATGTCGTAAGGTTAGTAGCAGCATGATGAGTGGATTTAGGTACGACGATTCTAAGTGAAATAAGTCACACAGAAAAGGACACTTCTCATAAGGTATCACTGATAGAGGGAATGTAAAAACCGTTACACTTGAACTGAATTACAAAACAGAACAGAGTCACACATGCAGAAAACACACTATGGCTGCTTAACGGGAAAGGTGAGGTGGGGTGATACATAAAACAAGGGTATCAAATTAGCTCAGATACCATTCCATAACCCAATATGTAATAGACAAGACCTACTCCTTGCTCAGAGAACTGGACTCAACACGCCCTATTCACCGCACAAGAATATATCTGACTAATAATAATCGTAAAACCTATGTATTGATATCTCTCTGTTAGTGTGTCAAGTGGGTGTAAAGCGGCATAAACACAGCCGTGAAAAGCAGCTAAACCCCATTATGAAAATAAATTACTTTGAAACACCCATGAAACAAAGACAGTGAAAGAGAGAGAAATTCTTACACAATGCGTTCAGGGGCTGTGATGCAACCTGGATTGACCATATCTAGAAGCACAGCTGGATGAGACATAAGGGTGGACACTCTTGGGGCTGAGAGGTTTGGTGAGGTTGGGTGAGCAAACGCAGACCCTTTAAAGTAATACTGCGTGGTACCCATCGCATGGGTCCCAAATCTCCAGGTTCAAGGGCATCTTCCTACATCAAAAACATGCATGAGAAACCCAGAAGATGGTACGTCGTGTGATGGGGAAATGTTTCTAAAACGCACCTCATTTCTCATCTCCTTGTGCCCGGGTTCGCCATTCCAGCCGCTTTACTAGCAAGCTCCCTACTTGGAGCATCAGCACCTTTAACCTCCTGTTCCGTACAGGTTGCAATTTGTCCTGAGGATAAACGGGAAGACGTGGAACCAACGTGAGACTAGCTCTTGGTGTTGGGACAGGCACAGGTCACTCTATTTTCCCATCAGAAAGAAGAATTAACCACAGGCTCAGCCTGCCCCCCGGAACCAGAACAGGGCCTGAAGCCATTCTGCGATTTTGCGGCCAGCTCCCATAAAAACGAGTTGTAAAATGGAGGTTCAGGGCACTGCAATTCACAAACCTGCAGAGTTATAAATGATAACTCTCGTCCACAAATATATTGAGGGGAGGCAAAGAAGAGGATTTGAAATCAAGGCAGAATTGCAGGAAACAGATTTCAGGAGGTAGATACGAATCGCCTTTAAAGCACATGAAAAGCGGCAAAACGTTGACAATGATGCCCTTGGCCAAAAAGGGCGTATGCGTTTTTTCCTGAATATATTCAGGAAAAAACGCATACGCCCTTTTTGGCCAACCAAGCAACCTGGAAAGGCAAATCAGCGCTACAAAGAAGTCTCGCTTCCCATCGGTCAAAAGGGCCATGCTGAAAAAAGTGTCAAAACCAGAAATGCAGGACAGGCCATGGAGAAATGGGAGCCTTGCTACACTGATGGGCGGGATGTAAATTGCCAAGAGCCACTACGGAGAAGTGTCCGGTGAGTCCTGAAACATCTGAAAAACACAGCTTAGAGAGCATAGGGCACTTCCACTCATGGGGGTATAAATTGGGAAAATGAAAAATCAGCAAGACACAAGCACCCCAAAGTTTAGGGCTGCTCTGTTGACCAGGACCTCCACTTCATTCCACCTTAAATATCCCAGGAAAGAGAAAAATGGATAAAGAAGTTGTGGTCCTTATGTACAATGGAATATCACTCAGCCAGGAAATCAATGTCGTAAGGTTAGTAGCAGCATGATGAGTGGATTTAGGTACGACGATTCTAAGTGAAATAAGTCACACAGAAAAGGACACTTCTCATAAGGTATCACTGATAGAGGGAATGTAAATACCATTACACTTGAACTGAATTACAAAACAGAACAGAGTCACACATGCAGAAAACACACTATGGCTGCTTAACGGGAAAGGTGAGGTGGGGTGATACATAAAACAAGGGTATCAAATTAGCTCAGATACCGTTCCATAAACCCAATATGTAATAGACAAGACCTACTCCTTGCTCAGAGAACTGGACTCAACACGCCCTATTCACCGCACAAGAATATATCTGACTAGTAATAATCTTAAAACCTATGTATTGATATCTCTCTGTTAGTGTGTCAAGTGGGTGTAAAGCGGCATAAACACAGCAGTGAAAAGCAGCTAAACCCCATTATAAAAATATATTACTTTGAAACACCCATGAAACAAAGACAGTGAAAGAGAGAGAAATTCTTACACAATGCGTTCAGGGGCTGTGATGCAACCTGGATTGACCATATCTAGACCCACAGCTGGATGAGACATAAGGGTGGATACTCTTGGGGATGAGAGGTTTGGTGAGGTTGGGTGAGCAAACGCAGACCCTTTAAAGTAATACTGCGTGGTACCCATCGAATGGGTCCCAAATCTCCAGGTTCAAGGGCATCTTCCTACATCAAAAACATGCATGAGAAACCCAGAAGATGGTACACCGTGTGATGGGGAAAGGTTTCTAAAACGCACCTCATTTCTCATCTCCTTGTGCCCGGGTTCGCCATTCCAGCCGCTTTACTAGCAAGCTCCCTACTTGGAGCATCAGCACCTTTAACCTCCTGTTCCGTACAGGTTGCAATTTGTCCTGAGGATAAACGGGAAGACGTGGAACCAACGTGAGACTAGCTCTTGGTGTTGGGACAGGCACAGGTCACTCTATTTTCCCATCAGAAAAAAGAATTAACCACAGGCTCAGCCTGCCCCCCGGAACCAGAACAGGGCCTGAAGCCATTCTGCGATTTTGCGGCCAGCTCCCATAAAAACGAGTTGTAAAATGGAGGTTCAGGGCACTGCAATTCACAAACCTGCAGAGTTATAAATGATAACTCTCGTCCACAAATATATTGAGGGAAGGCAAAGAAGAGGATTTGAAATCAAGGCAGAATTGCAGGAAACAGATTTCAGGAGGTAGATACGAATCGCCTTTAAAGCACATGAAAAGCGGCAAAACGTTGACAATGATGCCCTTGGCCAAAAAGGGCGTATGCGTTTTTTCCTGAATATATTCAGGAAAAAACGCATACGCCCTTTTTGGCCAACCAAGCAACCTGGAAAGGCAAATCAGCGCTACAAGAAGTCTCGCTTCCCATCGGTCAAAAGGGCCATGCTGAAAAAAGTGTCAAAACCAGAAATGCAGGACAGGCCATGGAGAAATGGGAGCCTTGCTACACTGAAGGGCGGGATGTAAATTGCCAAGAGCCACTCTGGAGAAGTGTCCGGTGAGTCCTGAAACATCTGAAAAACACAGCTTAGAGAGCATAGGGCACTTCCACTCATGGGGGTATAAATTGGGAAAATGAAAAATCAGCAAGACACAAGCACCCCAAAGTTTAGGGCTGCTCTGTTGACCAGGACCTCCACTTCATTCCACCTTAAATATCCCAGGAAAGAGAAAAATGGATAAAGAAGTTGTGGTCCTTATGTACAATGGAATATCACTCAGCCAGGAAATCAATGTCGTAAGGTTAGTAGCAGCATGATGAGTGGATTTAGGTACGACGATTCTAAGTGAAATAAGTCACACAGAAAAGGACACTTCTCATAAGGTATCACTGATAGAGGGAATGTAAAAACCGTTACACTTGAACTGAATTACAAAACAGAACAGAGTCACACATGCAGAAAACACACTATGGCTGCTTAACGGGAAAGGTGAGGTGGGGTGATACATAAAACAAGGGTATCAAATTAGCTCAGATACCGTTCCATAAACCCAATATGTAGTAGACAAGACCTACTCCTTGCTCAGAGAACTGGACTCAACACGCCCTATTCACCGCACAAGAATATATCTGACTAATAATAATCGTAAAACCTATGTATTGATATCTCTCTGTTAGTGTGTCAAGTGGGTGTAAAGCGGCATAAACACAGCAGTGAAAAGCAGCTAAACCCCATTATAAAAATAAATTACTTTGAAACACCCATGAAACAAAGACAGTGAAAGAGAGAGAAATACTTACACAATGCGTTCAGGGGCTGTGATGCAACCTGGATTGACCATATCTAGACCCACAGCTGGATGAGACATAAGGGTGGATACTCTTGGGGATGAGAGGTTTGGTGAGGTTGGGTGAGCAAACGCAGACCCTTTAAAGTAATACTGCGTGGTACCCATCGAATGGGTCCCAAATCTCCAGGTTCAAGGGCATCTTCCTACATCAAAAACATGCATGAGAAACCCAGAAGATGGTACATCGTGTGATGGGGAAATGTTTCTAAAACGCACCTCATTTCTCATCTCCTTGTGCCCGGGTTCGCCATTCCAGCCGCTTTACTAGCAAGCTCCCTACTTGGAGCATCAGCACCTTTAACCTCCTGTTCCGTACAGGTTGCAATTTGTCCTGAGGATAAATGGGAAGACGTGGAACCAACGTGAGACTAGCTCTTGGTGTTGGGACAGGCACAGGTCACTCTATTTTCCCATCAGAAAGAAGAATTAACCACAGGCTCAGCCTGCCCCCCGGAACCAGAACAGGGCCTGAAGCCATTCTGCGATTTTGCGGCCAGCTCCCATAAAAACGAGTTGTAAAATGGAGGTTCAGGGCACTGCAATTCACAAACCTGCAGAGTTATAAATGATAACTCTCGTCCACAAATATATTGAGGGGAGGCAAAGAAGAGGATTTGAAATCAAGGCAGAATTGCAGGAAACAGATTTCAGGAGGTAGATACGAATCGCCTTTAAAGCACATGAAAAGCGGCAAAACGTTGACAATGATGCCCTTGGCCAAAAAGGGCGTATGCGTTTTTTCCTGAATATATTCAGGAAAAAACGCATACGCCCTTTTTGGCCAACCAAGCAACCTGGAAAGGCAAATCAGCGCTACAAAGAAGTCTCGCTTCCCATCGGTCAAAAGGGCCATGCTGAAAAAAGTGTCAAAACCAGAAATGCAGGACAGGCCATGGAGAAATGGGAGCCTTGCTACACTGATGGGCGGGATGTAAATTGCCAAGAGCCACTCCGGAGAAGTGTCCGGTGAGTCCTGAAACATCTGAAAAACACAGCTTAGAGAGCATAGGGCACTTCCACTCATGGGGGTATAAATTGGGAAAATGAAAAATCAGCAAGACACAAGCACCCCAAAGTTTAGGGCTGCTCTGTTGACCAGGACCTCCACTTCATTCCACCTTAAATATCCCAGGAAAGAGAAAAATGGATAAAGAAGTTGTGGTCCTTATGTACAATGGAATATCACTCAGCCAGGAAATCAATGTCGTAAGGTTAGTAGCAGCATGATGAGTGGATTTAGGTACGACGATTCTAAGTGAAATAAGTCACACAGAAAAGGACACTTCTCATAAGGTATCACTGATAGAGGGAATGTAAATACCATTACACTTGAACTGAATTACAAAACAGAACAGAGTCACACATGCAGAAAACACACTATGGCTGCTTAACGGGAAAGGTGAGGTGGGGTGATACATAAAACAAGGGTATCAAATTAGCTCAGATACCGTTCCATAAACCCAATATGTAATAGACAAGACCTACTCCTTGCTCAGAGAACTGGACTCAACACGCCCTATTCACCGCACAAGAATATATCTGACTAGTAATAATCTTAAAACCTATGTATTGATATCTCTCTGTTAGTGTGTCAAGTGGGTGTAAAGCGGCATAAACACAGCAGTGAAAAGCAGCTAAACCCCATTATAAAAATAAATTACTTTGAAACACCCATGAAACAAAGACAGTGAAAGAGAGAGAAATTCTTACACAATGCGTTCAGGGGCTGTGATGCAACCTGGATTGACCATATCTAGACCCACAGCTGGATGAGACATAAGGGTGGATACTCTTGGGGATGAGAGGTTTGGTGAGGTTGGGTGAGCAAACGCAGACCCTTTAAAGTAATACTGCGTGGTACCCATCGCATGGGTCCCAAATCTCCAGGTTCAAGGGCATCTTCCTACATCAAAAACATGCATGAGAAACCCAGAAGATGGTACATCGTGTGATGGGGAAATGTTTCTAAAACGCACCTCATTTCTCATCTCCTTGTGCCCGGGTTCGCCATTCCAGCCGCTTTACTAGCAAGCTCCCTACTTGGAGCATCAGCACCTTTAACCTCCTGTTCCGTACAGGTTGCAATTTGTCCTGAGGATAAACGGGAAGACGTGGAACCAACGTGAGACTAGCTCTTGGTGTTGGGACAGGCACAGGTCACTCTATTTTCCCATCAGAAAGAAGAATTAACCACAGGCTCAGCCTGCCCCCCGGAACCAGAACAGGGCCTGAAGCCATTCTGCGATTTTGCGGCCAGCTCCCATAAAAACGAGTTGTAAAATGGAGGTTCAGGGCACTGCAATTCACAAACCTGCAGAGTTATAAATGATAACTCTCGTCCACAAATATATTGAGGGAAGGCAAAGAAGAGGATTTGAAATCAAGGCAGAATTGCAGGAAACAGATTTCAGGAGGTAGATACGAATCGCCTTTAAAGCACATGAAAAGCGGCAAAACGTTGACAATGATGCCCTTGGCCAAAAAGGGCGTATGCGTTTTTTCCTGAATATATTCAGGAAAAAACGCATACGCCCTTTTTGGCCAACCAAGCAACCTGGAAAGGCAAATCAGCGCTACAAGAAGTCTCGCTTCCCATCGGTCAAAAGGGCCATGCTGAAAAAAGTGTCAAAACCAGAAATGCAGGACAGGCCATGGAGAAATGGGAGCCTTGCTACACTGATGGGCGGGATGTAAATTGCCAAGAGCCACTCTGGAGAAGTGTCCGGTGAGTCCTGAAACATCTGAAAAACACAGCTTAGAGAGCATAGGGCACTTCCACTCATGGGGGTATAAATTGGGAAAATGAAAAATCAGCAAGACACAAGCACCCCAAAGTTTAGGGCTGCTCTGTTGACCAGGACCTCCACTTCATTCCACCTTAAATATCCCAGGAAAGAGAAAAATGGATAAAGAAGTTGTGGTCCTTATGTACAATGGAATATCACTCAGCCAGGAAATCAATGTCGTAAGGTTAGTAGCAGCATGATGAGTGGATTTAGGTACGACGATTCTAAGTGAAATAAGTCACACAGAAAAGGACACTTCTCATAAGGTATCACTGATAGAGGGAATGTAAAAACCGTTACACTTGAACTGAATTACAAAACAGAACAGAGTCACACATGCAGAAAACACACTATGGCTGCTTAACGGGAAAGGTGAGGTGGGGTGATACATAAAACAAGGGTATCAAATTAGCTCAGATACCGTTCCATAAACCCAATATGTAGTAGACAAGACCTACTCCTTGCTCAGAGAACTGGACTCAACACGCCCTATTCACCGCACAAGAATATATCTGACTAATAATAATCGTAAAACCTATGTATTGATATCTCTCTGTTAGTGTGTCAAGTGGGTGTAAAGCGGCATAAACACAGCAGTGAAAAGCAGCTAAACCCCATTATAAAAATAAATTACTTTGAAACACCCATGAAACAAAGACAGTGAAAGAGAGAGAAATACTTACACAATGCGTTCAGGGGCTGTGATGCAACCTGGATTGACCATATCTAGACCCACAGCTGGATGAGACATAAGGGTGGATACTCTTGGGGATGAGAGGTTTGGTGAGGTTGGGTGAGCAAACGCAGACCCTTTAAAGTAATACTGCGTGGTACCCATCGAATGGGTCCCAAATCTCCAGGTTCAAGGGCATCTTCCTACATCAAAAACATGCATGAGAAACCCAGAAGATGGTACATCGTGTGATGGGGAAATGTTTCTAAAACGCACCTCATTTCTCATCTCCTTGTGCCCGGGTTCGCCATTCCAGCCGCTTTACTAGCAAGCTCCCTACTTGGAGCATCAGCACCTTTAACCTCCTGTTCCGTACAGGTTGCAATTTGTCCTGAGGATAAACGGGAAGACGTGGAACCAACGTGAGACTAGCTCTTGGTGTTGGGACAGGCACAGGTCACTCTATTTTCCCATCAGAAAGAAGAATTAACCACAGGCTCAGCCTGACCCCCGGAACCAGAACAGGGCCTGAAGCCATTCTGCGATTTTGCGGCCAGCTCCCATAAAAACGAGTTGTAAAATGGAGGTTCAGGGCACTGCAATTCACAAACCTGCAGAGTTATAAATGATAACTCTCGTCCACAAATATATTGAGGGGAGGCAAAGAAGAGGATTTGAAATCAAGGCAGAATTGCAGGAAACAGATTTCAGGAGGTAGATACGAATCGCCTTTAAAGCACATGAAAAGCGGCAAAACGTTGACAATGATGCCCTTGGCCAAAAAGGGCGTATGCGTTTTTTCCTGAATATATTCAGGAAAAAACGCATACGCCCTTTTTGGCCAACCAAGCAACCTGGAAAGGCAAATCAGCGCTACAAAGAAGTCTCGCTTCCCATCGGTCAAAAGGGCCATGCTGAAAAAAGTGTCAAAACCAGAAATGCAGGACAGGCCATGGAGAAATGGGAGCCTTGCTACACTGATGGGCGGGATGTAAATTGCCAAGAGCCACTCTGGGGAAGTGTCCGGTGAGTCCTGAAACATCTGAAAAACACAGCTTAGAGAGCATAGGGCACTTCCACTCATGGGGGTATAAATTGGGAAAATGAAAAATCAGCAAGACACAAGCACCCCAAAGTTTAGGGCTGCTCTGTTGACCAGGACCTCCACTTCATTCCACCTTAAATATCCCAGGAAAGAGAAAAATGGATAAAGAAGTTGTGGTCCTTATGTACAATGGAATATCACTCAGCCAGGAAATCAATGTCGTAAGGTTAGTAGCAGCATGATGAGTGGATTTAGGTACGACGATTCTAAGTGAAATAAGTCACACAGAAAAGGACACTTCTCATAAGGTATCACTGATAGAGGGAATGTAAAAACCGTTACACTTGAACTGAATTACAAAACAGAACAGAGTCACACATGCAGAAAACACACTATGGCTGCTTAACGGGAAAGGTGAGGTGGGGTGATACATAAAACAAGGGTATCAAATTAGCTCAGATACCATTCCATAACCCAATATGTAATAGACAAGACCTACTCCTTGCTCAGAGAACTGGACTCAACACGCCCTATTCACCGCACAAGAATATATCTGACTAATAATAATCGTAAAACCTATGTATTGATATCTCTCTGTTAGTGTGTCAAGTGGGTGTAAAGCGGCATAAACACAGCCGTGAAAAGCAGCTAAACCCCATTATGAAAATAAATTACTTTGAAACACCCATGAAACAAAGACAGTGAAAGAGAGAGAAATTCTTACACAATGCGTTCAGGGGCTGTGATGCAACCTGGATTGACCATATCTAGAAGCACAGCTGGATGAGACATAAGGGTGGACACTCTTGGGGCTGAGAGGTTTGGTGAGGTTGGGTGAGCAAACGCAGACCCTTTAAAGTAATACTGCGTGGTACCCATCGCATGGGTCCCAAATCTCCATGTTCAAGGGCATCTTCCTACATCAAAAACATGCATGAGAAACCCAGAAGATGGTACGTCGTGTGATGGGGAAATGTTTCTAAAACGCACCTCATTTCTCATCTCCTTGTGCCCGGGTTCGCCATTCCAGCCGCTTTACTAGCAAGCTCCCTACTTGGAGCATCAGCACCTTTAACCTCCTGTTCCGTACAGGTTGCAATTTGTCCTGAGGATAAACGGGAAGACGTGGAACCAACGTGAGACTAGCTCTTGGTGTTGGGACAGGCACAGGTCACTCTATTTTCCCATCAGAAAGAAGAATTAACCACAGGCTCAGCCTGCCCCCCGGAACCAGAACAGGGCCTGAAGCCATTCTGCGATTTTGCGGCCAGCTCCCATAAAAACGAGTTGTAAAATGGAGGTTCAGGGCACTGCAATTCACAAACCTGCAGAGTTATAAATGATAACTCTCGTCCACAAATATATTGAGGGGAGGCAAAGAAGAGGATTTGAAATCAAGGCAGAATTGCAGGAAACAGATTTCAGGAGGTAGATACGAATCGCCTTTAAAGCACATGAAAAGCGGCAAAACGTTGACAATGATGCCCTTGGCCAAAAAGGGCGTATGCGTTTTTTCCTGAATATATTCAGGAAAAAACGCATACGCCCTTTTTGGCCAACCAAGCAACCTGGAAAGGCAAATCAGCGCTACAAAGAAGTCTCGCTTCCCATCGGTCAAAAGGGCCATGCTGAAAAAAGTGTCAAAACCAGAAATGCAGGACAGGCCATGGAGAAATGGGAGCCTTGCTACACTGATGGGCGGGATGTAAATTGCCAAGAGCCACTACGGAGAAGTGTCCGGTGAGTCCTGAAACATCTGAAAAACACAGCTTAGAGAGCATAGGGCACTTCCACTCATGGGGGTATAAATTGGGAAAATTAAAAATCAGCAAGACACAAGCACCCCAAAGTTTAGGGCTGCTCTGTTGACCAGGACCTCCACTTCATTCCACCTTAAATATCCCAGGAAAGAGAAAAATGGATAAAGAAGTTGTGGTCCTTATGTACAATGGAATATCACTCAGCCAGGAAATCAATGTCGTAAGGTTAGTAGCAGCATGATGAGTGGATTTAGGTACGACGATTCTAAGTGAAATAAGTCACACAGAAAAGGACACTTCTCATAAGGTATCACTGATAGAGGGAATGTAAATACCATTACACTTGAACTGAATTACAAAACAGAACAGAGTCACACATGCAGAAAACACACTATGGCTGCTTAACGGGAAAGGTGAGGTGGGGTGATACATAAAACAAGGGTATCAAATTAGCTCAGATACCGTTCCATAAACCCAATATGTAATAGACAAGACCTACTCCTTGCTCAGAGAACTGGACTCAACACGCCCTATTCACCGCACAAGAATATATCTGACTAGTAATAATCTTAAAACCTATGTATTGATATCTCTCTGTTAGTGTGTCAAGTGGGTGTAAAGCGGCATAAACACAGCAGTGAAAAGCAGCTAAACCCCATTATAAAAATATATTACTTTGAAACACCCATGAAACAAAGACAGTGAAAGAGAGAGAAATTCTTACACAATGCGTTCAGGGGCTGTGATGCAACCTGGATTGACCATATCTAGACCCACAGCTGGATGAGACATAAGGGTGGATACTCTTGGGGATGAGAGGTTTGGTGAGGTTGGGTGAGCAAACGCAGACCCTTTAAAGTAATACTGCGTGGTACCCATCGAATGGGTCCCAAATCTCCAGGTTCAAGGGCATCTTCCTACATCAAAAACATGCATGAGAAACCCAGAAGATGGTACATCGTGTGATGGGGAAATGTTTCTAAAACGCACCTCATTTCTCATCTCCTTGTGCCCGGGTTCGCCATTCCAGCCGCTTTACTAGCAAGCTCCCTACTTGGAGCATCAGCACCTTTAACCTCCTGTTCCGTACAGGTTGCAATTTGTCCTGAGGATAAACGGGAAGACGTGGAACCAACGTGAGACTAGCTCTTGGTGTTGGGACAGGCACAGGTCACTCTATTTTCCCATCAGAAAGAAGAATTAACCACAGGCTCAGCCTGCCCCCCGGAACCAGAACAGGGCCTGAAGCCATTCTGCGATTTTGCGGCCAGCTCCCATAAAAACGAGTTGTAAAATGGAGGTTCAGGGCACTGCAATTCACAAACCTGCAGAGTTATAAATGATAACTCTCGTCCACAAATATATTGAGGGAAGGCAAAGAAGAGGATTTGAAATCAAGGCAGAATTGCAGGAAACAGATTTCAGGAGGTAGATACGAATCGCCTTTAAAGCACATGAAAAGCGGCAAAACGTTGACAATGATGCCCTTGGCCAAAAAGGGCGTATGCGTTTTTTCCTGAATATATTCAGGAAAAAACGCATACGCCCTTTTTGGCCAACCAAGCAACCTGGAAAGGCAAATCAGCGCTACAAGAAGTCTCGCTTCCCACCGGTCAAAAGGGCCATGCTGAAAAAAGTGTCAAAACCAGAAATGCAGGACAGGCCATGGAGAAATGGGAGCCTTGCTACACTGATGGGCGGGATGTAAATTGCCAAGAGCCACTCTGGAGAAGTGTCCGGTGAGTCCTGAAACATCTGAAAAACACAGCTTAGAGAGCATAGGGCACTTCCACTCATGGGGGTATAAATTGGGAAAATGAAAAATCAGCAAGACACAAGCACCCCAAAGTTTAGGGCTGCTCTGTTGACCAGGACCTCCACTTCATTCCACCTTAAATATCCCAGGAAAGAGAAAAATGGATAAAGAAGTTGTGGTCCTTATGTACAATGGAATATCACTCAGCCAGGAAATCAATGTCGTAAGGTTAGTAGCAGCATGATGAGTGGATTTAGGTACGACGATTCTAAGTGAAATAAGTCACACAGAAAAGGACACTTCTCATAAGGTATCACTGATAGAGGGAATGTAAAAACCGTTACACTTGAACTGAATTACAAAACAGAACAGAGTCACACATGCAGAAAACACACTATGGCTGCTTAACGGGAAAGGTGAGGTGGGGTGATACATAAAACAAGGGTATCAAATTAGCTCAGATACCGTTCCATAAACCCAATATGTAGTAGACAAGACCTACTCCTTGCTCAGAGAACTGGACTCAACACGCCCTATTCACCGCACAAGAATATATCTGACTAATAATAATCGTAAAACCTATGTATTGATATCTCTCTGTTAGTGTGTCAAGTGGGTGTAAAGCGGCATAAACACAGCAGTGAAAAGCAGCTAAACCCCATTATAAAAATAAATTACTTTGAAACACCCATGAAACAAAGACAGTGAAAGAGAGAGAAATACTTACACAATGCGTTCAGGGGCTGTGATGCAACCTGGATTGACCATATCTAGACCCACAGCTGGATGAGACATAAGGGTGGATACTCTTGGGGATGAGAGGTTTGGTGAGGTTGGGTGAGCAAACGCAGACCCTTTAAAGTAATACTGCGTGGTACCCATCGAATGGGTCCCAAATCTCCAGGTTCAAGGGCATCTTCCTACATCAAAAACATGCATGAGAAACCCAGAAGATGGTACATCGTGTGATGGGGAAAGGTTTCTAAAACGCACCTCATTTCTCATCTCCTTGTGCCCGGGTTCGCCATTCCAGCCGCTTTACTAGCAAGCTCCCTACTTGGAGCATCAGCACCTTTAACCTCCTGTTCCGTACAGGTTGCAATTTGTCCTGAGGATAAATGGGAAGACGTGGAACCAACGTGAGACTAGCTCTTGGTGTTGGGACAGGCACAGGTCACTCTATTTTCCCATCAGAAAGAAGAATTAACCACAGGCTCAGCCTGCCCCCCGGAACCAGAACAGGGCCTGAAGCCATTCTGCGATTTTGCGGCCAGCTCCCATAAAAACGAGTTGTAAAATGGAGGTTCAGGGCACTGCAATTCACAAACCTGCAGAGTTATAAATGATAACTCTCGTCCACAAATATATTGAGGGGAGGCAAAGAAGAGGATTTGAAATCAAGGCAGAATTGCAGGAAACAGATTTCAGGAGGTAGATACGAATCGCCTTTAAAGCACATGAAAAGCGGCAAAACGTTGACAATGATGCCCTTGGCCAAAAAGGGCGTATGCGTTTTTTCCTGAATATATTCAGGAAAAAACGCATACGCCCTTTTTGGCCAACCAAGCAACCTGGAAAGGCAAATCAGCGCTACAAAGAAGTCTCGCTTCCCATCGGTCAAAAGGGCCATGCTGAAAAAAGTGTCAAAACCAGAAATGCAGGACAGGCCATGGAGAAATGGGAGCCTTGCTACACTGATGGGCGGGACGTAAATTGCCAAGAGCCACTCTGGGGAAGTGTCCGGTGAGTCCTGAAACATCTGAAAAACACAGCTTAGAGAGCATAGGGCACTTCCACTCATGGGGGTATAAATTGGGAAAATGAAAAATCAGCAAGACACAAGCACCCCAAAGTTTAGGGCTGCTCTGTTGACCAGGACCTCCACTTCATTCCACCTTAAATATCCCAGGAAAGAGAAAAATGGATAAAGAAGTTGTGGTCCTTATGTACAATGGAATATCACTCAGTCAGGAAATCAATGTCGTAAGGTTAGTAGCAGCATGATGAGTGGATTTAGGTACGACGATTCTAAGTGAAATAAGTCACACAGAAAAGGACACTTCTCATAAGGTATCACTGATAGAGGGAATGTAAAAACCGTTACACTTGAACTGAATTACAAAACAGAACAGAGTCACACATGCAGAAAACACACTATGGCTGCTTAACGGGAAAGGTGAGGTGGGGTGATACATAAAACAAGGGTATCAAATTAGCTCAGATACCATTCCATAACCCAATATGTAATAGACAAGACCTACTCCTTGCTCAGAGAACTGGACTCAACACGCCCTATTCACCGCACAAGAATATATCTGACTAATAATAATCGTAAAACCTATGTATTGATATCTCTCTGTTAGTGTGTCAAGTGGGTGTAAAGCGGCATAAACACAGCCGTGAAAAGCAGCTAAACCCCATTATAAAAATAAATTACTTTGAAACACCCATGAAACAAAGACAGTGAAAGAGAGAGAAATTCTTACACAATGCGTTCAGGGGCTGTGATGCAACCTGGATTGACCATATCTAGACGCACAGCTGGATGAGACATAAGGGTGGACACTCTTGGGGCTGAGAGGTTTGGTGAGGTTGGGTGAGCAAACGCAGACCCTTTAAAGTAATACTGCGTGATACCCATCGCATGGGTCCCAAATCTCCAGGTTCAAGGGCATCTTCCTACATCAAAAACATGCATGAGAAACCCAGAAGATGGTACATCGTGTGATGGGGAAATGTTTCTAAAACGCACCTCATTTCTCATCTCCTTGTGCCCGGGTTCGCCATTCCAGCCGCTTTACTAGCAATCTCCCTACTTGGAGCATCAGCACCTTTAACCTCCTGTTCCGTACAGGTTGCAATTTGTCCTGAGGATAAACGGGAAGACGTGGAACCAACGTGAGACTAGCTCTTGGTGTTGGGACAGGCACAGGTCACTCTATTTTCCCATCAGAAAGAAGAATTAACCACAGGCTCAGCCTGCCCCCCGGAACCAGAACAGGGCCTGAAGCCATTCTGCGATTTTGCGGCCAGCTCCCATAAAAACGAGTTGTAAAATGGAGGTTCAGGGCACTGCAATTCACAAACCTGCAGAGTTATAAATGATAACTCTCGTCCACAAATATATTGAGGGGAGGCAAAGAAGAGGATTTGAAATCAAGGCAGAATTGCAGGAAACAGATTTCAGGAGGTAGATACGAATCGCCTTTAAAGCACATGAAAAGCGGCAAAACGTTGACAATGATGCCCTTGGCCAAAAAGGGCGTATGTGTTTTTTCCTGAATATATTCAGGAAAAAACGCATACGCCCTTTTTGGCCAACCAAGCAACCTGGAAAGGCAAATCAGCGCTACAAAGAAGTCTCGCTTCCCATCGGTCAAAAGGGCCATGCTGAAAAAAGTGTCAAAACCAGAAATGCAGGACAGGCCATGGAGAAATGGGAGCCTTGCTACACTGATGGGCGGGATGTAAATTGCCAAGAGCCACTCCGGAGAAGTGTCCGGTGAGTCCTGAAACATCTGAAAAACACAGCTTAGAGAGCATAGGGCACTTCCACTCATGGGGGTATAAATTGGGAAAATGAAAAATCAGCAAGACACAAGCACCCCAAAGTTTAGGGCTGCTCTGTTGACCAGGACCTCCACTTCATTCCACCTTAAATATCCCAGGAAAGAGAAAAATGGATAAAGAAGTTGTGGTCCTTATGTACAATGGAATATCACTCAGCCAGGAAATCAATGTCGTAAGGTTAGTAGCAGCATGATGAGTGGATTTAGGTACGACGATTCTAAGTGAAATAAGTCACACAGAAAAGGACACTTCTCATAAGGTATCACTGATAGAGGGAATGTAAATACCATTACACTTGAACTGAATTACAAAACAGAACAGAGTCACACATGCAGAAAACACACTATGGCTGCTTAACGGGAAAGGTGAGGTGGGGTGATACATAAAACAAGGGTATCAAATTAGCTCAGATACCGTTCCATAAACCCAATATGTAATAGACAAGACCTACTCCTTGCTCAGAGAACTGGACTCAACACGCCCTATTCACCGCACAAGAATATATCTGACTAGTAATAATCTTAAAACCTATGTATTGATATCTCTCTGTTAGTGTGTCAAGTGGGTGTAAAGCGGTATAAACACAGCAGTGAAAAGCAGCTAAACCCCATTATAAAAATAAATTACTTTGAAACACCCATGAAACAAAGACAGTGAAAGAGAGAGAAATTCTTACACAATGCGTTCAGGGGCTGTGATGCAACCTGGATTGACCATATCTAGACCCACAGCTGGATGAGACATAAGGGTGGATACTCTTGGGGATGAGAGGTTTGGTGAGGTTGGGTGAGCAAACGCAGACCCTTTAAAGTAATACTGCGTGGTACCCATCGCATGGGTCCCAAATCTCCAGGTTCAAGGGCATCTTCCTACATCAAAAACATGCATGAGAAACCCAGAAGATGGTACATCGTGTGATGGGGAAATGTTTCTAAAACGCACCTCATTTCTCATCTCCTTGTGCCCGGGTTCGCCATTCCAGCCGCTTTACTAGCAAGCTCCCTACTTGGAGCATCAGCACCTTTAACCTCCTGTTCCGTACAGGTTGCAATTTGTCCTGAGGATAAACGGGAAGACGTGGAACCAACGTGAGACTAGCTCTTGGTGTTGGGACAGGCACAGGTCACTCTATTTTCCCATCAGAAAGAAGAATTAACCACAGGCTCAGCCTGCCCCCCGGAACCAGAACAGGGCCTGAAGCCATTCTGCGATTTTGCGGCCAGCTCCCATAAAAACGAGTTGTAAAATGGAGGTTCAGGGCACTGCAATTCACAAACCTGCAGAGTTATAAATGATAACTCTCGTCCACAAATATATTGAGGGAAGGCAAAGAAGAGGATTTGAAATCAAGGCAGAATTGCAGGAAACAGATTTCAGGAGGTAGATACGAATCGCCTTTAAAGCACATGAAAAGCGGCAAAACGTTGACAATGATGCCCTTGGCCAAAAAGGGCGTATGCGTTTTTTCCTGAATATATTCAGGAAAAAACGCATACGCCCTTTTTGGCCAACCAAGCAACCTGGAAAGGCAAATCAGCGCTACTAGAAGTCTCGCTTCCCATCGGTCAAAAGGGCCATGCTGAAAAAAGTGTCAAAACCAGAAATGCAGGACAGGCCATGGAGAAATGGGAGCCTTGCTACACTGATGGGCGGGATGTAAATTGCCAAGAGCCACTCTGGAGAAGTGTCCGGTGAGTCCTGAAACATCTGAAAAACACAGCTTAGAGAGCATAGGGCACTACCACTCATGGGGGTATAAATTGGGAAAATGAAAAATCAGCAAGACACAAGCACCCCAAAGTTTAGGGCTGCTCTGTTGACCAGGACCTCCACTTCATTCCACCTTAAATATCCCAGGAAAGAGAAAAATGGATAAAGAAGTTGTGGTCCTTATGTACAATGGAATATCACTCAGCCAGGAAATCAATGTCGTAAGGTTAGTAGCAGCATGATGAGTGGATTTAGGTACGACGATTCTAAGTGAAATAAGTCACACAGAAAAGGACACTTCTCATAAGGTATCACTGATAGAGGGAATGTAAAAACCGTTACACTTGAACTGAATTACAAAACAGAACAGAGTCACACATGCAGAAAACACACTATGGCTGCTTAACGGGAAAGGTGAGGTGGGGTGATACATAAAACAAGGGTATCAAATTAGCTCAGATACCGTTCCATAAACCCAATATGTAGTAGACAAGACCTACTCCTTGCTCAGAGAACTGGACTCAACACGCCCTATTCACCGCACAAGAATATATCTGACTAATAATAATCGTAAAACCTATGTATTGATATCTCTCTGTTAGTGTGTCAAGTGGGTGTAAAGCGGCATAAACACAGCAGTGAAAAGCAGCTAAACCCCATTATAAAAATAAATTACTTTGAAACACCCATGAAACAAAGACAGTGAAAGAGAGAGAAATACTTACACAATGCGTTCAGGGGCTGTGATGCAACCTGGATTGACCATATCTAGACCCACAGCTGGATGAGACATAAGGGTGGATACTCTTGGGGATGAGAGGTTTGGTGAGGTTGGGTGAGCAAACGCAGACCCTTTAAAGTAATACTGCGTGGTACCCATCGAATGGGTCCCAAATCTCCAGGTTCAAGGGCATCTTCCTACATCAAAAACATGCATGAGAAACCCAGAAGATGGTACATCGTGTGATGGGGAAATGTTTCTAAAACGCACGTCATTTCTCATCTCCTTGTGCCCGGGGTCGCCATTCCAGCCGCTTTACTAGCAAGCTCCCTACTTGGAGCATCAGCACCTTTAACCTCCTGTTCCGTACAGGTTGCAATTTGTCCTGAGGATAAACGGGAAGACGTGGAACCAACGTGAGACTAGCTCTTGGTGTTGGGACAGGCACAGGTCACTCTATTTTCCCATCAGAAAGAAGAATTAACCACAGGCTCAGCCTGACCCCCGGAACCAGAACAGGGCCTGAAGCCATTCTGCGATTTTGCGGCCAGCTCCCATAAAAACGAGTTGTAAAATGGAGGTTCAGGGCACTGCAATTCACAAACCTGCAGAGTTATAAATGATAACTCTCGTCCACAAATATATTGAGGGGAGGCAAAGAAGAGGATTTGAAATCAAGGCAGAATTGCAGGAAACAGATTTCAGGAGGTAGATACGAATCGCCTTTAAAGCACATGAAAAGCGGCAAAACGTTGACAATGATGCCCTTGGCCAAAAAGGGCGTATGCGTTTTTTCCTGAATATATTCAGGAAAAAACGCATACGCCCTTTTTGGCCAACCAAGCAACCTGGAAAGGCAAATCAGCGCTACAAAGAAGTCTCGCTTCCCATCGGTCAAAAGGGCCATGCTGAAAAAAGTGTCAAAACCAGAAATGCAGGACAGGCCATGGAGAAATGGGAGCCTTGCTACACTGATGGGCGGGATGTAAATTGCCAAGAGCCACTCTGGGGAAGTGTCCGGTGAGTCCTGAAACATCTGAAAAACACAGCTTAGAGAGCATAGGGCACTTCCACTCATGGGGGTATAAATTGGGAAAATGAAAAATCAGCAAGACACAAGCACCCCAAAGTTTAGGGCTGCTCTGTTGACCAGGACCTCCACTTCATTCCACCTTAAATATCCCAGGAAAGAGAAAAATGGATAAAGAAGTTGTGGTCCTTATGTACAATGGAATATCACTCAGCCAGGAAATCAATGTCGTAAGGTTAGTAGCAGCATGATGAGTGGATTTAGGTACGACGATTCTAAGTGAAATAAGTCACACAGAAAAGGACACTTCTCATAAGGTATCACTGATAGAGGGAATGTAAAAACCGTTACACTTGAACTGAATTACAAAACAGAACAGAGTCACACATGCAGAAAACACACTATGGCTGCTTAACGGGAAAGGTGAGGTGGGGTGATACATAAAACAAGGGTATCAAATTAGCTCAGATACCATTCCATAACCCAATATGTAATAGACAAGACCTACTCCTTGCTCAGAGAACTGGACTCAACACGCCCTATTCACCGCACAAGAATATATCTGACTAATAATAATCGTAAAACCTATGTATTGATATCTCTCTGTTAGTGTGTCAAGTGGGTGTAAAGCGGCATAAACACAGCCGTGAAAAGCAGCTAAACCCCATTATGAAAATAAATTACTTTGAAACACCCATGAAACAAAGACAGTGAAAGAGAGAGAAATTCTTACACAATGCGTTCAGGGGCTGTGATGCAACCTGGATTGACCATATCTAGACGCACAGCTGGATGAGACATAAGGGTGGACACTCTTGGGGCTGAGAGGTTTGGTGAGGTTGGGTGAGCAAATGCAGACCCTTTAAAGTAATACTGCGTGGTACCCATCGCATGGGTCCCAAATCTCCAGGTTCAAGGGCATCTTCCTACATCAAAAACATGCATGAGAAACCCAGAAGATGGTACGTCGTGTGATGGGGAAATGTTTCTAAAACGCACCTCATTTCTCATCTCCTTGTGCCCGGGTTCGCCATTCCAGCCGCTTTACTAGCAAGCTCCCTACTTGGAGCATCAGCACCTTTAACCTCCTGTTCCGTACAGGTTGCAATTTGTCCTGAGGATAAACGGGAAGACGTGGAACCAACGTGAGACTAGCTCTTGGTGTTGGGACAGGCACAGGTCACTCTATTTTCCCATCAGAAAGAACAATTAACCACAGGCTCAGCCTGCCCCCCGGAACCAGAACAGGGCCTGAAGCCATTCTGCGATTTTGCGGCCAGCTCCCATAAAAACGAGTTGTAAAATGGAGGTTCAGGGCACTGCAATTCACAAACCTGCAGAGTTATAAATGATAACTCTCGTCCACAAATATATTGAGGGGAGGCAAAGAAGAGGATTTGAAATCAAGGCAGAATTGCAGGAAACAGATTTCAGGAGGTAGATACGAATCGCCTTTAAAGCACATGAAAAGCGGCAAAACGTTGACAATGATGCCCTTGGCCAAAAAGGGCGTATGCGTTTTTTCCTGAATATATTCAGGAAAAAACGCATACGCCCTTTTTGGCCAACCAAGCAACCTGGAAAGGCAAATCAGCGCTACAAAGAAGTCTCGCTTCCCATCGGTCAAAAGGGCCATGCTGAAAAAAGTGTCAAAACCAGAAATGCAGGACAGGCCATGGAGAAATGGGAGCCTTGCTACACTGATGGGCGGGATGTAAATTGCCAAGAGCCACTCCGGAGAAGTGTCCGGTGAGTCCTGAAACATCTGAAAAACACAGCTTAGAGAGCATAGGGCACTTCCACTCATGGGGGTATAAATTGGGAAAATTAAAAATCAGCAAGACACAAGCACCCCAAAGTTTAGGGCTGCTCTGTTGACCAGGACCTCCACTTCATTCCACCTTAAATATCCCAGGAAAGAGAAAAATGGATAAAGAAGTTGTGGTCCTTATGTACAATGGAATATCACTCAGCCAGGAAATCAATGTCGTAAGGTTAGTAGCAGCATGATGAGTGGATTTAGGTACGACGATTCTAAGTGAAATAAGTCACACAGAAAAGGACACTTCTCATAAGGTATCACTGATAGAGGGAATGTAAATACCATTACACTTGAACTGAATTACAAAACAGAACAGAGTCACACATGCAGAAAACACACTATGGCTGCTTAACGGGAAAGGTGAGGTGGGGTGATACATAAAACAAGGGTATCAAATTAGCTCAGATACCGTTCCATAAACCCAATATGTAATAGACAAGACCTACTCCTTGCTCAGAGAACTGGACTCAACACGCCCTATTCACCGCACAAGAATATATCTGACTAGTAATAATCTTAAAACCTATGTATTGATATCTCTCTGTTAGTGTGTCAAGTGGGTGTAAAGCGGCATAAACACAGCAGTGAAAAGCAGCTAAACCCCATTATAAAAATAAATTACTTTGAAACACCCATGAAACAAAGACAGTGAAAGAGAGAGAAATTCTTACACAATGCGTTCAGGGGCTGTGATGCAACCTGGATTGACCATATCTAGACCCACAGCTGGATGAGACATAAGGGTGGATACTCTTGGGGATGAGAGGTTTGGTGAGGTTGGGTGAGCAAACGCAGACCCTTTAAAGTAATACTGCGTGGTACCCATCGAATGGGTCCCAAATCTCCAGGTTCAAGGGCATCTTCCTACATCAAAAACATGCATGAGAAACCCAGAAGATGGTACACCGTGTGATGGGGAAAGGTTTCTAAAACGCACCTCATTTCTCATCTCCTTGTGCCCGGGTTCGCCATTCCAGCCGCTTTACTAGCAAGCTCCCTACTTGGAGCATCAGCACCTTTAACCTCCTGTTCCGTACAGGTTGCAATTTGTCCTGAGGATAAACGGGAAGACGTGGAACCAACGTGAGACTAGCTCTTGGTGTTGGGACAGGCACAGGTCACTCTATTTTCCCATCAGAAATAAGAATTAACCACAGGCTCAGCCTGCCCCCTGGAACCAGAACAGGGCCTGAAGCCATTCTGCGATTTTGCGGCCAGCTCCCATAAAAACGAGTTGTAAAATGGAGGTTCAGGGCACTGCAATTCACAAACCTGCAGAGTTATAAATGATAACTCTCGTCCACAAATATATTGAGGGAAGGCAAAGAAGAGGATTTGAAATCAAGGCAGAATTGCAGGAAACAGATTTCAGGAGGTAGATACGAATCGCCTTTAAAGCACATGAAAAGCGGCAAAACGTTGACAATGATGCCCTTGGCCAAAAAGGGCGTATGCGTTTTTTCCTGAATATATTCAGGAAAAAACGCATACGCCCTTTTTGGCCAACCAAGCAACCTGGAAAGGCAAATCAGCGCTACTAGAAGTCTCGCTTCCCATCGGTCAAAAGGGCCATGCTGAAAAAAGTGTCAAAACCAGAAATGCAGGACAGGCCATGGAGAAATGGGAGCCTTGCTACACTGATGGGCGGGATGTAAATTGCCAAGAGCCACTCTGGAGAAGTGTCCGGTGAGTCCTGAAACATCTGAAAAACACAGCTTAGAGAGCATAGGGCACTTCCACTCATGGGGGTATAAATTGGGAAAATGAAAAATCAGCAAGACACAAGCACCCCAAAGTTTAGGGCTGCTCTGTTGACCAGGACCTCCACTTCATTCCACCTTAAATATCCCAGGAAAGAGAAAAATGGATAAAGAAGTTGTGGTCCTTATGTACAATGGAATATCACTCAGCCAGGAAATCAATGTCGTAAGGTTAGTAGCAGCATGATGAGTGGATTTAGGTACGACGATTCTAAGTGAAATAAGTCACACAGAAAAGGACACTTCTCATAAGGTATCACTGATAGAGGGAATGTAAAAACCGTTACACTTGAACTGAATTACAAAACAGAACAGAGTCACACATGCAGAAAACACACTATGGCTGCTTAACGGGAAAGGTGAGGTGGGGTGATACATAAAACAAGGGTATCAAATTAGCTCAGATACCGTTCCATAAACCCAATATGTAGTAGACAAGACCTACTCCTTGCTCAGAGAACTGGACTCAACACGCCCTATTCACCGCACAAGAATATATCTGACTAATAATAATCGTAAAACCTATGTATTGATATCTCTCTGTTAGTGTGTCAAGTGGGTGTAAAGCGGCATAAACACAGCAGTGAAAAGCAGCTAAACCCCATTATAAAAATAAATTACTTTGAAACACCCATGAAACAAAGACAGTGAAAGAGAGAGAAATACTTACACAATGCGTTCAGGGGCTGTGATGCAACCTGGATTGACCATATCTAGACCCACAGCTGGATGAGACATAAGGGTGGATACTCTTGGGGATGAGAGGTTTGGTGAGGTTGGGTGAGCAAACGCAGACCCTTTAAAGTAATACTGCGTGGTACCCATCGAATGGGTCCCAAATCTCCAGGTTCAAGGGCATCTTCCTACATCAAAAACATGCATGAGAAACCCAGAAGATGGTACACCGTGTGATGGGGAAAGGTTTCTAAAACGCACCTCATTTCTCATCTCCTTGTGCCCGGGTTCGCCATTCCAGCCGCTTTACTAGCAAGCTCCCTACTTGGAGCATCAGCACCTTTAACCTCCTGTTCCGTACAGGTTGCAATTTGTCCTGAGGATAAACGGGAAGACGTGGAACCAACGTGAGACTAGCTCTTGGTGTTGGGACAGGCACAGGTCACTCTATTTTCCCATCAGAAAAAAGAATTAACCACAGGCTCAGCCTGCCCCCCGGAACCAGAACAGGGCCTGAAGCCATTCTGCGATTTTGCGGCCAGCTCCCATAAAAACGAGTTGTAAAATGGAGGTTCAGGGCACTGCAATTCACAAACCTGCAGAGTTATAAATGATAACTCTCGTCCACAAATATATTGAGGGAAGGCAAAGAAGAGGATTTGAAATCAAGGCAGAATTGCAGGAAACAGATTTCAGGAGGTAGATACGAATCGCCTTTAAAGCACATGAAAAGCGGCAAAACGTTGACAATGATGCCCTTGGCCAAAAAGGGCGTATGCGTTTTTTCCTGAATATATTCAGGAAAAAACGCATACGCCCTTTTTGGCCAACCAAGCAACCTGGAAAGGCAAATCAGCGCTACAAGAAGTCTCGCTTCCCATCGGTCAAAAGGGCCATGCTGAAAAAGTGTCAAAACCAGAAATGCAGGACAGGCCATGGAGAAATGGGAGCCTTGCTACACTGATGGGCGGGATGTAAATTGCCAAGAGCCACTCTGGAGAAGTGTCCGCTGAGTCCTGAAACATCTGAAAAACACAGCTTAGAGAGCATAGGGCACTTCCACTCATGGGGGTATAAATTGGGAAAATGAAAAATCAGCAAGACACAAGCACCCCAAAGTTTAGGGCTGCTCTGTTGACCAGGACCTCCACTTCATTCCACCTTAAATATCCCAGGAAAGAGAAAAATGGATAAAGAAGTTGTGGTCCTTATGTACAATGGAATATCACTCAGCCAGGAAATCAATGTCGTAAGGTTAGTAGCAGCATGATGAGTGGATTTAGGTACGACGATTCTAAGTGAAATAAGTCACACAGAAAAGGACACTTCTCATAAGGTATCACTGATACAGGGAATGTAAAAACCGTTACACTTGAACTGAATTACAAAACAGAACAGAGTCACACATGCAGAAAACACACTATGGCTGCTTAACGGGAAAGGTGAGGTGGGGTGATACATAAAACAAGGGTATCAAATTAGCTCAGATACCATTCCATAACCCAATATGTAATAGACAAGACCTACTCCTTGCTCAGAGAACTGGACTCAACACGCCCTATTCACCGCACAAGAATATATCTGACTAATAATAATCGTAAAACCTATGTATTGATATCTCTCTGTTAGTGTGTCAAGTGGGTGTAAAGCGGCATAAACACAGCCGTGAAAAGCAGCTAAACCCCATTATGAAAATAAATTACTTTGAAACACCCATGAAACAAAGACAGTGAAAGAGAGAGAAATTCTTACACAATGCGTTCAGGGGCTGTGATGCAACCTGGATTGACCATATCTAGAAGCACAGCTGGATGAGACATAAGGGTGGACACTCTTGGGGCTGAGAGGTTTGGTGAGGTTGGGTGAGCAAACGCAGACCCTTTAAAGTAATACTGCGTGGTACCCATCGCATGGGTCCCAAATCTCCAGGTTCAAGGGCATCTTCCTACATCAAAAACATGCATGAGAAACCCAGAAGATGGTACGTCGTGTGATGGGGAAATGTTTCTAAAACGCACCTCATTTCTCATCTCCTTGTGCCCGGGTTCGCCATTCCAGCCGCTTTACTAGCAAGCTCCCTACTTGGAGCATCAGCACCTTTAACCTCCTGTTCCGTACAGGTTGCAATTTGTCCTGAGGATAAACGGGAAGACGTGGAACCAACGTGAGACTAGCTCTTGGTGTTGGGACAGGCACAGGTCACTCTATTTTCCCATCAGAAAGAAGAATTAACCACAGGCTCAGCCTGCCCCCCGGAACCAGAACAGGGCCTGAAGCCATTCTGCGATTTTGCGGCCAGCTCCCATAAAAACGAGTTGTAAAATGGAGGTTCAGGGCACTGCAATTCACAAACCTGCAGAGTTATAAATGATAACTCTCGTCCACAAATATATTGAGGGGAGGCAAAGAAGAGGATTTGAAATCAAGGCAGAATTGCAGGAAACAGATTTCAGGAGGTAGATACGAATCGCCTTTAAAGCACATGAAAAGCGGCAAAACGTTGACAATGATGCCCTTGGCCAAAAAGGGCGTATGCGTTTTTTCCTGAATATATTCAGGAAAAAACGCATACGCCCTTTTTGGCCAACCAAGCAACCTGGAAAGGCAAATCAGCGCTACAAAGAAGTCTCGCTTCCCATCGGTCAAAAGGGCCATGCTGAAAAAAGTGTCAAAACCAGAAATGCAGGACAGGCCATGGAGAAATGGGAGCCTTGCTACACTGATGGGCGGGATGTAAATTGCCAAGAGCCACTCCGGAGAAGTGTCCGGTGAGTCCTGAAACATCTGAAAAACACAGCTTAGAGAGCATAGGGCACTTCCACTCATGGGGGTATAAATTGGGAAAATGAAAAATCAGCAAGACACAAGCACCCCAAAGTTTAGGGCTGCTCTGTTGACCAGGACCTCCACTTCATTCCACCTTAAATATCCCAGGAAAGAGAAAAATGGATAAAGAAGTTGTGGTCCTTATGTACAATGGAATATCACTCAGCCAGGAAATCAATGTCGTAAGGTTAGTAGCAGCATGATGAGTGGATTTAGGTACGACGATTCTAAGTGAAATAAGTCACACAGAAAAGGACACTTCTCATAAGGTATCACTGATAGAGGGAATGTAAATACCATTACACTTGAACTGAATTACAAAACAGAACAGAGTCACACATGCAGAAAACACACTATGGCTGCTTAACGGGAAAGGTGAGGTGGGGTGATACATAAAACAAGGGTATCAAATTAGCTCAGATACCGTTCCATAAACCCAATATGTAATAGACAAGACCTACTCCTTGCTCAGAGAACTGGACTCAACACGCCCTATTCACCGCACAAGAATATATCTGACTAGTAATAATCTTAAAACCTATGTATTGATATCTCTCTGTTAGTGTGTCAAGTGGGTGTAAAGCGGCATAAACACAGCAGTGAAAAGCAGCTAAACCCCATTATAAAAATAAATTACTTTGAAACACCCATGAAACAAAGACAGTGAAAGAGAGAGAAATTCTTACACAATGCGTTCAGGGGCTGTGATGCAACCTGGATTGACCATATCTAGACCCACAGCTGGATGAGACATAAGGGTGGATACTCTTGGGGATGAGAGGTTTGGTGAGGTTGGGTGAGCAAACGCAGACCCTTTAAAGTAATACTGCGTGGTACCCATCGCATGGGTCCCAAATCTCCAGGTTCAAGGGCATCTTCCTACATCAAAAACATGCATGAGAAACCCAGAAGATGGTACATCGTGTGATGGGGAAATGTTTCTAAAACGCACCTCATTTCTCATCTCCTTGTGCCCGGGTTCGCCATTCCAGCCGCTTTACTAGCAAGCTCCCTACTTGGAGCATCAGCACCTTTAACCTCCTGTTCCGTACAGGTTGCAATTTGTCCTGAGGATAAACGGGAAGACGTGGAACCAACGTGAGACTAGCTCTTGGTGTTGGGACAGGCACAGGTCACTCTATTTTCCCATCAGAAAGAAGAATTAACCACAGGCTCAGCCTGCCCCCCGGAACCAGAACAGGGCCTGAAGCCATTCTGCGATTTTGCGGCCAGCTCCCATAAAAACGAGTTGTAAAATGGAGGTTCAGGGCACTGCAATTCACAAACCTGCAGAGTTATAAATGATAACTCTCATCCACAAATATATTGAGGGAAGGCAAAGAAGAGGATTTGAAATCAAGGCAGAATTGCAGGAAACAGATTTCAGGAGGTAGATACGAATCGCCTTTAAAGCACATGAAAAGCGGCAAAACGTTGACAATGATGCCCTTGGCCAAAAAGGGCGTATGCGTTTTTTCCTGAATATATTCAGGAAAAAACGCATACGCCCTTTTTGGCCAACCAAGCAACCTGGAAAGGCAAATCAGCGCTACAAGAAGTCTCGCTTCCCATCGGTCAAAAGGGCCATGCTGAAAAAAGTGTCAAAACCAGAAATGCAGGACAGGCCATGGAGAAATGGGAGCCTTGCTACACTGATGGGCGGGATGTAAATTGCCAAGAGCCACTCTGGAGAAGTGTCCGGTGAGTCCTGAAACATCTGAAAAACACAGCTTAGAGAGCATAGGGCACTTCCACTCATGGGGGTGTAAATTGGGAAAATGAAAAATCAGCAAGACACAAGCACCCCAAAGTTTAGGGCTGCTCTGTTGACCAGGACCTCCACTTCATTCCACCTTAAATATCCCAGGAAAGAGAAAAATGGATAAAGAAGTTGTGGTCCTTATGTACAATGGAATATCACTCAGCCATGAAATCAATGTCGTAAGGTTAGTAGCAGCATGATGAGTGGATTTAGGTACGACGATTCTAAGTGAAATAAGTCACACAGAAAAGGACACTTCTCATAAGGTATCACTGATAGAGGGAATGTAAAAACCGTTACACTTGAACTGAATTACAAAACAGAACAGAGTCACACATGCAGAAAACACACTATGGCTGCTTAACGGGAAAGGTGAGGTGGGGTGATACATAAAACAAGGGTATCAAATTAGCTCAGATACCGTTCCATAAACCCAATATGTAGTAGACAAGACCTACTCCTTGCTCAGAGAACTGGACTCAACACGCCCTATTCACCGCACAAGAATATATCTGACTAATAATAATCGTAAAACCTATGTATTGATATCTCTCTGTTAGTGTGTCAAGTGGGTGTAAAGCGGCATAAACACAGCAGTGAAAAGCAGCTAAACCCCATTATAAAAATAAATTACTTTGAAACACCCATGAAACAAAGACAGTGAAAGAGAGAGAAATACTTACACAATGCGTTCAGGGGCTGTGATGCAACCTGGATTGACCATATCTAGACCCACAGCTGGATGAGACATAAGGGTGGATACTCTTGGGGATGAGAGTTTTGGTGAGGTTGGGTGAGCAAACGCAGACCCTTTAAAGTAATACTGCGTGGTACCCATCGAATGGGTCCCAAATCTCCAGGTTCAAGGGCATCTTCCTACATCAAAAACATGCATGAGAAACCCAGAAGATGGTACATCGTGTGATGGGGAAATGTTTCTAAAACGCACCTCATTTCTCATCTCCTTGTGCCCGGGTTCGCCATTCCAGCCGCTTTACTAGCAAGCTCCCTACTTGGAGCATCAGCACCTTTAACCTCCTGTTCCGTACAGGTTGCAATTTGTCCTGAGGATAAACGGGAAGACGTGGAACCAACGTGAGACTAGCTCTTGGTGTTGGGACAGGCACAGGTCACTCTATTTTCCCATCAGAAAGAAGAATTAACCACAGGCTCAGCCTGCCCCCCGGAACCAGAACAGGGCCTGAAGCCATTCTGCGATTTTGCGGCCAGCTCCCATAAAAACGAGTTGTAAAATGGAGGTTCAGGGCACTGCAATTCACAAACCTGCAGAGTTATAAATGATAACTCTCGTCCACAAATATATTGAGGGGAGGCAAAGAAGAGGATTTGAAATCAAGGCAGAATTGCAGGAAACAGATTTCAGGAGGTAGATACGAATCGCCTTTAAAGCACATGAAAAGCGGCAAAACGTTGACAATGATGCCCTTGGCCAAAAAGGGCGTATGCGTTTTTTCCTGAATATATTCAGGAAAAAACGCATACGCCCTTTTTGGCCAACCAAGCAACCTGGAAAGGCAAATCAGCGCTACAAAGAAGTCTCGCTTCCCATCGGTCAAAAGGGCCATGCTGAAAAAAGTGTCAAAACCAGAAATGCAGGACAGGCCATGGAGAAATGGGAGCCTTGCTACACTGATGGGCGGGATGTAAATTGCCAAGAGCCACTCTGGGGAAGTGTCCGGTGAGTCCTGAAACATCTGAAAAACACAGCTTAGAGAGCATAGGGCACTTCCACTCATGGGGGTATAAATTGGGAAAATGAAAAATCAGCAAGACACAAGCACCCCAAAGTTTAGGGCTGCTCTGTTGACCAGGACCTCCACTTCATTCCACCTTAAATATCCCAGGAAAGAGAAAAATGGATAAAGAAGTTGTGGTCCTTATGTACAATGGAATATCACTCAGCCAGGAAATCAATGTCGTAAGGTTAGTAGCAGCATGATGAGTGGATTTAGGTACGACGATTCTAAGTGAAATAAGTCACACAGAAAAGGACACTTCTCATAAGGTATCACTGATAGAGGGAATGTAAAAACCGTTACACTTGAACTGAATTACAAAACAGAACAGAGTCACACATGCAGAAAACACACTATGGCTGCTTAACGGGAAAGGTGAGGTGGGGTGATACATAAAACAAGGGTATCAAATTAGCTCAGATACCATTCCATAACCCAATATGTAATAGACAAGACCTACTCCTTGCTCAGAGAACTGGACTCAACACGCCCTATTCACCGCACAAGAATATATCTGACTAATAATAATCGTAAAACCTATGTATTGATATCTCTCTGTTAGTGTGTCAAGTGGGTGTAAAGCGGCATAAACACAGCCGTGAAAAGCAGCTAAACCCCATTATGAAAATAAATTACTTTGAAACACCCATGAAACAAAGACAGTGAAAGAGAGAGAAATTCTTACACAATGCGTTCAGGGGCTGTGATGCAACCTGGATTGACCATATCTAGACGCACAGCTGGATGAGACATAAGGGTGGACACTCTTGGGGCTGAGAGGTTTGGTGAGGTTGGGTGAGCAAACGCAGACCCTTTAAAGTAATACTGCGTGGTACCCATCGCATGGGTCCCAAATCTCCAGGTTCAAGGGCATCTTCCTACATCAAAAACATGCATGAGAAACCCAGAAGATGGTACGTCGTGTGATGGGGAAATGTTTCTAAAACGCACCTCATTTCTCATCTCCTTGTGCCCGGGTTCGCCATTCCAGCCGCTTTACTAGCAAGCTCCCTACTTGGAGCATCAGCACCTTTAACCTCCTGTTCCGTACAGGTTGCAATTTGTCCTGAGGATAAACGGGAAGACGTGGAACCAACGTGAGACTAGCTCTTGGTGTTGGGACAGGCACAGGTCACTCTATTTTCCCATCAGAAAGAAGAATTAACCACAGGCTCAGCCTGCCCCCCGGAACCAGAACAGGGCCTGAAGCCATTCTGCGATTTTGCGGCCAGCTCCCATAAAAACGAGTTGTAAAATGGAGGTTCAGGGCACTGCAATTCACAAACCTGCAGAGTTATAAATGATAACTCTCGTCCACAAATATATTGAGGGGAGGCAAAGAAGAGGATTTGAAATCAAGGCAGAATTGCAGGAAACAGATTTCAGGAGGTAGATACGAATCGCCTTTAAAGCACATGAAAAGCGGCAAAACGTTGACAATGATGCCCTTGGCCAAAAAGGGCGTATGCGTTTTTTCCTGAATATATTCAGGAAAAAACGCATACGCCCTTTTTGGCCAACCAAGCAACCTGGAAAGGCAAATCAGCGCTACAAAGAAGTCTCGCTTCCCATCGGTCAAAAGGGCCATGCTGAAAAAAGTGTCAAAACCAGAAATGCAGGACAGGCCATGGAGAAATGGGAGCCTTGCTACACTGATGGGCGGGATGTAAATTGCCAAGAGCCACTACGGAGAAGTGTCCGGTGAGTCCTGAAACATCTGAAAAACACAGCTTAGAGAGCATAGGGCACTTCCACTCATGGGGGTATAAATTGGGAAAATTAAAAATCAGCAAGACACAAGCACCCCAAAGTTTAGGGCTGCTCTGTTGACCAGGACCTCCACTTCATTCCACCTTAAATATCCCAGGAAAGAGAAAAATGGATAAAGAAGTTGTGGTCCTTATGTACAATGGAATATCACTCAGCCAGGAAATCAATGTCGTAAGGTTAGTAGCAGCATGATGAGTGGATTTAGGTACGACGATTCTAAGTGAAATAAGTCACACAGAAAAGGACACTTCTCATAAGGTATCACTGATAGAGGGAATGTAAATACCATTACACTTGAACTGAATTACAAAACAGAACAGAGTCACACATGCAGAAAACACACTATGGCTGCTTAACGGGAAAGGTGAGGTGGGGTGATACATAAAACAAGGGTATCAAATTAGCTCAGATACCGTTCCATAAACCCAATATGTAATAGACAAGACCTACTCCTTGCTCAGAGAACTGGACTCAACACGCCCTATTCACCGCACAAGAATATATCTGACTAGTAATAATCTTAAAACCTATGTATTGATATCTCTCTGTTAGTGTGTCAAGTGGGTGTAAAACGGCATAAACACAGCAGTGAAAAGCAGCTAAACCCCATTATAAAAATAAATTACTTTGAAACACCCATGAAACAAAGACAGTGAAAGAGAGAGAAATTCTTACACAATGCGTTCAGGGGCTGTGATGCAACCTGGATTGACCATATCTAGACCCACAGCTGGATGAGACATAAGGGTGGATACTCTTGGGGATGAGAGGTTTGGTGAGGTTGGGTGAGCAAACGCAGACCCTTTAAAGTAATACTGCGTGGTACCCATCGAATGGGTCCCAAATCTCCAGGTTCAAGGGCATCTTCCTACATCAAAAACATGCATGAGAAACCCAGAAGATGGTACATCGTGTGATGGGGAAATGTTTCTAAAACGCACCTCATTTCTCATCTCCTTGTGCCCGGGTTCGCCATTCCAGCCGCTTTACTAGCAAGCTCCCTACTTGGAGCATCAGCACCTTTAACCTCCTGTTCCGTACAGGTTGCAATTTGTCCTGAGGATAAACGGGAAGACGTGGAACCAATGTGAGACTAGCTCTTGGTGTTGGGACAGGCACAGGTCACTCTATTTTCCCATCAGAAAGAAGAATTAACCACAGGCTCAGCCTGCCCCCCGGAACCAGAACAGGGCCTGAAGCCATTCTGCGATTTTGCGGCCAGCTCCCATAAAAACGAGTTGTAAAATGGAGGTTCAGGGCACTGCAATTCACAAACCTGCAGAGTTATAAATGATAACTCTCGTCCACAAATATATTGAGGGAAGGCAAAGAAGAGGATTTGAAATCAAGGCAGAATTGCAGGAAACAGATTTCAGGAGGTAGATACGAATCGCCTTTAAAGCACATGAAAAGCGGCAAAACGTTGACAATGATGCCCTTGGCCAAAAAGGGCGTATGCGTTTTTTCCTGAATATATTCAGGAAAAAACGCATACGCCCTTTTTGGCCAACCAAGCAACGTGGAAAGGCAAATCAGCGCTACAAGAAGTCTCGCTTCCCATCGGTCAAAAGGGCCATGCTGAAAAAAGTGTCAAAACCAGAAATGCAGGACAGGCCATGGAGAAATGGGAGCCTTGCTACACTGATGGGCGGGATGTAAATTGACAAGAGCCACTCTGGAGAAGTGTCCGGTGAGTCCTGAAACATCTGAAAAACACAGCTTAGAGAGCATAGGGCACTTCCACTCATGGGGGTATAAATTGGGAAAATGAAAAATCAGCAAGACACAAGCACCCCAAAGTTTAGGGCTGCTCTGTTGACCAGGACCTCCACTTCATTCCACCTTAAATATCCCAGGAAAGAGAAAAATGGATAAAGAAGTTGTGGTCCTTATGTACAATGGAATATCACTCAGCCATGAAATCAATGTCGTAAGGTTAGTAGCAGCATGATGAGTGGATTTAGGTACGACGATTCTAAGTGAAATAAGTCACACAGAAAAGGACACTTCTCATAAGGTATCACTGATAGAGGGAATGTAAAAACCGTTACACTTGAACTGAATTACAAAACAGAACAGAGTCACACATGCAGAAAACACACTATGGCTGCTTAACGGGAAAGGTGAGGTGGGGTGATACATAAAACAAGGGTATCAAATTAGCTCAGATACCGTTCCATAAACCCAATATGTAGTAGACAAGACCTACTCCTTGCTCAGAGAACTGGACTCAACACGCCCTATTCACCGCACAAGAATATATCTGACTAATAATAATCGTAAAACCTATGTATTGATATCTCTCTGTTAGTGTGTCAAGTGGGTGTAAAGCGGCATAAACACAGCAGTGAAAAGCAGCTAAACCCCATTATAAAAATAAATTACTTTGAAACACCCATGAAACAAAGACAGTGAAAGAGAGAGAAATACTTACACAATGCGTTCAGGGGCTGTGATGCAACCTGGATTGACCATATCTAGACCCACAGCTGGATGAGACATAAGGGTGGATACTCTTGGGGATGAGAGTTTTGGTGAGGTTGGGTGAGCAAACGCAGACCCTTTAAAGTAATACTGCGTGGTACCCATCGAATGGGTCCCAAATCTCCAGGTTCAAGGGCATCTTCCTACATCAAAAACATGCATGAGAAACCCAGAAGATGGTACATCGTGTGATGGGGAAATGTTTCTAAAACGCACCTCATTTCTCATCTCCTTGTGCCCGGGTTCGCCATTCCAGCCGCTTTACTAGCAAGCTCCCTACTTGGAGCATCAGCACCTTTAACCTCCTGTTCCGTACAGGTTGCAATTTGTCCTGAGGATAAACGGGAAGACGTGGAACCAACGTGAGACTAGCTCTTGGTGTTGGGACAGGCACAGGTCACTCTATTTTCCCATCAGAAAGAAGAATTAACCACAGGCTCAGCCTGCCCCCCGGAACCAGAACAGGGCCTGAAGCCATTCTGCGATTTTGCGGCCAGCTCCCATAAAAACGAGTTGTAAAATGGAGGTTCAGGGCACTGCAATTCACAAACCTGCAGAGTTATAAATGATAACTCTCGTCCACAAATATATTGAGGGGAGGCAAAGAAGAGGATTTGAAATCAAGGCAGAATTGCAGGAAACAGATTTCAGGAGGTAGATACGAATCGCCTTTAAAGCACATGAAAAGCGGCAAAACGTTGACAATGATGCCCTTGGCCAAAAAGGGCGTATGCGTTTTTTCCTGAATATATTCAGGAAAAAACGCATACGCCCTTTTTGGCCAACCAAGCAACCTGGAAAGGCAAATCAGCGCTACAAAGAAGTCTCGCTTCCCATCGGTCAAAAGGGCCATGCTGAAAAAAGTGTCAAAACCAGAAATGCAGGACAGGCCATGGAGAAATGGGAGCCTTGCTACACTGATGGGCGGGATGTAAATTGCCAAGAGCCACTCTGGGGAAGTGTCCGGTGAGTCCTGAAACATCTGAAAAACACAGCTTAGAGAGCATAGGGCACTTCCACTCATGGGGGTATAAATTGGGAAAATGAAAAATCAGCAAGACACAAGCACCCCAAAGTTTAGGGCTGCTCTGTTGACCAGGACCTCCACTTCATTCCACCTTAAATATCCCAGGAAAGAGAAAAATGGATAAAGAAGTTGTGGTCCTTATGTACAATGGAATATCACTCAGCCAGGAAATCAATGTCGTAAGGTTAGTAGCAGCATGATGAGTGGATTTAGGTACGATGATTCTAAGTGAAATAAGTCACACAGAAAAGGACACTTCTCATAAGGTATCACTGATAGAGGGAATGTAAAAACCGTTACACTTGAACTGAATTACAAAACAGAACAGAGTCACACATGCAGAAAACACACTATGGCTGCTTAACGGGAAAGGTGAGGTGGGGTGATACATAAAACAAGGGTATCAAATTAGCTCAGATACCATTCCATAACCCAATATGTAATAGACAAGACCTACTCCTTGCTCAGAGAACTGGACTCAACACGCCCTATTCACCGCACAAGAATATATCTGACTAATAATAATCGTAAAACCTATGTATTGATATCTCTCTGTTAGTGTGTCAAGTGGGTGTAAAGCGGCATAAACACAGCCGTGAAAAGCAGCTAAACCCCATTATGAAAATAAATTACTTTGAAACACCCATGAAACAAAGACAGTGAAAGAGAGAGAAATTCTTACACAATGCGTTCAGGGGCTGTGATGCAACCTGGATTGACCATATCTAGACGCACAGCTGGATGAGACATAAGGGTGGACACTCTTGGGGCTGAGAGGTTTGGTGAGGTTGGGTGAGCAAACGCAGACCCTTTAAAGTAATACTGCGTGGTACCCATCGCATGGGTCCCAAATCTCCAGGTTCAAGGGCATCTTCCTACATCAAAAACATGCATGAGAAACCCAGAAGATGGTACGTCGTGTGATGGGGAAATGTTTCTAAAACGCACCTCATTTCTCATCTCCTTGTGCCCGGGTTCGCCATTCCAGCCGCTTTACTAGCAAGCTCCCTACTTGGAGCATCAGCACCTTTAACCTCCTGTTCCGTACAGGTTGCAATTTGTCCTGAGGATAAACGGGAAGACGTGGAACCAACGTGAGACTAGCTCTTGGTGTTGGGACAGGCACAGGTCACTCTATTTTCCCATCAGAAAGAAGAATTAACCACAGGCTCAGCCTGCCCCCCGGAACCAGAACAGGGCCTGAAGCCATTCTGCGATTTTGCGGCCAGCTCCCATAAAAACGAGTTGTAAAATGGAGGTTCAGGGCACTGCAATTCACAAACCTGCAGAGTTATAAATGATAACTCTCGTCCACAAATATATTGAGGGGAGGCAAAGAAGAGGATTTGAAATCAAGGCAGAATTGCAGGAAACAGATTTCAGGAGGTAGATACGAATCGCCTTTAAAGCACATGAAAAGCGGCAAAACGTTGACAATGATGCCCTTGGCCAAAAAGGGCGTATGCGTTTTTTCCTGAATATATTCAGGAAAAAACGCATACGCCCTTTTTGGCCAACCAAGCAACCTGGAAAGGCAAATCAGCGCTACAAAGAAGTCTCGCTTCCCATCGGTCAAAAGGGCCATGCTGAAAAAAGTGTCAAAACCAGAAATGCAGGACAGGCCATGGAGAAATGGGAGCCTTGCTACACTGATGGGCGGGATGTAAATTGCCAAGAGCCACTACGGAGAAGTGTCCGGTGAGTCCTGAAACATCTGAAAAACACAGCTTAGAGAGCATAGGGCACTTCCACTCATGGGGGTATAAATTGGGAAAATTAAAAATCAGCAAGACACAAGCACCCCAAAGTTTAGGGCTGCTCTGTTGACCAGGACCTCCACTTCATTCCACCTTAAATATCCCAGGAAAGAGAAAAATGGATAAAGAAGTTGTGGTCCTTATGTACAATGGAATATCACTCAGCCAGGAAATCAATGTCGTAAGGTTAGTAGCAGCATGATGAGTGGATTTAGGTACGACGATTCTAAGTGAAATAAGTCACACAGAAAAGGACACTTCTCATAAGGTATCACTGATAGAGGGAATGTAAATACCATTACACTTGAACTGAATTACAAAACAGAACAGAGTCACACATGCAGAAAACACACTATGGCTGCTTAACGGGAAAGGTGAGGTGGGGTGATACATAAAACAAGGGTATCAAATTAGCTCAGATACCGTTCCATAAACCCAATATGTAATAGACAAGACCTACTCCTTGCTCAGAGAACTGGACTCAACACGCCCTATTCACCGCACAAGAATATATCTGACTAGTAATAATCTTAAAACCTATGTATTGATATCTCTCTGTTAGTGTGTCAAGTGGGTGTAAAGCGGCATAAACACAGCAGTGAAAAGCAGCTAAACCCCATTATAAAAATAAATTACTTTGAAACACCCATGAAACAAAGACAGTGAAAGAGAGAGAAATTCTTACACAATGCGTTCAGGGGCTGTGATGCAACCTGGATTGACCATATCTAGACCCACAGCTGGATGAGACATAAGGGTGGATACTCTTGGGGATGAGAGGTTTGGTGAGGTTGGGTGAGCAAACGCAGACCCTTTAAAGTAATACTGCGTGGTACCCATCGCATGGGTCCCAAATCTCCAGGTTCAAGGGCATCTTCCTACATCAAAAACATGCATGAGAAACCCAGAAGATGGTACATCGTGTGATGGGGAAATGTTTCTAAAACGCACCTCATTTCTCATCTCCTTGTGCCCGGGTTCGCCATTCCAGCCGCTTTACTAGCAAGCTCCCTACTTGGAGCATCAGCACCTTTAACCTCCTGTTCCGTACAGGTTGCAATTTGTCCTGAGGATAAACGGGAAGACGTGGAACCAACTTGAGACTAGCTCTTGGTGTTGGGACAGGCACAGGTCACTCTATTTTCCCATCAGAAAGAAGAATTAACCACAGGCTCAGCCTGCCCCCCGGAACCAGAACAGGGCCTGAAGCCATTCTGCGATTTTGCGGCCAGCTCCCATAAAAACGAGTTGTAAAATGGAGGTTCAGGGCACTGCAATTCACAAACCTGCAGAGTTATAAATGATAACTCTCGTCCACAAATATATTGAGGGAAGGCAAAGAAGAGGATTTGAAATCAAGGCAGAATTGCAGGAAACAGATTTCAGGAGGTAGATACGAATCGCCTTTAAAGCACATGAAAAGCGGCAAAACGTTGACAATGATGCCCTTGGCCAAAAAGGGCGTATGCGTTTTTTCCTGAATATATTCAGGAAAAAACGCATACGCCCTTTTTGGCCAACCAAGCAACCTGGAAAGGCAAATCAGCGCTACAAGAAGTCTCGCTTCCCATCGGTCAAAAGGGCCATGCTGAAAAAAGTGTCAAAACCAGAAATGCAGGACAGGCCATGGAGAAATGGGAGCCTTGCTACACTGATGGGCGGGATGTAAATTGCCAAGAGCCACTCTGGAGAAGTGTCCGGTGAGTCCTGAAACATCTGAAAAACACAGCTTAGAGAGCATAGGGCACTTCCACTCATGGGGGTATAAATTGGGAAAATGAAAAATCAGCAAGACACAAGCACCCCAAAGTTTAGGGCTGCTCTGTTGACCAGGACCTCCACTTCATTCCACCTTAAATATCCCAGGAAAGAGAAAAATGGATAAAGAAGTTGTGGTCCTTATGTACAATGGAATATCACTCAGCCAGGAAATCAATGTCGTAAGGTTAGTAGCAGCATGATGAGTGGATTTAGGTACGACGATTCTAAGTGAAATAAGTCACACAGAAAAGGACACTTCTCATAAGGTATCACTGATAGAGGGAATGTAAAAACCGTTACACTTGAACTGAATTACAAAACAGAACAGAGTCACACATGCAGAAAACACACTATGGCTGCTTAACGGGAAAGGTGAGGTGGGGTGATACATAAAACAAGGGTATCAAATTAGCTCAGATACCGTTCCATAAACCCAATATGTAGTAGACAAGACCTACTCCTTGCTCAGAGAACTGGACTCAACACGCCCTATTCACCGCACAAGAATATATCTGACTAATAATAATCGTAAAACCTATGTATTGATATCTCTCTGTTAGTGTGTCAAGTGGGTGTAAAGCGGCATAAACACAGCAGTGAAAAGCAGCTAAACCCCATTATAAAAATAAATTACTTTGAAACACCCATGAAACAAAGACAGTGAAAGAGAGAGAAATACTTACACAATGCGTTCAGGGGCTGTGATGCAACCTGGATTGACCATATCTAGACCCACAGCTGGATGAGACATAAGGGTGGATACTCTTGGGGATGAGAGGTTTGGTGAGGTTGGGTGAGCAAACGCAGACCCTTTAAAGTAATACTGCGTGGTACCCATCGAATGGGTCCCAAATCTCCAGGTTCAAGGGCATCTTCCTACATCAAAAACATGCATGAGAAACCCAGAAGATGGTACATCGTGTGATGGGGAAATGTTTCTAAAACGCACCTCATTTCTCATCTCCTTGTGCCCGGGGTCGCCATTCCAGCCGCTTTACTAGCAAGCTCCCTACTTGGAGCATCAGCACCTTTAACCTCCTGTTCCGTACAGGTTGCAATTTGTCCTGAGGATAAACGGGAAGACGTGGAACCAACGTGAGACTAGCTCTTGGTGTTGGGACAGGCACAGGTCACTCTATTTTCCCATCAGAAAGAAGAATTAACCACAGGCTCAGCCTGCCCCCCGGAACCAGAACAGGGCCTGAAGCCATTCTGCGATTTTGCGGCCAGCTCCCATAAAAACGAGTTGTAAAATGGAGGTTCAGGGCACTGCAATTCACAAACCTGCAGAGTTATAAATGATAACTCTCGTCCACAAATATATTGAGGGGAGGCAAAGAAGAGGATTTGAAATCAAGGCAGAATTGCAGGAAACAGATTTCAGGAGGTAGATACGAATCGCCTTTAAAGCACATGAAAAGCGGCAAAACGTTGACAATGATGCCCTTGGCCAAAAAGGGCGTATGCGTTTTTTCCTGAATATATTCAGGAAAAAACGCATACGCCCTTTTTGGCCAACCAAGCAACCTGGAAAGGCAAATCAGCGCTACAAAGAAGTCTCGCTTCCCATCGGTCAAAAGGGCCATGCTGAAAAAAGTGTCAAAACCAGAAATGCAGGACAGGCCATGGAGAAATGGGAGCCTTGCTACACTGATGGGCGGGATGTAAATTGCCAAGAGCCACTCTGGGGAAGTGTCCGGTGAGTCCTGAAACATCTGAAAAACACAGCTTAGAGAGCATAGGGCACTTCCACTCATGGGGGTATAAATTGGGAAAATGAAAAATCAGCAAGACACAAGCACCCCAAAGTTTAGGGCTGCTCTGTTGACCAGGACCTCCACTTCATTCCACCTTAAATATCCCAGGAAAGAGAAAAATGGATAAAGAAGTTGTGGTCCTTATGTACAATGGAATATCACTCAGCCAGGAAATCAATGTCGTAAGGTTAGTAGCAGCATGATGAGTGGATTTAGGTACGACGATTCTAAGTGAAATAAGTCACACAGAAAAGGACACTTCTCATAAGGTATCACTGATAGAGGGAATGTAAAAACCGTTACACTTGAACTGAATTACAAAACAGAACAGAGTCACACATGCAGAAAACACACTATGGCTGCTTAACGGGAAAGGTGAGGTGGGGTGATACATAAAACAAGGGTATCAAATTAGCTCAGATACCATTCCATAACCCAATATGTAATAGACAAGACCTACTCCTTGCTCAGAGAACTGGACTCAACACGCCCTATTCACCGCACAAGAATATATCTGACTAATAATAATCGTAAAACCTATGTATTGATATCTCTCTGTTAGTGTGTCAAGTGGGTGTAAAGCGGCATAAACACAGCCGTGAAAAGCAGCTAAACCCCATTATGAAAATAAATTACTTTGAAACACCCATGAAACAAAGACAGTGAAAGAGAGAGAAATTCTTACACAATGCGTTCAGGGGCTGTGATGCAACCTGGATTGACCATATCTAGACGCACAGCTGGATGAGACATAAGGGTGGACACTCTTGGGGCTGAGAGGTTTGGTGAGGTTGGGTGAGCAAACGCAGACCCTTTAAAGTAATACTGCGTGGTACCCATCGCATGGGTCCCAAATCTCCAGGTTCAAGGGCATCTTCCTACATCAAAAACATGCATGAGAAACCCAGAAGATGGTACGTCGTGTGATGGGGAAATGTTTCTAAAACGCACCTCATTTCTCATCTCCTTGTGCCCGGGTTCGCCATTCCAGCCGCTTTACTAGCAAGCTCCCTACTTGGAGCATCAGCACCTTTAACCTCCTGTTCCGTACAGGTTGCAATTTGTCCTGAGGATAAACGGGAAGACGTGGAACCAACGTGAGACTAGCTCTTGGTGTTGGGACAGGCACAGGTCACTCTATTTTCCCATCAGAAAGAAGAATTAACCACAGGCTCAGCCTGCCCCCCGGAACCAGAACAGGGCCTGAAGCCATTCTGCGATTTTGCGGCCAGCTCCCATAAAAACGAGTTGTAAAATGGAGGTTCAGGGCACTGCAATTCACAAACCTGCAGAGTTATAAATGATAACTCTCGTCCACAAATATATTGAGGGGAGGCAAAGAAGAGGATTTGAAATCAAGGCAGAATTGCAGGAAACAGATTTCAGGAGGTAGATACGAATCGCCTTTAAAGCACATGAAAAGCGGCAAAACGTTGACAATGATGCCCTTGGCCAAAAAGGGCGTATGCGTTTTTTCCTGAATATATTCAGGAAAAAACGCATACGCCCTTTTTGGCCAACCAAGCAACCTGGAAAGGCAAATCAGCGCTACAAAGAAGTCTCGCTTCCCATCGGTCAAAAGGGCCATGCTGAAAAAAGTGTCAAAACCAGAAATGCAGGACAGGCCATGGAGAAATGGGAGCCTTGCTACACTGATGGGCGGGATGTAAATTGCCAAGAGCCACTACAGAGAAGTGTCCGGTGAGTCCTGAAACATCTGAAAAACACAGCTTAGAGAGCATAGGGCACTTCCACTCATGGGGGTATAAATTGGGAAAATGAAAAATCAGCAAGACACAAGCACCCCAAAGTTTAGGGCTGCTCTGTTGACCAGGACCTCCACTTCATTCCACCTTAAATATCCCAGGAAAGAGAAAAATGGATAAAGAAGTTGTGGTCTTTATGTACAATGGAATATCACTCAGCCAGGAAATCAATGTCGTAAGGTTAGTAGCAGCATGATGAGTGGATTTAGGTACGACGATTCTAAGTGAAATAAGTCACACAGAAAAGGACACTTCTCATAAGGTATCACTGATAGAGGGAATGTAAATACCATTACACTTGAACTGAATTACAAAACAGAACAGAGTCACACATGCAGAAAACACACTATGGCTGCTTAACGGGAAAGGTGAGGTGGGGTGATACATAAAACAAGGGTATCAAATTAGCTCAGATACCGTTCCATAAACCCAATATGTAATAGACAAGACCTACTCCTTGCTCAGAGAACTGGACTCAACACGCCCTATTCACCGCACAAGAATATATCTGACTAGTAATAATCTTAAAACCTATGTATTGATATCTCTCTGTTAGTGTGTCAAGTGGGTGTAAAGCGGCATAAACACAGCAGTGAAAAGCAGCTAAACCCCATTATAAAAATAAATTACTTTGAAACACCCATGAAACAAAGACAGTGAAAGAGAGAGAAATTCTTACACAATGCGTTCAGGGGCTGTGATGCAACCTGGATTGACCATATCTAGACCCACAGCTGGATGAGACATAAGGGTGGATACTCTTGGGGATGAGAGGTTTGGTGAGGTTGGGTGAGCAAACGCAGACCCTTTAAAGTAATACTGCGTGGTACCCATCGAATGGGTCCCAAATCTCCAGGTTCAAGGGCATCTTCCTACATCAAAAACATGCATGAGAAACCCAGAAGATGGTACATCGTGTGATGGGGAAATGTTTCTAAAACGCACCTCATTTCTCATCTCCTTGTGCCCGGGTTCGCCATTCCAGCCGCTTTACTAGCAAGCTCCCTACTTGGAGCATCAGCACCTTTAACCTCCTGTTCCGTACAGGTTGCAATTTGTCCTGAGGATAAACGGGAAGACGTGGAACCAACGTGAGACTAGCTCTTGGTGTTGGGACAGGCACAGGTCACTCTATTTTCCCATCAGAAAGAAGAATTAACCACAGGCTCAGCCTGCCCCCCGGAACCAGAACAGGGCCTGAAGCCATTCTGCGATTTTGCGGCCAGCTCCCATAAAAACGAGTTGTAAAATGGAGGTTCAGGGCACTGCAATTCACAAACCTGCAGAGTTATAAATGATAACTCTCGTCCACAAATATATTGAGGGAAGGCAAAGAAGAGGATTTGAAATCAAGGCAGAATTGCAGGAAACAGATTTCAGGAGGTAGATACGAATCGCCTTTAAAGCACATGAAAAGCGGCAAAACGTTGACAATGATGCCCTTGGCCAAAAAGGGCGTATGCGTTTTTTCCTGAATATATTCAGGAAAAAACGCATACGCCCTTTTTGGCCAACCAAGCAACCTGGAAAGGCAAATCAGCGCTACAAGAAGTCTCGCTTCCCATCGGTCAAAAGGGCCATGCTGAAAAAAGTGTCAAAACCAGAAATGCAGGACAGGCCATGGAGAAATGGGAGCCTTGCTACACTGATGGGCGGGATGTAAATTGCCAAGAGCCACTCTGGAGAAGTGTCCGGTGAGTCCTGAAACATCTGAAAAACACAGCTTAGAGAGCATAGGGCACTTCCACTCATGGGGGTATAAATTGGGAAAATGAAAAATCAGCAAGACACAAGCACCCCAAAGTTTAGGGCTGCTCTGTTGACCAGGACCTCCACTTCATTCCACCTTAAATATCCCAGGAAAGAGAAAAATGGATAAAGAAGTTGTGGTCCTTATGTACAATGGAATATCACTCAGCCAGGAAATCAATGTCGTAAGGTTAGTAGCAGCATGATGAGTGGATTTAGGTACGACGATTCTAAGTGAAATAAGTCACACAGAAAAGGACACTTCTCATAAGGTATCACTGATAGAGGGAATGTAAAAACCGTTACACTTGAACTGAATTACAAAACAGAACAGAGTCACACATGCAGAAAACACACTATGGCTGCTTAACGGGAAAGGTGAGGTGGGGTGATACATAAAACAAGGGTATCAAATTAGCTCAGATACCGTTCCATAAACCCAATATGTAGTAGACAAGACCTACTCCTTGCTCAGAGAACTGGACTCAACACGCCCTATTCACCGCACAAGAATATATCTGACTAATAATAATCGTAAAACCTATGTATTGATATCTCTCTGTTAGTGTGTCAAGTGGGTGTAAAGCGGCATAAACACAGCAGTGAAAAGCAGCTAAACCCCATTATAAAAATAAATTACTTTGAAACACCCATGAAACAAAGACAGTGAAAGAGAGAGAAATACTTACACAATGCGTTCAGGGGCTGTGATGCAACCTGGATTGACCATATCTAGACCCACAGCTGGATGAGACATAAGGGTGGATACTCTTGGGGATGAGAGGTTTGGTGAGGTTGGGTGAGCAAACGCAGACCCTTTAAAGTAATACTGCGTGGTACCCATCGAATGGGTCCCAAATCTCCAGGTTCAAGGGCATCTTCCTACATCAAAAACATGCATGAGAAACCCAGAAGATGGTACACCGTGTGATGGGGAAAGGTTTCTAAAACGCACCTCATTTCTCATCTCCTTGTGCCCGGGTTCGCCATTCCAGCCGCTTTACTAGCAAGCTCCCTACTTGGAGCATCAGCACCTTTAACCTCCTGTTCCGTACAGGTTGCAATTTGTCCTGAGGATAAACGGGAAGACGTGGAACCAACGTGAGACTAGCTCTTGGTGTTGGGACAGGCACAGGTCACTCTATTTTCCCATCAGAAAAAAGAATTAACCACAGGCTCAGCCTGCCCCCCGGAACCAGAACAGGGCCTGAAGCCATTCTGCGATTTTGCGGCCAGCTCCCATAAAAACGAGTTGTAAAATGGAGGTTCAGGGCACTGCAATTCACAAACCTGCAGAGTTATAAATGATAACTCTCGTCCACAAATATATTGAGGGAAGGCAAAGAAGAGGATTTGAAATCAAGGCAGAATTGCAGGAAACAGATTTCAGGAGGTAGATACGAATCGCCTTTAAAGCACATGAAAAGCGGCAAAACGTTGACAATGATGCCCTTGGCCAAAAAGGGCGTATGCGTTTTTTCCTGAATATATTCAGGAAAAAACGCATACGCCCTTTTTGGCCAACCAAGCAACCTGGAAAGGCAAATCAGCGCTACAAGAAGTCTCGCTTCCCATCGGTCAAAAGGGCCATGCTGAAAAAAGTGTCAAAACCAGAAATGCAGGACAGGCCATGGAGAAATGGGAGCCTTGCTACACTGATGGGCGGGATGTAAATTGCCAAGAGCCACTCTGGAGAAGTGTCCGCTGAGTCCTGAAACATCTGAAAAACACAGCTTAGAGAGCATAGGGCACTTCCACTCATGGGGGTATAAATTGGGAAAATGAAAAATCAGCAAGACACAAGCACCCCAAAGTTTAGGGCTGCTCTGTTGACCAGGACCTCCACTTCATTCCACCTTAAATATCCCAGGAAAGAGAAAAATGGATAAAGAAGTTGTGGTCCTTATGTACAATGGAATATCACTCAGCCAGGAAATCAATGTCGTAAGGTTAGTAGCAGCATGATGAGTGGATTTAGGTACGACGATTCTAAGTGAAATAAGTCACACAGAAAAGGACACTTCTCATAAGGTATCACTGATAGAGGGAATGTAAAAACCGTTACACTTGAACTGAATTACAAAACAGAACAGAGTCACACATGCAGAAAACACACTATGGCTGCTTAACGGGAAAGGTGAGGTGGGGTGATACATAAAACAAGGGTATCAAATTAGCTCAGATACCATTCCATAACCCAATATGTAATAGACAAGACCTACTCCTTGCTCAGAGAACTGGACTCAACACGCCCTATTCACCGCACAAGAATATATCTGACTAGTAATAATCTTAAAACCTATGTATTGATATCTCTCTGTTAGTGTGTCAAGTGGGTGTAAAGCGGCATAAACACAGCAGTGAAAAGCAGCTAAACCCCATTATAAAAATAAATTACTTTGAAACACCCATGAAACAAAGACAGTGAAAGAGAGAGAAATTCTTACACAATGCGTTCAGGGGCTGTGATGCAACCTGGATTGACCATATCTAGACCCACAGCTGGATGAGACATAAGGGTGGATACTCTTGGGGATGAGAGGTTTGGTGAGGTTGGGTGAGCAAACGCAGACCCTTTAAAGTAATACTGCGTGGTACCCATCGAATGGGTCCCAAATCTCCAGGTTCAAGGGCATCTTCCTACATCAAAAACATGCATGAGAAACCCAGAAGATGGTACATCGTGTGATGGGGAAATGTTTCTAAAACGCACCTCATTTCTCATCTCCTTGTGCCCGGGTTCGCCATTCCAGCCGCTTTACTAGCAAGCTCCCTACTTGGAGCATCAGCACCTTTAACCTCCTGTTCCGTACAGGTTGCAATTTGTCCTGAGGATAAACGGGAAGACGTGGAACCAACGTGAGACTAGCTCTTGGTGTTGGGACAGGCACAGGTCACTCTATTTTCCCATCAGAAAGAAGAATTAACCACAGGCTCAGCCTGCCCCCCGGAACCAGAACAGGGCCTGAAGCCATTCTGCGATTTTGCGGCCAGCTCCCATAAAAACGAGTTGTAAAATGGAGGTTCAGGGCACTGCAATTCACAAACCTGCAGAGTTATAAATGATAACTCTCGTCCACAAATATATTGAGGGAAGGCAAAGAAGAGGATTTGAAATCAAGGCAGAATTGCAGGAAACAGATTTCAGGAGGTAGATACGAATCGCCTTTAAAGCACATGAAAAGCGGCAAAACGTTGACAATGATGCCCTTGGCCAAAAAGGGCGTATGCGTTTTTTCCTGAATATATTCAGGAAAAAACGCATACGCCCTTTTTGGCCAACCAAGCAACCTGGAAAGGCAAATCAGCGCTACAAGAAGTCTCGCTTCCCATCGGTCAAAAGGGCCATGCTGAAAAAAGTGTCAAAACCAGAAATGCAGGACAGGCCATGGAGAAATGGGAGCCTTGCTACACTGATGGGCGGGATGTAAATTGCCAAGAGCCACTCTGGAGAAGTGTCCGGTGAGTCCTGAAACATCTGAAAAACACAGCTTAGAGAGCATAGGGCACTTCCACTCATGGGGGTATAAATTGGGAAAATGAAAAATCAGCAAGACACAAGCACCCCAAAGTTTAGGGCTGCTCTGTTGACCAGGACCTCCACTTCATTCCACCTTAAATATCCCAGGAAAGAGAAAAATGGATAAAGAAGTTGTGGTCCTTATGTACAATGGAATATCACTCAGCCAGGAAATCAATGTCGTAAGGTTAGTAGCAGCATGATGAGTGGATTTAGGTACGACGATTCTAAGTGAAATAAGTCACACAGAAAAGGACACTTCTCATAAGGTATCACTGATAGAGGGAATGTAAAAACCGTTACACTTGAACTGAATTACAAAACAGAACAGAGTCACACATGCAGAAAACACACTATGGCTGCTTAACGGGAAAGGTGAGGTGGGGTGATACATAAAACAAGGGTATCAAATTAGCTCAGATACCGTTCCATAAACCCAATATGTAGTAGACAAGACCTACTCCTTGCTCAGAGAACTGGACTCAACACGCCCTATTCACCGCACAAGAATATATCTGACTAATAATAATCGTAAAACCTATGTATTGATATCTCTCTGTTAGTGTGTCAAGTGGGTGTAAAGCGGCATAAACACAGCAGTGAAAAGCAGCTAAACCCCATTATAAAAATAAATTACTTTGAAACACCCATGAAACAAAGACAGTGAAAGAGAGAGAAATACTTACACAATGCGTTCAGGGGCTGTGATGCAACCTGGATTGACCATATCTAGACCCACAGCTGGATGAGACATAAGGGTGGATACTCTTGGGGATGAGAGGTTTGGTGAGGTTGGGTGAGCAAACGCAGACCCTTTAAAGTAATACTGCGTGGTACCCATCGAATGGGTCCCAAATCTCCAGGTTCAAGGGCATCTTCCTACATCAAAAACATGCATGAGAAACCCAGAAGATGGTACACCGTGTGATGGGGAAAGGTTTCTAAAACGCACCTCATTTCTCATCTCCTTGTGCCCGGGTTCGCCATTCCAGCCGCTTTACTAGCAAGCTCCCTACTTGGAGCATCAGCACCTTTAACCTCCTGTTCCGTACAGGTTGCAATTTGTCCTGAGGATAAACGGGAAGACGTGGAACCAACGTGAGACTAGCTCTTGGTGTTGGGACAGGCACAGGTCACTCTATTTTCCCATCAGAAAAAAGAATTAACCACAGGCTCAGCCTGCCCCCCGGAACCAGAACAGGGCCTGAAGCCATTCTGCGATTTTGCGGCCAGCTCCCATAAAAACGAGTTGTAAAATGGAGGTTCAGGGCACTGCAATTCACAAACCTGCAGAGTTATAAATGATAACTCTCGTCCACAAATATATTGAGGGAAGGCAAAGAAGAGGATTTGAAATCAAGGCAGAATTGCAGGAAACAGATTTCAGGAGGTAGATACGAATCGCCTTTAAAGCACATGAAAAGCGGCAAAACGTTGACAATGATGCCCTTGGCCAAAAAGGGCGTATGCGTTTTTTCCTGAATATATTCAGGAAAAAACGCATACGCCCTTTTTGGCCAACCAAGCAACCTGGAAAGGCAAATCAGCGCTACAAGAAGTCTCGCTTCCCATCGGTCAAAAGGGCCATGCTGAAAAAAGTGTCAAAACCAGAAATGCAGGACAGGCCATGGAGAAATGGGAGCCTTGCTACACTGATGGGCGGGATGTAAATTGCCAAGAGCCACTCTGGAGAAGTGTCCGCTGAGTCCTGAAACATCTGAAAAACACAGCTTAGAGAGCATAGGGCACTTCCACTCATGGGGGTATAAATTGGGAAAATGAAAAATCAGCAAGACACAAGCACCCCAAAGTTTAGGGCTGCTCTGTTGACCAGGACCTCCACTTCATTCCACCTTAAATATCCCAGGAAAGAGAAAAATGGATAAAGAAGTTGTGGTCCTTATGTACAATGGAATATCACTCAGCCAGGAAATCAATGTCGTAAGGTTAGTAGCAGCATGATGAGTGGATTTAGGTACGACGATTCTAAGTGAAATAAGTCACACAGAAAAGGACACTTCTCATAAGGTATCACTGATAGAGGGAATGTAAAAACCGTTACACTTGAACTGAATTACAAAACAGAACAGAGTCACACATGCAGAAAACACACTATGGCTGCTTAACGGGAAAGGTGAGGTGGGGTGATACATAAAACAAGGGTATCAAATTAGCTCAGATACCATTCCATAACCCAATATGTAATAGACAAGACCTACTCCTTGCTCAGAGAACTGGACTCAACACGCCCTATTCACCGCACAAGAATATATCTGACTAATAATAATCGTAAAACCTATGTATTGATATCTCTCTGTTAGTGTGTCAAGTGGGTGTAAAGCGGCATAAACACAGCCGTGAAAAGCAGCTAAACCCCATTATGAAAATAAATTACTTTGAAACACCCATGAAACAAAGACAGTGAAAGAGAGAGAAATTCTTACACAATGCGTTCAGGGGCTGTGATGCAACCTGGATTGACCATATCTAGACGCACAGCTGGATGAGACATAAGGGTGGACACTCTTGGGGCTGAGAGGTTTGGTGAGGTTGGGTGAGCAAACGCAGACCCTTTAAAGTAATACTGCGTGATACCCATCGCATGGGTCCCAAATCTCCAGGTTCAAGGGCATCTTCCTACATCAAAAACATGCATGAGAAACCCAGAAGATGGTACATCGTGTGATGGGGAAATGTTTCTAAAACGCACCTCATTTCTCATCTCCTTGTGCCCGGGTTCGCCATTCCAGCCGCTTTACTAGCAAGCTCCCTACTTGGAGCATCAGCACCTTTAACCTCCTGTTCCGTACAGGTTGCAATTTGTCCTGAGGATAAACGGGAAGACGTGGAACCAACGTGAGACTAGCTCTTGGTGTTGGGACAGGCACAGGTCACTCTATTTTCCCATCAGAAAGAAGAATTAACCACAGGCTCAGCCTGCCCCCCGGAACCAGAACAGGGCCTGAAGCCATTCTGCGATTTTGCGGCCAGCTCCCATAAAAACGAGTTGTAAAATGGAGGTTCAGGGCACTGCAATTCACAAACCTGCAGAGTTATAAATGATAACTCTCGTCCACAAATATATTGAGGGGAGGCAAAGAAGAGGATTTGAAATCAAGGCAGAATTGCAGGAAACAGATTTCAGGAGGTAGATACGAATCGCCTTTAAAGCACATGAAAAGCGGCAAAACGTTGACAATGATGCCCTTGGCCAAAAAGGGCGTATGCGTTTTTTCCTGAATATATTCAGGAAAAAACGCATACGCCCTTTTTGGCCAACCAAGCAACCTGGAAAGGCAAATCAGCGCTACAAAGAAGTCTCGCTTCCCATCGGTCAAAAGGGCCATGCTGAAAAAAGTGTCAAAACCAGAAATGCAGGACAGGCCATGGAGAAATGGGAGCCTTGCTACACTGATGGGCGGGATGTAAATTGCCAAGAGCCACTCCGGAGAAGTGTCCGGTGAGTCCTGAAACATCTGAAAAACACAGCTTAGAGAGCATAGGGCACTTCCACTCATGGGGGTATAAATTGGGAAAATTAAAAATCAGCAAGACACAAGCACCCCAAAGTTTAGGGCTGCTCTGTTGACCAGGACCTCCACTTCATTCCACCTTAAATATCCCAGGAAAGAGAAAAATGGATAAAGAAGTTGTGGTCCTTATGTACAATGGAATATCACTCAGCCAGGAAATCAATGTCGTAAGGTTAGTAGCAGCATGATGAGTGGATTTAGGTACGACGATTCTAAGTGAAATAAGTCACACAGAAAAGGACACTTCTCATAAGGTATCACTGATAGAGGGAATGTAAATACCATTACACTTGAACTGAATTACAAAACAGAACAGAGTCACACATGCAGAAAACACACTATGGCTGCTTAACGGGAAAGGTGAGGTGGGGTGATACATAAAACAAGGGTATCAAATTAGCTCAGATACCGTTCCATAAACCCAATATGTAATAGACAAGACCTACTCCTTGCTCAGAGAACTGGACTCAACACGCCCTATTCACCGCACAAGAATATATCTGACTAGTAATAATCTTAAAACCTATGTATTGATATCTCTCTGTTAGTGTGTCAAGTGGGTGTAAAGCGGCATAAACACAGCAGTGAAAAGCAGCTAAACCCCATTATAAAAATAAATTACTTTGAAACACCCATGAAACAAAGACAGTGAAAGAGAGAGAAATTCTTACACAATGCGTTCAGGGGCTGTGATGCAACCTGGATTGACCATATCTAGACCCACAGCTGGATGAGACATAAGGGTGGACACTCTTGGGGCTGAGAGGTTTGGTGAGGTTGGGTGAGCAAACGCAGACCCTTTAAAGTAATACTGCGTGGTACCCATCGCATGGGTCCCAAATCTCCAGGTTCAAGGGCATCTTCCTACATCAAAAACATGCATGAGAAACCCAGAAGATGGTACATCGTGTGATGGGGAAATGTTTCTAAAACGCACCTCATTTCTCATCTCCTTGTGCCCGGGTTCGCCATTCCAGCCGCTTTACTAGCAAGCTCCCTACTTGGAGCATCAGCACCTTTAACCTCCTGTTCCGTACAGGTTGCAATTTGTCCTGAGGATAAACGGGAAGACGTGGAACCAACGTGAGACTAGCTCTTGGTGTTGGGACAGGCACAGGTCACTCTATTTTCCCATCAGAAAGAAGAATTAACCACAGGCTCAGCCTGCCCCCCGGAACCAGAACAGGGCCTGAAGCCATTCTGCGATTTTGCGGCCAGCTCCCATAAAAACGAGTTGTAAAATGGAGGTTCAGGGCACTGCAATTCACAAACCTGCAGAGTTATAAATGATAACTCTCATCCACAAATATATTGAGGGAAGGCAAAGAAGAGGATTTGAAATCAAGGCAGAATTGCAGGAAACAGATTTCAGGAGGTAGATACGAATCGCCTTTAAAGCACATGAAAAGCGGCAAAACGTTGACAATGATGCCCTTGGCCAAAAAGGGCGTATGCGTTTTTTCCTGAATATATTCAGGAAAAAACGCATACGCCCTTTTTGGCCAACCAAGCAACCTGGAAAGGCAAATCAGCGCTACAAGAAGTCTCGCTTCCCATCGGTCAAAAGGGCCATGCTGAAAAAAGTGTCAAAACCAGAAATGCAGGACAGGCCATGGAGAAATGGGAGCCTTGCTACACTGATGGGCGGGATGTAAATTGCCAAGAGCCACTCTGGAGGAGTGTCCGGTGAGTCCTGAAACATCTGAAAAACACAGCTTAGAGAGCATAGGGCACTTCCACTCATGGGGGTGTAAATTGGGAAAATGAAAAATCAGCAAGACACAAGCACCCCAAAGTTTAGGGCTGCTCTGTTGACCAGGACCTCCACTTCATTCCACCTTAAATATCCCAGGAAAGAGAAAAATGGATAAAGAAGTTGTGGTCCTTATGTACAATGGAATATCACTCAGCCAGGAAATCAATGTCGTAAGGTTAGTAGCAGCATGATGAGTGGATTTAGGTACGACGATTCTAAGTGAAATAAGTCACACAGAAAAGGACACTTCTCATAAGGTATCACTGATAGAGGGAATGTAAAAACCGTTACACTTGAACTGAATTACAAAACAGAACAGAGTCACACATGCAGAAAACACACTATGGCTGCTTAACGGGAAAGGTGAGGTGGGGTGATACATAAAACAAGGGTATCAAATTAGCTCAGATACCGTTCCATAAACCCAATATGTAGTAGACAAGACCTACTCCTTGCTCAGAGAACTGGACTCAACACGCCCTATTCACCGCACAAGAATATATCTGACTAATAATAATCGTAAAACCTATGTATTGATATCTCTCTGTTAGTGTGTCAAGTGGGTGTAAAGCGGCATAAACACAGCAGTGAAAAGCAGCTAAACCCCATTATAAAAATAAATTACTTTGAAACACCCATGAAACAAAGACAGTGAAAGAGAGAGAAATACTTACACAATGCGTTCAGGGGCTGTGATGCAACCTGGATTGACCATATCTAGACCCACAGCTGGATGAGACATAAGGGTGGATACTCTTGGGGATGAGAGGTTTGGTGAGGTTGGGTGAGCAAACGCAGACCCTTTAAAGTAATACTGCGTGGTACCCATCGAATGGGTCCCAAATCTCCAGATTCAAGGGCATCTTCCTACATCAAAAACATGCATGAGAAACCCAGAAGATGGTACACCGTGTGATGGGGAAAGGTTTCTAAAACGCACCTCATTTCTCATCTCCTTGTGCCCGGGTTCGCCATTCTAGCCGCTTTACTAGCAAGCTCCCTACTTGGAGCATCAGCACCTTTAACCTCCTGTTCCGTACAGGTTGCAATTTGTCCTGAGGATAAACGGGAAGACGTGGAACCAACGTGAGACTAGCTCTTGGTGTTGGGACAGGCACAGGTCACTCTATTTTCCCATCAGAAAGAAGAATTAACCACAGGCTCAGCCTGCCCCCCGGAACCAGAACAGGGCCTGAAGCCATTCTGCGATTTTGCGGCCAGCTCCCATAAAAACGAGTTGTAAAATGGAGGTTCAGGGCACTGCAATTCACAAACCTGCAGAGTTATAAATGATAACTCTCGTCCACAAATATATTGAGGGGAGGCAAAGAAGAGGATTTGAAATCAAGGCAGAATTGCAGGAAACAGATTTCAGGAGGTAGATACGAATCGCCTTTAAAGCACATGAAAAGCGGCAAAACGTTGACAATGATGCCCTTGGCCAAAAAGGGCGTATGCGTTTTTTCCTGAATATATTCAGGAAAAAACGCATACGCCCTTTTTGGCCAACCAAGCAACCTGGAAAGGCAAATCAGCGCTACAAAGAAGTCTCGCTTCCCATCGGTCAAAAGGGCCATGCTGAAAAAAGTGTCAAAACCAGAAATGCAGGACAGGCCATGGAGAAATGGGAGCCTTGCTACACTGATGGGCGGGATGTAAATTGCCAAGAGCCACTCTGGGGAAGTGTCCGGTGAGTCCTGAAACATCTGAAAAACACAGCTTAGAGAGCATAGGGCACTTCCACTCATGGGGGTATAAATTGGGAAAATGAAAAATCAGCAAGACACAAGCACCCCAAAGTTTAGGGCTGCTCTGTTGACCAGGACCTCCACTTCATTCCACCTTAAATATCCCAGGAAAGAGAAAAATGGATAAAGAAGTTGTGGTCCTTATGTACAATGGAATATCACTCAGCCAGGAAATCAATGTCGTAAGGTTAGTAGCAGCATGATGAGTGGATTTAGGTACGACGATTCTAAGTGAAATAAGTCACACAGAAAAGGACACTTCTCATAAGGTATCACTGATAGAGGGAATGTAAAAACCGTTACACTTGAACTGAATTACAAAACAGAACAGAGTCACACATGCAGAAAACACACTATGGCTGCTTAACGGGAAAGGTGAGGTGGGGTGATACATAAAACAAGGGTATCAAATTAGCTCAGATACCATTCCATAACCCAATATGTAATAGACAAGACCTACTCCTTGCTCAGAGAACTGGACTCAACACGCCCTATTCACCGCACAAGAATATATCTGACTAATAATAATCGTAAAACCTATGTATTGATATCTCTCTGTTAGTGTGTCAAGTGGGTGTAAAGCGGCATAAACACAGCCGTGAAAAGCAGCTAAACCCCATTATGAAAATAAATTACTTTGAAACACCCATGAAACAAAGACAGTGAAAGAGAGAGAAATTCTTACACAATGCGTTCAGGGGCTGTGATGCAACCTGGATTGACCATATCTAGACGCACAGCTGGATGAGACATAAGGGTGGACACTCTTGGGGCTGAGAGGTTTGGTGAGGTTGGGTGAGCAAACGCAGACCCTTTAAAGTAATACTGCGTGGTACCCATCGCATGGGTCCCAAATCTCCAGGTTCAAGGGCATCTTCCTACATCAAAAACATGCATGAGAAACCCAGAAGATGGTACGTCGTGTGATGGGGAAATGTTTCTAAAACGCACCTCATTTCTCATCTCCTTGTGCCCGGGTTCGCCATTCCAGCCGCTTTACTAGCAAGCTCCCTACTTGGAGCATCAGCACCTTTAACCTCCTGTTCCGTACAGGTTGCAATTTGTCCTGAGGATAAACGGGAAGACGTGGAACCAACGTGAGACTAGCTCTTGGTGTTGGGACAGGCACAGGTCACTCTATTTTCCCATCAGAAAGAAGAATTAACCACAGGCTCAGCCTGCCCCCCGGAACCAGAACAGGGCCTGAAGCCATTCTGCGATTTTGCGGCCAGCTCCCATAAAAACGAGTTGTAAAATGGAGGTTCAGGGCACTGCAATTCACAAACCTGCAGAGTTATAAATGATAACTCTCGTCCACAAATATATTGAGGGGAGGCAAAGAAGAGGATTTGAAATCAAGGCAGAATTGCAGGAAACAGATTTCAGGAGGTAGATACGAATCGCCTTTAAAGCACATGAAAAGCGGCAAAACGTTGACAATGATGCCCTTGGCCAAAAAGGGCGTATGCGTTTTTTCCTGAATATATTCAGGAAAAAACGCATACGCCCTTTTTGGCCAACCAAGCAACCTGGAAAGGCAAATCAGCGCTACAAAGAAGTCTCGCTTCCCATCGGTCAAAAGGGCCATGCTGAAAAAAGTGTCAAAACCAGAAATGCAGGACAGGCCATGGAGAAATGGGAGCCTTGCTACACTGATGGGCGGGATGTAAATTGCCAAGAGCCACTACGGAGAAGTGTCCGGTGAGTCCTGAAACATCTGAAAAACACAGCTTAGAGAGCATAGGGCACTTCCACTCATGGGGGTATAAATTGGGAAAATTAAAAATCAGCAAGACACAAGCACCCCAAAGTTTAGGGCTGCTCTGTTGACCAGGACCTCCACTTCATTCCACCTTAAATATCCCAGGAAAGAGAAAAATGGATAAAGAAGTTGTGGTCCTTATGTACAATGGAATATCACTCAGCCAGGAAATCAATGTCGTAAGGTTAGTAGCAGCATGATGAGTGGATTTAGGTACGACGATTCTAAGTGAAATAAGTCACACAGAAAAGGACACTTCTCATAAGGTATCACTGATAGAGGGAATGTAAATACCATTACACTTGAACTGAATTACAAAACAGAACAGAGTCACACATGCAGAAAACACACTATGGCTGCTTAACGGGAAAGGTGAGGTGGGGTGATACATAAAACAAGGGTATCAAATTAGCTCAGATACCGTTCCATAAACCCAATATGTAATAGACAAGACCTACTCCTTGCTCAGAGAACTGGACTCAACACGCCCTATTCACCGCACAAGAATATATCTGACTAGTAATAATCTTAAAACCTATGTATTGATATCTCTCTGTTAGTGTGTCAAGTGGGTGTAAAGCGGCATAAACACAGCAGTGAAAAGCAGCTAAACCCCATTATAAAAATAAATTACTTTGAAACACCCATGAAACAAAGACAGTGAAAGAGAGAGAAATTCTTACACAATGCGTTCAGGGGCTGTGATGCAACCTGGATTGACCATATCTAGACCCACAGCTGGATGAGACATAAGGGTGGATACTCTTGGGGATGAGAGGTTTGGTGAGGTTGGGTGAGCAAACGCAGACCCTTTAAAGTAATACTGCGTGGTACCCATCGAATGGGTCCCAAATCTCCAGGTTCAAGGGCATCTTCCTACATCAAAAACATGCATGAGAAACCCAGAAGATGGTACATCGTGTGATGGGGAAAGGTTTCTAAAACGCACCTCATTTCTCATCTCCTTGTGCCCGGGTTCGCCATTCTAGCCGCTTTACTAGCAAGCTCCCTACTTGGAGCATCAGCACCTTTAACCTCCTGTTCCGTACAGGTTGCAATTTGTCCTGAGGATAAACGGGAAGACGTGGAACCAACGTGAGACTAGCTCTTGGTGTTGGGACAGGCACAGGTCACTCTATTTTCCCATCAGAAAGAAGAATTAACCACAGGCTCAGCCTGCCCCCCGGAACCAGAACAGGGCCTGAAGCCATTCTGCGATTTTGCGGCCAGCTCCCATAAAAACGAGTTGTAAAATGGAGGTTCAGGGCACTGCAATTCACAAACCTGCAGAGTTATAAATGATAACTCTCGTCCACAAATATATTGAGGGGAGGCAAAGAAGAGGATTTGAAATCAAGGCAGAATTGCAGGAAACAGATTTCAGGAGGTAGATACGAATCGCCTTTAAAGCACATGAAAAGCGGCAAAACGTTGACAATGATGCCCTTGGCCAAAAAGGGCGTATGCGTTTTTTCCTGAATATATTCAGGAAAAAACGCATACGCCCTTTTTGGCCAACCAAGCAACCTGGAAAGGCAAATCAGCGCTACAAAGAAGTCTCGCTTCCCATCGGTCAAAAGGGCCATGCTGAAAAAAGTGTCAAAACCAGAAATGCAGGACAGGCCATGGAGAAATGGGAGCCTTGCTACACTGATGGGCGGGATGTAAATTGCCAAGAGCCACTCTGGGGAAGTGTCCGGTGAGTCCTGAAACATCTGAAAAACACAGCTTAGAGAGCATAGGGCACTTCCACTCATGGGGGTATAAATTGGGAAAATGAAAAATCAGCAAGACACAAGCACCCCAAAGTTTAGGGCTGCTCTGTTGACCAGGACCTCCACTTCATTCCACCTTAAATATCCCAGGAAAGAGAAAAATGGATAAAGAAGTTGTGGTCCTTATGTACAATGGAATATCACTCAGCCAGGAAATCAATGTCGTAAGGTTAGTAGCAGCATGATGAGTGGATTTAGGTACGACGATTCTAAGTGAAATAAGTCACACAGAAAAGGACACTTCTCATAAGGTATCACTGATAGAGGGAATGTAAATACCATTACACTTGAACTGAATTACAAAACAGAACAGAGTCACACATGCAGAAAACACACTATGGCTGCTTAACGGGAAAGGTGAGGTGGGGTGATACATAAAACAAGGGTATCAAATTAGCTCAGATACCGTTCCATAAACCCAATATGTAGTAGACAAGACCTACTCCTTGCTCAGAGAACTGGACTCAACACGCCCTATTCACCGCACAAGAATATATCTGACTAGTAATAATCTTAAAACCTATGTATTGATATCTCTCTGTTAGTGTGTCAAGTGGGTGTAAAGCGGCATAAACACAGCAGTGAAAAGCAGCTAAACCCCATTATAAAAATAAATTACTTTGAAACACCCATGAAACAAAGACAGTGAAAGAGAGAGAAATTCTTACACAATGCGTTCAGGGGCTGTGATGCAACCTGGATTGACCATATCTAGACCCACAGCTGGATGAGACATAAGGGTGGATACTCTTGGGGATGAGAGGTTTGGTGAGGTTGGGTGAGCAAACGCAGACCCTTTAAAGTAATACTGCGTGGTACCCATCGAATGGGTCCCAAATCTCCAGATTCAAGGGCATCTTCCTACATCAAAAACATGCATGAGAAACCCAGAAGATGGTACACCGTGTGATGGGGAAAGGTTTCTAAAACGCACCTCATTTCTCATCTCCTTGTGCCCGGGTTCGCCATTCTAGCCGCTTTACTAGCAAGCTCCCTACTTGGAGCATCAGCACCTTTAACCTCCTGTTCCGTACAGGTTGCAATTTGTCCTGAGGATAAACGGGAAGACGTGGAACCAACGTGAGACTAGCTCTTGGTGTTGGGACAGGCACAGGTCACTCTATTTTCCCATCAGAAAGAAGAATTAACCACAGGCTCAGCCTGCCCCCCGGAACCAGAACAGGGCCTGAAGCCATTCTGCGATTTTGCGGCCAGCTCCCATAAAAACGAGTTGTAAAATGGAGGTTCAGGGCACTGCAATTCACAAACCTGCAGAGTTATAAATGATAACTCTCGTCCACAAATATATTGAGGGGAGGCAAAGAAGAGGATTTGAAATCAAGGCAGAATTGCAGGAAACAGATTTCAGGAGGTAGATACGAATCGCCTTTAAAGCACATGAAAAGCGGCAAAACGTTGACAATGATGCCCTTGGCCAAAAAGGGCGTATGCGTTTTTTCCTGAATATATTCAGGAAAAAACGCATACGCCCTTTTTGGCCAACCAAGCAACCTGGAAAGGCAAATCAGCGCTACAAAGAAGTCTCGCTTCCCATCGGTCAAAAGGGCCATGCTGAAAAAAGTGTCAAAACCAGAAATGCAGGACAGGCCATGGAGAAATGGGAGCCTTGCTACACTGATGGGCGGGATGTAAATTGCCAAGAGCCACTCTGGGGAAGTGTCCGGTGAGTCCTGAAACATCTGAAAAACACAGCTTAGAGAGCATAGGGCACTTCCACTCATGGGGGTATAAATTGGGAAAATGAAAAATCAGCAAGACACAAGCACCCCAAAGTTTAGGGCTGCTCTGTTGACCAGGACCTCCACTTCATTCCACCTTAAATATCCCAGGAAAGAGAAAAATGGATAAAGAAGTTGTGGTCCTTATGTACAATGGAATATCACTCAGCCAGGAAATCAATGTCGTAAGGTTAGTAGCAGCATGATGAGTGGATTTAGGTACGACGATTCTAAGTGAAATAAGTCACACAGAAAAGGACACTTCTCATAAGGTATCACTGATAGAGGGAATGTAAAAACCGTTACACTTGAACTGAATTACAAAACAGAACAGAGTCACACATGCAGAAAACACACTATGGCTGCTTAACGGGAAAGGTGAGGTGGGGTGATACATAAAACAAGGGTATCAAATTAGCTCAGATACCATTCCATAACCCAATATGTAATAGACAAGACCTACTCCTTGCTCAGAGAACTGGACTCAACACGCCCTATTCACCGCACAAGAATATATCTGACTAATAATAATCGTAAAACCTATGTATTGATATCTCTCTGTTAGTGTGTCAAGTGGGTGTAAAGCGGCATAAACACAGCCGTGAAAAGCAGCTAAACCCCATTATGAAAATAAATTACTTTGAAACACCCATGAAACAAAGACAGTGAAAGAGAGAGAAATTCTTACACAATGCGTTCAGGGGCTGTGATGCAACCTGGATTGACCATATCTAGACGCACAGCTGGATGAGACATAAGGGTGGACACTCTTGGGGCTGAGAGGTTTGGTGAGGTTGGGTGAGCAAACGCAGACCCTTTAAAGTAATACTGCGTGGTACCCATCGCATGGGTCCCAAATCTCCAGGTTCAAGGGCATCTTCCTACATCAAAAACATGCATGAGAAACCCAGAAGATGGTACGTCGTGTGATGGGGAAATGTTTCTAAAACGCACCTCATTTCTCATCTCCTTGTGCCCGGGTTCGCCATTCCAGCCGCTTTACTAGCAAGCTCCCTACTTGGAGCATCAGCACCTTTAACCTCCTGTTCCGTACAGGTTGCAATTTGTCCTGAGGATAAACGGGAAGACGTGGAACCAACGTGAGACTAGCTCTTGGTGTTGGGACAGGCACAGGTCACTCTATTTTCCCATCAGAAAGAAGAATTAACCACAGGCTCAGCCTGCCCCCCGGAACCAGAACAGGGCCTGAAGCCATTCTGCGATTTTGCGGCCAGCTCCCATAAAAACGAGTTGTAAAATGGAGGTTCAGGGCACTGCAATTCACAAACCTGCAGAGTTATAAATGATAACTCTCGTCCACAAATATATTGAGGGGAGGCAAAGAAGAGGATTTGAAATCAAGGCAGAATTGCAGGAAACAGATTTCAGGAGGTAGATACGAATCGCCTTTAAAGCACATGAAAAGCGGCAAAACGTTGACAATGATGCCCTTGGCCAAAAAGGGCGTATGCGTTTTTTCCTGAATATATTCAGGAAAAAACGCATACGCCCTTTTTGGCCAACCAAGCAACCTGGAAAGGCAAATCAGCGCTACAAAGAAGTCTCGCTTCCCATCGGTCAAAAGGGCCATGCTGAAAAAAGTGTCAAAACCAGAAATGCAGGACAGGCCATGGAGAAATGGGAGCCTTGCTACACTGATGGGCGGGATGTAAATTGCCAAGAGCCACTACGGAGAAGTGTCCGGTGAGTCCTGAAACATCTGAAAAACACAGCTTAGAGAGCATAGGGCACTTCCACTCATGGGGGTATAAATTGGGAAAATTAAAAATCAGCAAGACACAAGCACCCCAAAGTTTAGGGCTGCTCTGTTGACCAGGACCTCCACTTCATTCCACCTTAAATATCCCAGGAAAGAGAAAAATGGATAAAGAAGTTGTGGTCCTTATGTACAATGGAATATCACTCAGCCAGGAAATCAATGTCGTAAGGTTAGTAGCAGCATGATGAGTGGATTTAGGTACGACGATTCTAAGTGAAATAAGTCACACAGAAAAGGACACTTCTCATAAGGTATCACTGATAGAGGGAATGTAAATACCATTACACTTGAACTGAATTACAAAACAGAACAGAGTCACACATGCAGAAAACACACTATGGCTGCTTAACGGGAAAGGTGAGGTGGGGTGATACATAAAACAAGGGTATCAAATTAGCTCAGATACCGTTCCATAAACCCAATATGTAATAGACAAGACCTACTCCTTGCTCAGAGAACTGGACTCAACACGCCCTATTCACCGCACAAGAATATATCTGACTAGTAATAATCTTAAAACCTATGTATTGATATCTCTCTGTTAGTGTGTCAAGTGGGTGTAAAGCGGCATAAACACAGCAGTGAAAAGCAGCTAAACCCCATTATAAAAATAAATTACTTTGAAACACCCATGAAACAAAGACAGTGAAAGAGAGAGAAATTCTTACACAATGCGTTCAGGGGCTGTGATGCAACCTGGATTGACCATATCTAGACCCACAGCTGGATGAGACATAAGGGTGGATACTCTTGGGGATGAGAGGTTTGGTGAGGTTGGGTGAGCAAACGCAGACCCTTTAAAGTAATACTGCGTGGTACCCATCGAATGGGTCCCAAATCTCCAGGTTCAAGGGCATCTTCCTACATCAAAAACATGCATGAGAAACCCAGAAGATGGTACATCGTGTGATGGGGAAATGTTTCTAAAACGCACCTCATTTCTCATCTCCTTGTGCCCGGGTTCGCCATTCCAGCCGCTTTACTAGCAAGCTCCCTACTTGGAGCATCAGCACCTTTAACCTCCTGTTCCGTACAGGTTGCAATTTGTCCTGAGGATAAACGGGAAGACGTGGAACCAACGTGAGACTAGCTCTTGGTGTTGGGACAGGCACAGGTCACTCTATTTTCCCATCAGAAAGAAGAATTAACCACAGGCTCAGCCTGCCCCCCGGAACCAGAACAGGGCCTGAAGCCATTCTGCGATTTTGCGGCCAGCTCCCATAAAAACGAGTTGTAAAATGGAGGTTCAGGGCACTGCAATTCACAAACCTGCAGAGTTATAAATGATAACTCTCGTCCACAAATATATTGAGGGAAGGCAAAGAAGAGGATTTGAAATCAAGGCAGAATTGCAGGAAACAGATTTCAGGAGGTAGATACGAATCGCCTTTAAAGCACATGAAAAGCGGCAAAACGTTGACAATGATGCCCTTGGCCAAAAAGGGCGTATGCGTTTTTTCCTGAATATATTCAGGAAAAAACGCATACGCCCTTTTTGGCCAACCAAGCAACCTGGAAAGGCAAATCAGCGCTACAAGAAGTCTCGCTTCCCATCGGTCAAAAGGGCCATGCTGAAAAAAGTGTCAAAACCAGAAATGCAGGACAGGCCATGGAGAAATGGGAGCCTTGCTACACTGATGGGCGGGATGTAAATTGCCAAGAGCCACTCTGGAGAAGTGTCCGGTGAGTCCTGAAACATCTGAAAAACACAGCTTAGAGAGCATAGGGCACTTCCACTCATGGGGGTATAAATTGGGAAAATGAAAAATCAGCAAGACACAAGCACCCCAAAGTTTAGGGCTGCTCTGTTGACCAGGACCTCCACTTCATTCCACCTTAAATATCCCAGGAAAGAGAAAAATGGATAAAGAAGTTGTGGTCCTTATGTACAATGGAATATCACTCAGCCATGAAATCAATGTCGTAAGGTTAGTAGCAGCATGATGAGTGGATTTAGGTACGACGATTCTAAGTGAAATAAGTCACACAGAAAAGGACACTTCTCATAAGGTATCACTGATAGAGGGAATGTAAAAACCGTTACACTTGAACTGAATTACAAAACAGAACAGAGTCACACATGCAGAAAACACACTATGGCTGCTTAACGGGAAAGGTGAGGTGGGGTGATACATAAAACAAGGGTATCAAATTAGCTCAGATACCGTTCCATAAACCCAATATGTAGTAGACAAGACCTACTCCTTGCTCAGAGAACTGGACTCAACACGCCCTATTCACCGCACAAGAATATATCTGACTAATAATAATCGTAAAACCTATGTATTGATATCTCTCTGTTAGTGTGTCAAGTGGGTGTAAAGCGGCATAAACACAGCAGTGAAAAGCAGCTAAACCCCATTATAAAAATAAATTACTTTGAAACACCCATGAAACAAAGACAGTGAAAGAGAGAGAAATACTTACACAATGCGTTCAGGGGCTGTGATGCAACCTGGATTGACCATATCTAGACCCACAGCTGGATGAGACATAAGGGTGGATACTCTTGGGGATGAGAGGTTTGGTGAGGTTGGGTGAGCAAACGCAGACCCTTTAAAGTAATACTGCGTGGTACCCATCGAATGGGTCCCAAATCTCCAGGTTCAAGGGCATCTTCCTACATCAAAAACATGCATGAGAAACCCAGAAGATGGTACATCGTGTGATGGGGAAATGTTTCTAAAACGCACCTCATTTCTCATCTCCTTGTGCCCGGGTTCGCCATTCCAGCCGCTTTACTAGCAAGCTCCCTACTTGGAGCATCAGCACCTTTAACCTCCTGTTCCGTACAGGTTGCAATTTGTCCTGAGGATAAACGGGAAGACGTGGAACCAACGTGAGACTAGCTCTTGGTGTTGGGACAGGCACAGGTCACTCTATTTTCCCATCAGAAAGAAGAATTAACCACAGGCTCAGCCTGCCCCCCGGAACCAGAACAGGGCCTGAAGCCATTCTGCGATTTTGCGGCCAGCTCCCATAAAAACGAGTTGTAAAATGGAGGTTCAGGGCACTGCAATTCACAAACCTGCAGAGTTATAAATGATAACTCTCGTCCACAAATATATTGAGGGGAGGCAAAGAAGAGGATTTGAAATCAAGGCAGAATTGCAGGAAACAGATTTCAGGAGGTAGATACGAATCGCCTTTAAAGCACATGAAAAGCGGCAAAACGTTGACAATGATGCCCTTGGCCAAAAAGGGCGTATGCGTTTTTTCCTGAATATATTCAGGAAAAAACGCATACGCCCTTTTTGGCCAACCAAGCAACCTGGAAAGGCAAATCAGCGCTACAAAGAAGTCTCGCTTCCCATCGGTCAAAAGGGCCATGCTGAAAAAAGTGTCAAAACCAGAAATGCAGGACAGGCCATGGAGAAATGGGAGCCTTGCTACACTGATGGGCGGGATGTAAATTGCCAAGAGCCACTCTGGGGAAGTGTCCGGTGAGTCCTGAAACATCTGAAAAACACAGCTTAGAGAGCATAGGGCACTTCCACTCATGGGGGTATAAATTGGGAAAATGAAAAATCAGCAAGACACAAGCACCCCAAAGTTTAGGGCTGCTCTGTTGACCAGGACCTCCACTTCATTCCACCTTAAATATCCCAGGAAAGAGAAAAATGGATAAAGAAGTTGTGGTCCTTATGTACAATGGAATATCACTCAGCCAGGAAATCAATGTCGTAAGGTTAGTAGCAGCATGATGAGTGGATTTAGGTACGACGATTCTAAGTGAAATAAGTCACACAGAAAAGGACACTTCTCATAAGGTATCACTGATAGAGGGAATGTAAAAACCGTTACACTTGAACTGAATTACAAAACAGAACAGAGTCACACATGCAGAAAACACACTATGGCTGCTTAACGGGAAAGGTGAGGTGGGGTGATACATAAAACAAGGGTATCAAATTAGCTCAGATACCATTCCATAACCCAATATGTAATAGACAAGACCTACTCCTTGCTCAGAGAACTGGACTCAACACGCCCTATTCACCGCACAAGAATATATCTGACTAATAATAATCGTAAAACCTATGTATTGATATCTCTCTGTTAGTGTGTCAAGTGGGTGTAAAGCGGCATAAACACAGCCGTGAAAAGCAGCTAAACCCCATTATGAAAATAAATTACTTTGAAACACCCATGAAACAAAGACAGTGAAAGAGAGAGAAATTCTTACACAATGCGTTCAGGGGCTGTGATGCAACCTGGATTGACCATATCTAGACGCACAGCTGGATGAGACATAAGGGTGGACACTCTTGGGGCTGAGAGGTTTGGTGAGGTTGGGTGAGCAAACGCAGACCCTTTAAAGTAATACTGCGTGGTACCCATCGCATGGGTCCCAAATCTCCAGGTTCAAGGGCATCTTCCTACATCAAAAACATGCATGAGAAACCCAGAAGATGGTACGTCGTGTGATGGGGAAATGTTTCTAAAACGCACCTCATTTCTCATCTCCTTGTGCCCGGGTTCGCCATTCCAGCCGCTTTACTAGCAAGCTCCCTACTTGGAGCATCAGCACCTTTAACCTCCTGTTCCGTACAGGTTGCAATTTGTCCTGAGGATAAACGGGAAGACGTGGAACCAACGAGAGACTAGCTCTTGGTGTTGGGACAGGCACAGGTCACTCTATTTTCCCATCAGAAAGAAGAATTAACCACAGGCTCAGCCTGCCCCCTGGAACCAGAACAGGGCCTGAAGCCATTCTGTGATTTTGCGGCCAGCTCCCATAAAAACGAGTTGTAAAATGGAGGTTCAGGGCACTGCAATTCACAAACCTGCAGAGTTATAAATGATAACTCTCGTCCACAAATATATTGAGGGGAGGCAAAGAAGAGGATTTGAAATCAAGGCAGAATTGCAGGAAACAGATTTCAGGAGGTAGATACGAATCGCCTTTAAAGCACATGAAAAGCGGCAAAACGTTGACAATGATGCCCTTGGCCAAAAAGGGCGTATGCGTTTTTTCCTGAATATATTCAGGAAAAAACGCATACGCCCTTTTTGGCCAACCAAGCAACCTGGAAAGGCAAATCAGCGCTACAAAGAAGTCTCGCTTCCCATCGGTCAAAAGGGCCATGCTGAAAAAAGTGTCAAAACCAGAAATGCAGGACAGGCCATGGAGAAATGGGAGCCTTGCTACACTGATGGGCGGGATGTAAATTGCCAAGAGCCACTACGGAGAAGTGTCCGGTGAGTCCTGAAACATCTGAAAAACACAGCTTAGAGAGCATAGGGCACTTCCACTCATGGGGGTATAAATTGGGAAAATTAAAAATCAGCAAGACACAAGCACCCCAAAGTTTAGGGCTGCTCTGTTGACCAGGACCTCCACTTCATTCCACCTTAAATATCCCAGGAAAGAGAAAAATGGATAAAGAAGTTGTGGTCCTTATGTACAATGGAATATCACTCAGCCAGGAAATCAATGTCGTAAGGTTAGTAGCAGCATGATGAGTGGATTTAGGTACGACGATTCTAAGTGAAATAAGTCACACAGAAAAGGACACTTCTCATAAGGTATCACTGATAGAGGGAATGTAAATACCATTACACTTGAACTGAATTACAAAACAGAACAGAGTCACACATGCAGAAAACACACTATGGCTGCTTAACGGGAAAGGTGAGGTGGGGTGATACATAAAACAAGGGTATCAAATTAGCTCAGATACCGTTCCATAAACCCAATATGTAATAGACAAGACCTACTCCTTGCTCAGAGAACTGGACTCAACACGCCCTATTCACCGCACAAGAATATATCTGACTAGTAATAATCTTAAAACCTATGTATTGATATCTCTCTGTTAGTGTGTCAAGTGGGTGTAAAGCGGCATAAACACAGCAGTGAAAAGCAGCTAAACCCCATTATAAAAATAAATTACTTTGAAACACCCATGAAACAAAGACAGTGAAAGAGAGAGAAATTCTTACACAATGCGTTCAGGGGCTGTGATGCAACCTGGATTGACCATATCTAGACCCACAGCTGGATGAGACATAAGGGTGGATACTCTTGGGGATGAGAGGTTTGGTGAGGTTGGGTGAGCAAACGCAGACCCTTTAAAGTAATACTGCGTGGTACCCATCGAATGGGTCCCAAATCTCCAGGTTCAAGGGCATCTTCCTACATCAAAAACATGCATGAGAAACCCAGAAGATGGTACATCGTGTGATGGGGAAATGTTTCTAAAACGCACCTCATTTCTCATCTCCTTGTGCCCGGGTTCGCCATTCCAGCCGCTTTACTAGCAAGCTCCCTACTTGGAGCATCAGCACCTTTAACCTCCTGTTCCGTACAGGTTGCAATTTGTCCTGAGGATAAACGGGAAGACGTGGAACCAACGTGAGACTAGCTCTTGGTGTTGGGACAGGCACAGGTCACTCTATTTTCCCATCAGAAAGAAGAATTAACCACAGGCTCAGCCTGCCCCCCGGAACCAGAACAGGGCCTGAAGCCATTCTGCGATTTTGCGGCCAGCTCCCATAAAAACGAGTTGTAAAATGGAGGTTCAGGGCACTGCAATTCACAAACCTGCAGAGTTATAAATGATAACTCTCGTCCACAAATATATTGAGGGAAGGCAAAGAAGAGGATTTGAAATCAAGGCAGAATTGCAGGAAACAGATTTCAGGAGGTAGATACGAATCGCCTTTAAAGCACATGAAAAGCGGCAAAACGTTGACAATGATGCCCTTGGCCAAAAAGGGCGTATGCGTTTTTTCCTGAATATATTCAGGAAAAAACGCATACGCCCTTTTTGGCCAACCAAGCAACCTGGAAAGGCAAATCAGCGCTACAAGAAGTCTCGCTTCCCATCGGTCAAAAGGGCCATGCTGAAAAAAGTGTCAAAACCAGAAATGCAGGACAGGCCATGGAGAAATGGGAGCCTTGCTACACTGATGGGCGGGATGTAAATTGCCAAGAGCCACTCTGGAGAAGTGTCCGGTGAGTCCTGAAACATCTGAAAAACACAGCTTAGAGAGCATAGGGCACTTCCACTCATGGGGGTATAAATTGGGAAAATGAAAAATCAGCAAGACACAAGCACCCCAAAGTTTAGGGCTGCTCTGTTGACCAGGACCTCCACTTCATTCCACCTTAAATATCCCAGGAAAGAGAAAAATGGATAAAGAAGTTGTGGTCCTTATGTACAATGGAATATCACTCAGCCAGGAAATCAATGTCGTAAGGTTAGTAGCAGCATGATGAGTGGATTTAGGTACGACGATTCTAAGTGAAATAAGTCACACAGAAAAGGACACTTCTCATAAGGTATCACTGATAGAGGGAATGTAAAAACCGTTACACTTGAACTGAATTACAAAACAGAACAGAGTCACACATGCAGAAAACACACTATGGCTGCTTAACGGGAAAGGTGAGGTGGGGTGATACATAAAACAAGGGTATCAAATTAGCTCAGATACCGTTCCATAAACCCAATATGTAGTAGACAAGACCTACTCCTTGCTCAGAGAACTGGACTCAACACGCCCTATTCACCGCACAAGAATATATCTGACTAATAATAATCGTAAAACCTATGTATTGATATCTCTCTGTTAGTGTGTCAAGTGGGTGTAAAGCGGCATAAACACAGCCGTGAAAAGCAGCTAAACCCCATTATGAAAATAAATTACTTTGAAACACCCATGAAACAAAGACAGTGAAAGAGAGAGAAATTCTTACACAATGCGTTCAGGGGCTGTGATGCAACCTGGATTGACCATATCTAGACGCACAGCTGGATGAGACATAAGGGTGGACACTCTTGGGGCTGAGAGGTTTGGTGAGGTTGGGTGAGCAAACGCAGACCCTTTAAAGTAATACTGCGTGATACCCATCGCATGGGTCCCAAATCTCCAGGTTCAAGGGCATCTTCCTACATCAAAAACATGCATGAGAAACCCAGAAGATGGTACATCGTGTGATGGGGAAATGTTTCTAAAACGCACCTCATTTCTCATCTCCTTGTGCCCGGGTTCGCCATTCCAGCCGCTTTACTAGCAAGCTCCCTACTTGGAGCATCAGCACCTTTAACCTCCTGTTCCGTACAGGTTGCAATTTGTCCTGAGGATAAACGGGAAGACGTGGAACCAACGTGAGACTAGCTCTTGGTGTTGGGACAGGCACAGGTCACTCTATTTTCCCATCAGAAAGAAGAATTAACCACAGGCTCAGCCTGCCCCCCGGAACCAGAACAGGGCCTGAAGCCATTCTGCGATTTTGCGGCCAGCTCCCATAAAAACGAGTTGTAAAATGGAGGTTCAGGGCACTGCAATTCACAAACCTGCAGAGTTATAAATGATAACTCTCGTCCACAAATATATTGAGGGGAGGCAAAGAAGAGGATTTGAAATCAAGGCAGAATTGCAGGAAACAGATTTCAGGAGGTAGATACGAATCGCCTTTAAAGCACATGAAAAGCGGCAAAACGTTGACAATGATGCCCTTGGCCAAAAAGGGCGTATGCGTTTTTTCCTGAATATATTCAGGAAAAAACGCATACGCCCTTTTTGGCCAACCAAGCAACCTGGAAAGGCAAATCAGCGCTACAAAGAAGTCTCGCTTCCCATCGGTCAAAAGGGCCATGCTGAAAAAAGTGTCAAAACCAGAAATGCAGGACAGGCCATGGAGAAATGGGAGCCTTGCTACACTGATGGGCGGGATGTAAATTGCCAAGAGCCACTCCGGAGAAGTGTCCGGTGAGTCCTGAAACATCTGAAAAACACAGCTTAGAGAGCATAGGGCACTTCCACTCATGGGGGTATAAATTGGGAAAATTAAAAATCAGCAAGACACAAGCACCCCAAAGTTTAGGGCTGCTCTGTTGACCAGGACCTCCACTTCATTCCACCTTAAATATCCCAGGAAAGAGAAAAATGGATAAAGAAGTTGTGGTCCTTATGTACAATGGAATATCACTCAGCCAGGAAATCAATGTCGTAAGGTTAGTAGCAGCATGATGAGTGGATTTAGGTACGACGATTCTAAGTGAAATAAGTCACACAGAAAAGGACACTTCTCATAAGGTATCACTGATAGAGGGAATGTAAATACCATTACACTTGAACTGAATTACAAAACAGAACAGAGTCACACATGCAGAAAACACACTATGGCTGCTTAACGGGAAAGGTGAGGTGGGGTGATACATAAAACAAGGGTATCAAATTAGCTCAGATACCGTTCCATAAACCCAATATGTAATAGACAAGACCTACTCCTTGCTCAGAGAACTGGACTCAACACGCCCTATTCACCGCACAAGAATATATCTGACTAGTAATAATCTTAAAACCTATGTATTGATATCTCTCTGTTAGTGTGTCAAGTGGGTGTAAAGCGGCATAAACACAGCAGTGAAAAGCAGCTAAACCCCATTATAAAAATAAATTACTTTGAAACACCCATGAAACAAAGACAGTGAAAGAGAGAGAAATTCTTACACAATGCGTTCAGGGGCTGTGATGCAACCTGGATTGACCATATCTAGACCCACAGCTGGATGAGACATAAGGGTGGACACTCTTGGGGCTGAGAGGTTTGGTGAGGTTGGGTGAGCAAACGCAGACCCTTTAAAGTAATACTGCGTGGTACCCATCGCATGGGTCCCAAATCTCCAGGTTCAAGGGCATCTTCCTACATCAAAAACATGCATGAGAAACCCAGAAGATGGTACATCGTGTGATGGGGAAATGTTTCTAAAACGCACCTCATTTCTCATCTCCTTGTGCCCGGGTTCGCCATTCCAGCCGCTTTACTAGCAAGCTCCCTACTTGGAGCATCAGCACCTTTAACCTCCTGTTCCGTACAGGTTGCAATTTGTCCTGAGGATAAACGGGAAGACGTGGAACCAACGTGAGACTAGCTCTTGGTGTTGGGACAGGCACAGGTCACTCTATTTTCCCATCAGAAAGAAGAATTAACCACAGGCTCAGCCTGCCCCCCGGAACCAGAACAGGGCCTGAAGCCATTCTGCGATTTTGCGGCCAGCTCCCATAAAAACGAGTTGTAAAATGGAGGTTCAGGGCACTGCAATTCACAAACCTGCAGAGTTATAAATGATAACTCTCATCCACAAATATATTGAGGGAAGGCAAAGAAGAGGATTTGAAATCAAGGCAGAATTGCAGGAAACAGATTTCAGGAGGTAGATACGAATCGCCTTTAAAGCACATGAAAAGCGGCAAAACGTTGACAATGATGCCCTTGGCCAAAAAGGGCGTATGCGTTTTTTCCTGAATATATTCAGGAAAAAACGCATACGCCCTTTTTGGCCAACCAAGCAACCTGGAAAGGCAAATCAGCGCTACAAGAAGTCTCGCTTCCCATCGGTCAAAAGGGCCATGCTGAAAAAAGTGTCAAAACCAGAAATGCAGGACAGGCCATGGAGAAATGGGAGCCTTGCTACACTGATGGGCGGGATGTAAATTGCCAAGAGCCACTCTGGAGGAGTGTCCGGTGAGTCCTGAAACATCTGAAAAACACAGCTTAGAGAGCATAGGGCACTTCCACTCATGGGGGTGTAAATTGGGAAAATGAAAAATCAGCAAGACACAAGCACCCCAAAGTTTAGGGCTGCTCTGTTGACCAGGACCTCCACTTCATTCCACCTTAAATATCCCAGGAAAGAGAAAAATGGATAAAGAAGTTGTGGTCCTTATGTACAATGGAATATCACTCAGCCATGAAATCAATGTCGTAAGGTTAGTAGCAGCATGATGAGTGGATTTAGGTACGACGATTCTAAGTGAAATAAGTCACACAGAAAAGGACACTTCTCATAAGGTATCACTGATAGAGGGAATGTAAAAACCGTTACACTTGAACTGAATTACAAAACAGAACAGAGTCACACATGCAGAAAACACACTATGGCTGCTTAACGGGAAAGGTGAGGTGGGGTGATACATAAAACAAGGGTATCAAATTAGCTCAGATACCGTTCCATAAACCCAATATGTAGTAGACAAGACCTACTCCTTGCTCAGAGAACTGGACTCAACACGCCCTATTCACCGCACAAGAATATATCTGACTAATAATAATCGTAAAACCTATGTATTGATATCTCTCTGTTAGTGTGTCAAGTGGGTGTAAAGCGGCATAAACACAGCAGTGAAAAGCAGCTAAACCCCATTATAAAAATAAATTACTTTGAAACACCCATGAAACAAAGACAGTGAAAGAGAGAGAAATACTTACACAATGCGTTCAGGGGCTGTGATGCAACCTGGATTGACCATATCTAGACCCACAGCTGGATGAGACATAAGGGTGGATACTCTTGGGGATGAGAGGTTTGGTGAGGTTGGGTGAGCAAACGCAGACCCTTTAAAGTAATACTGCGTGGTACCCATCGAATGGGTCCCAAATCTCCAGGTTCAAGGGCATCTTCCTACATCAAAAACATGCATGAGAAACCCAGAAGATGGTACATCGTGTGATGGGGAAATGTTTCTAAAACGCACCTCATTTCTCATCTCCTTGTGCCCGGGTTCGCCATTCCAGCCGCTTTACTAGCAAGCTCCCTACTTGGAGCATCAGCACCTTTAACCTCCTGTTCCGTACAGGTTGCAATTTGTCCTGAGGATAAACGGGAAGACGTGGAACCAACGTGAGACTAGCTCTTGGTGTTGGGACAGGCACAGGTCACTCTATTTTCCCATCAGAAAGAAGAATTAACCACAGGCTCAGCCTGCCCCCCGGAACCAGAACAGGGCCTGAAGCCATTCTGCGATTTTGCGGCCAGCTCCCATAAAAACGAGTTGTAAAATGGAGGTTCAGGGCACTGCAATTCACAAACCTGCAGAGTTATAAATGATAACTCTCGTCCACAAATATATTGAGGGGAGGCAAAGAAGAGGATTTGAAATCAAGGCAGAATTGCAGGAAACAGATTTCAGGAGGTAGATACGAATCGCCTTTAAAGCACATGAAAAGCGGCAAAACGTTGACAATGATGCCCTTGGCCAAAAAGGGCGTATGCGTTTTTTCCTGAATATATTCAGGAAAAAACGCATACGCCCTTTTTGGCCAACCAAGCAACCTGGAAAGGCAAATCAGCGCTACAAAGAAGTCTCGCTTCCCATCGGTCAAAAGGGCCATGCTGAAAAAAGTGTCAAAACCAGAAATGCAGGACAGGCCATGGAGAAATGGGAGCCTTGCTACACTGATGGGCGGGATGTAAATTGCCAAGAGCCACTCTGGGGAAGTGTCCGGTGAGTCCTGAAACATCTGAAAAACACAGCTTAGAGAGCATAGGGCACTTCCACTCATGGGGGTATAAATTGGGAAAATGAAAAATCAGCAAGACACAAGCACCCCAAAGTTTAGGGCTGCTCTGTTGACCAGGAACTCCACTTCATTCCACCTTAAATATCCCAGGAAAGAGAAAAATGGATAAAGAAGTTGTGGTCCTTATGTACAATGGAATATCACTCAGCCAGGAAATCAATGTCGTAAGGTTAGTAGCAGCATGATGAGTGGATTTAGGTACGACGATTCTAAGTGAAATAAGTCATACAGAAAAGGACACTTCTCATAAGGTATCACTTATAGAGGGAATGTAAAAACCATTACACTTGAACTGAATTACAAAACAGAACAGAGTCACACATGCAGAAAACACACTATGGCTGCTTAACGGGAAAGGTGAGGTGGGGTGATACATAAAACAAGGGTATCAAATTAGCTCAGATACCATTCCATAACCCAATATGTAATAGACAAGACCTACTCCTTGCTCAGAGAACTGGACTCAACACGCCCTATTCACCGCACAAGAATATATCTGACTAATAATAATCGTAAAACCTATGTATTGATATCTCTCTGTTAGTGTGTCAAGTGGGTGTAAAGCGGCATAAACACAGCCGTGAAAAGCAGCTAAACCCCATTATGAAAATAAATTACTTTGAAACACCCATGAAACAAAGACAGTGAAAGAGAGAGAAATTCTTACACAATGCGTTCAGGGGCTGTGATGCAACCTGGATTGACCATATCTAGACGCACAGCTGGATGAGACATAAGGATGGACACTCTTGGGGCTGAGAGGTTTGGTGAGGTTGGGTGAGCAAACGCAGACCCTTTAAAGTAATACTGCGTGGTACCCATCGCATGGGTCCCAAATCTCCAGGTTCAAGGGCATCTTCCTACATCAAAAACATGCATGAGAAACCCAGAAGATGGTACGTCGTGTGATGGGGAAATGTTTCTAAAACGCACCTCATTTCTCATCTCCTTGTGCCCGGGTTCGCCATTCCAGCCGCTTTACTAGCAATCTCCCTACTTGGAGCATCAGCACCTTTAACCTCCTGTTCCGTACAGGTTGCAATTTGTCCTGAGGATAAACGGGAAGACGTGGAACCAACGTGAGACTAGCTCTTGGTGTTGGGACAGGCACAGGTCACTCTATTTTCCCATCAGAAAGAAGAATTAACCACAGGCTCAGCCTGCCCCCCGGAACCAGAACAGGGCCTGAAGCCATTCTGCGATTTTGCGGCCAGCTCCCATAAAAACGAGTTGTAAAATGGAGGTTCAGGGCACTGCAATTCACAAACCTGCAGAGTTATAAATGATAACTCTCGTCCACAAATATATTGAGGGAAGGCAAAGAAGAGGATTTGAAATCAAGGCAGAATTGCAGGAAACAGATTTCAGGAGGTAGATACGAATCGCCTTTAAAGCACATGAAAAGCGGCAAAACGTTGACAATGATGCCCTTGGCCAAAAAGGGCGTATGCGTTTTTTCCTGAATATATTCAGGAAAAAACGCATACGCACTTTTTGGCCAACCAAGCAACCTGGAAAGGCAAATCAGCGCTACAAGAAGTCTCGCTTCCCATCGGTCAAAAGGGCCATGCTGAAAAAAGTGTCAAAACCAGAAATGCAGGACAGGCCATGGAGAAATGGGAGCCTTGCTACACTGATGGGCGGGATGTAAATTGCCAAGAGCCACTCTGGAGAAGTGTCCGGTGAGTCCTGAAACATCTGAAAAACACAGCTTAGAGAGCATAGGGCACTTCCACTCATGGGGGTATAAATTGGGAAAATGAAAAATCAGCAAGACACAAGCACCCCAAAGTTTAGGGCTGCTCTGTTGACCAGGACCTCCACTTCATTCCACCTTAAATATCCCAGGAAAGAGAAAAATGGATAAAGAAGTTGTGGTCCTTATGTACAATGGAATATCACTCAGCCATGAAATCAATGTCGTAAGGTTAGTAGCAGCATGATGAGTGGATTTAGGTACGACGATTCTAAGTGAAATAAGTCACACAGAAAAGGACACTTCTCATAAGGTATCACTGATAGAGGGAATGTAAAAACCGTTACACTTGAACTGAATTACAAAACAGAACAGAGTCACACATGCAGAAAACACACTATGGCTGCTTAACGGGAAAGGTGAGGTGGGGTGATACATAAAACAAGGGTATCAAATTAGCTCAGATACCGTTCCATAAACCCAATATGTAGTAGACAAGACCTACTCCTTGCTCAGAGAACTGGACTCAACACGCCCTATTCACCGCACAAGAATATATCTGACTAATAATAATCGTAAAACCTATGTATTGATATCTCTCTGTTAGTGTGTCAAGTGGGTGTAAAGCAGCATAAACACAGCAGTGAAAAGCAGCTAAACCCCATTATAAAAATAAATTACTTTGAAACACCCATGAAACAAAGACAGTGAAAGAGAGAGAAATACTTACACAATGCGTTCAGGGGCTGTGATGCAACCTGGATTGACCATATCTAGACCCACAGCTGGATGAGACATAAGGGTGGATACTCTTGGGGATGAGAGGTTTGGTGAGGTTGGGTGAGCAAACGCAGACCCTTTAAAGTAATACTGCGTGGTACCCATCGAATGGGTCCCAAATCTCCAGGTTCAAGGGCATCTTCCTACATCAAAAACATGCATGAGAAACCCAGAAGATGGTACATCGTGTGATGGGGAAATGTTTCTAAAACGCACCTCATTTCTCATCTCCTTGTGCCCGGGTTCGCCATTCCAGCCACTTTACTAGCAAGCTCCCTACTTGGAGCATCAGCACCTTTAACCTCCTGTTCCGTACAGGTTGCAATTTGTCCTGAGGATAAACGGGAAGACGTGGAACCAACGTGAGACTAGCTCTTGGTGTTGGGACAGGCACAGGTCACTCTATTTTCCCATCAGAAAGAAGAATTAACCACAGGCTCAGCCTGCCCCCCGGAACCAGAACAGGGCCTGAAGCCATTCTGCGATTTTGCGGCCAGCTCCCATAAAAACGAGTTGTAAAATGGAGGTTCAGGGCACTGCAATTCACAAAACCTGCAGAGTTATAAATGATAACTCTCGTCCACAAATATATTGAGGGAAGGCAAAGAAGAGGATTTGAAATCAAGGCAGAATTGCAGGAAACAGATTTCAGGAGGTAGATACGAATCGCCTTTAAAGCACATGAAAAGCGGCAAAACGTTGACAATGATGCCCTTGGCCAAAAAGGGCGTATGCGTTTTTTCCTGAATATATTCAGGAAAAAACGCATACGCCCTTTTTGGCCAACCAAGCAACCTGGAAAGGCAAATCAGCGCTACAAAGAAGTCTCGCTTCCCATCGGTCAAAAGGGCCATGCTGAAAAAAGTGTCAAAACCAGAAATGCAGGACAGGCCATGGAGAAATGGGAGCCTTGCTACACTGATGGGCGGGATGTAAATTGCCAAGAGCCACTCTGGAGAAGTGTCCGGTGAGTCCTGAAACATCTGAAAAACACAGCTTAGAGAGCATAGGGCACTTCCACTCATGGGGGTATAAATTGGGAAAATTAAAAATCAGCAAGACACAAGCACCCCAAAGTTTAGGGCTGCTCTGTTGACCAGGACCTCCACTTCATTCCACCTTAAATATCCCAGGAAAGAGAAAAATGGATAAAGAAGTTGTGGTCCTTATGTACAATGGAATATCACTCAGCCAGGAAATCAATGTCGTAAGGTTAGTAGCAGCATGATGAGTGGATTTAGGTACGACGATTCTAAGTGAAATAAGTCACACAGAAAAGGACACTTCTCATAAGGTATCACTGATAGAGGGAATGTAAAAACCGTTACACTTGAACTGAATTACAAAACAGAACAGAGTCACACATGCAGAAAACACACTATGGCTGCTTAACGGGAAAGGTGAGGTGGGGTGATACATAAAACAAGGGTATCAAATTAGCTCAGATACCGTTCCATAAACCCAATATGTAGTAGACAAGACCTACTCCTTGCTCAGAGAACTGGACTCAACACGCCCTATTCACCGCACAAGAATATATCTGACTAATAATAATCGTAAAACCTATGTATTGATATCTCTCTGTTAGTGTGTCAAGTGGGTGTAAAGCGGCATAAACACAGCAGTGAAAAGCAGCTAAACCCCATTATCAAAATAAATTACTTTGAAACACCCATGAAACAAAGACAGTGAAAGAGAGAGAAATTCTTACACAATGCGTTCAGGGGCTGTGATGCAACCTGGATTGACCATATCTAGACCCACAGCTGGATGAGACATAAGGGTGGATACTCTTGGGGATGAGAGGTTTGGTGAGGTTGGGTGAGCAAACGCAGACCCTTTAAAGTAATACTGCGTGGTACCCATCGCATGGGTCCCAAATCTCCAGGTTCAAGGGCATCTTCCTACATCAAAAACATGCATGAGAAACCCAGAAGATGGTACATCGTGTGATGGGGAAATGTTTCTAAAACGCACCTCATTTCTCATCTCCTTGTGCCCGGGTTCGCCATTCCAGCCGCTTTACTAGCAATCTCCCTACTTGGAGCATCAGCACCTTTAACCTCCTGTTCCGTACAGGTTGCAATTTGTCCTGAGGATAAACGGGAAGACGTGGAACCAACGTGAGACTAGCTCTTGGTGTTGGGACAGGCACAGGTCACTCTATTTTCCCATCAGAAAGAAGAATTAACCACAGGCTCAGCCTGCCCCCCGGAACCAGAACAGGGCCTGAAGCCATTCTGCGATTTTGCGGCCAGCTCCCATAAAAACGAGTTGTAAAATGGAGGTTCAGGGCACTGCAATTCACAAACCTGCAGAGTTATAAATGATAACTCTCGTCCACAAATATATTGAGGGGAGGCAAAGAAGAGGATTTGAAATCAAGGCAGAATTGCAGGAAACAGATTTCAGGAGGTAGATACGAATCGCCTTTAAAGCACATGAAAAGCGGCAAAACGTTGACAATGATGCCCTTGGCCAAAAAGGGCGTATGCGTTTTTTCCTGAATATATTCAGGAAAAAACGCATACGCCCTTTTTGGCCAACCAAGCAACCTGGAAAGGCAAATCAGCGCTACAAAGAAGTCTCGCTTCCCATCGGTCAAAAGGGCCATGCTGAAAAAAGTGTCAAAACCAGAAATGCAGGACAGGCCATGGAGAAATGGGAGCCTTGCTACACTGATGGGCGGGATGTAAATTGCCAAGAGCCACTCTGGGGAAGTGTCCGGTGAGTCCTGAAACATCTGAAAAACACAGCTTAGAGAGCATAGGGCACTTCCACTCATGGGGGTATAAATTGGGAAAATGAAAAATCAGCAAGACACAAGCACCCCAAAGTTTAGGGCTGCTCTGTTGACCAGGACCTCCACTTCATTCCACCTTAAATATCCCAGGAAAGAGAAAAATGGATAAAGAAGTTGTGGTCCTTATGTACAATGGAATATCACTCAGCCAGGAAATCAATGTCGTAAGGTTAGTAGCAGCATGATGAGTGGATTTAGGTACGACGATTCTAAGTGAAATAAGTCACACAGAAAAGGACACTTCTCATAAGGTATCACTGATAGAGGGAATGTAAAAACCGTTACACTTGAACTGAATTACAAAACAGAACAGAGTCACACATGCAGAAAACACACTATGGCTGCTTAACGGGAAAGGTGAGGTGGGGTGATACATAAAACAAGGGTATCAAATTAGCTCAGATACCATTCCATAACCCAATATGTAATAGACAAGACCTACTCCTTGCTCAGAGAACTGGACTCAACACGCCCTATTCACCGCACAAGAATATATCTGACTAATAATAATCGTAAAACCTATGTATTGATATCTCTCTGTTAGTGTGTCAAGTGGGTGTAAAGCGGCATAAACACAGCCGTGAAAAGCAGCTAAACCCCATTATGAAAATAAATTACTTTGAAACACCCATGAAACAAAGACAGTGAAAGAGAGAGAAATTCTTACACAATGCGTTCAGGGGCTGTGATGCAACCTGGATTGACCATATCTAGACGCACAGCTGGATGAGACATAAGGGTGGACACTCTTGGGGCTGAGAGGTTTGGTGAGGTTGGGTGAGCAAACGCAGACCCTTTAAAGTAATACTGCGTGGTACCCATCGCATGGGTCCCAAATCTCCAGGTTCAAGGGCATCTTCCTACATCAAAAACATGCATGAGAAACCCAGAAGATGGTACATCGTGTGATGGGGAAATGTTTCTAAAACGCACCTCATTTCTCATCTCCTTGTGCCCGGGTTCGCCATTCCAGCCGCTTTACTAGCAATCTCCCTACTTGGAGCATCAGCACCTTTAACCTCCTGTTCCGTACAGGTTGCAATTTGTCCTGAGGATAAACGGGAAGACGTGGAACCAACGTGAGACTAGCTCTTGGTGTTGGGACAGGCACAGGTCACTCTATTTTCCCATCAGAAAGAAGAATTAACCACAGGCTCAGCCTGCCCCCCGGAACCAGAACAGGGCCTGAAGCCATTCTGCGATTTTGCGGCCAGCTCCCATAAAAACGAGTTGTAAAATGGAGGTTCAGGGCACTGCAATTCACAAACCTGCAGAGTTATAAATGATAACTCTCGTCCACAAATATATTGAGGGGAGGCAAAGAAGAGGATTTGAAATCAAGGCAGAATTGCAGGAAACAGATTTCAGGAGGTAGATACGAATCGCCTTTAAAGCACATGAAAAGCGGCAAAACGTTGACAATGATGCCCTTGGCCAAAAAGGGCGTATGCGTTTTTTCCTGAATATATTCAGGAAAAAACGCATACGCCCTTTTTGGCCAACCAAGCAACCTGGAAAGGCAAATCAGCGCTACAAAGAAGTCTCGCTTCCCATCGGTCAAAAGGGCCATGCTGAAAAAAGTGTCAAAACCAGAAATGCAGGACAGGCCATGGAGAAATGGGAGCCTTGCTACACTGATGGGCGGGATGTAAATTGCCAAGAGCCACTCTGGGGAAGTGTCCGGTGAGTCCTGAAATATCTGAAAAACACAGCTTAGAGAGCATAGGGCACTTCCACTCATGGGGGTATAAATTGGGAAAATGAAAAATCAGCAAGACACAAGCACCCCAAAGTTTAGGGCTGCTCTGTTGACCAGGACCTCCACTTCATTCCACCTTAAATATCCCAGGAAAGAGAAAAATGGATAAAGAAGTTGTGGTCCTTATGTACAATGGAATATCACTCAGCCAGGAAATCAATGTCGTAAGGTTAGTAGCAGCATGATGAGTGGATTTAGGTACGACGATTCTAAGTGAAATAAGTCACACAGAAAAGGACACTTCTCATAAGGTATCACTGATAGAGGGAATGTAAAAACCGTTACACTTGAACTGAATTACAAAACAGAACAGAGTCACACATGCAGAAAACACACTATGGCTGCTTAACGGGAAAGGTGAGGTGGGGTGATACATAAAACAAGGGTATCAAATTAGCTCAGATACCATTCCATAACCCAATATGTAATAGACAAGACCTACTCCTTGCTCAGAGAACTGGACTCAACACGCCCTATTCACCGCACAAGAATATATCTGACTAATAATAATCGTAAAACCTATGTATTGATATCTCTCTGTTAGTGTGTCAAGTGGGTGTAAAGCGGCATAAACACAGCCGTGAAAAGCAGCTAAACCCCATTATGAAAATAAATTACTTTGAAACACCCATGAAACAAAGACAGTGAAAGAGAGAGAAATTCTTACACAATGCGTTCAGGGGCTGTGATGCAACCTGGATTGACCATATCTAGACGCACAGCTGGATGAGACATAAGGGTGGACACTCTTGGGGCTGAGAGGTTTGGTGAGGTTGGGTGAGCAAACGCAGACCCTTTAAAGTAATACTGCGTGGTACCCATCGCATGGGTCCCAAATCTCCAGGTTCAAGGGCATCTTCCTACATCAAAAACATGCATGAGAAACCCAGAAGATGGTACGTCGTGTGATGGGGAAATGTTTCTAAAACGCACCTCATTTCTCATCTCCTTGTGCCCGGGTTCGCCATTCCAGCCGCTTTACTAGCAAGCTCCCTACTTGGAGCATCAGCACCTTTAACCTCCTGTTCCGTACAGGTTGCAATTTGTCCTGAGGATAAACGGGAAGACGTGGAACCAACGTGAGACTAGCTCTTGGTGTTGGGACAGGCACAGGTCACTCTATTTTCCCATCAGAAAGAAGAATTAACCACAGGCTCAGCCTGCCCCCCGGAACCAGAACAGGGCCTGAAGCCATTCTGCGATTTTGCGGCCAGCTCCCATAAAAACGAGTTGTAAAATGGAGGTTCAGGGCACTGCAATTCACAAACCTGCAGAGTTATAAATGATAACTCTCGTCCACAAATATATTGAGGGGAGGCAAAGAAGAGGATTTGAAATCAAGGCAGAATTGCAGGAAACAGATTTCAGGAGGTAGATACGAATCGCCTTTAAAGCACATGAAAAGCGGCAAAACGTTGACAATGATGCCCTTGGCCAAAAAGGGCGTATGCGTTTTTTCCTGAATATATTCAGGAAAAAACGCATACGCCCTTTTTGGCCAACCAAGCAACTTGGAAAGGCAAATCAGCGCTACAAAGAAGTCTCGCTTCCCATCGGTCAAAAGGGCCATGCTGAAAAAAGTGTCAAAACCAGAAATGCAGGACAGGCCATGGAGAAATGGGAGCCTTGCTACACTGATGGGCGGGATGTAAATTGCCAAGAGCCACTACGGAGAAGTGTCCGGTGAGTCCTGAAACATCTGAAAAACACAGCTTAGAGAGCATAGGGCACTTCCACTCATGGGGGTATAAATTGGGAAAATTAAAAATCAGCAAGACACAAGCACCCCAAAGTTTAGGGCTGCTCTGTTGACCAGGACCTCCACTTCATTCCACCTTAAATATCCCAGGAAAGAGAAAAATGGATAAAGAAGTTGTGGTCCTTATGTACAATGGAATATCACTCAGCCAGGAAATCAATGTCGTAAGGTTAGTAGCAGCATGATGAGTGGATTTAGGTACGACGATTCTAAGTGAAATAAGTCACACAGAAAAGGACACTTCTCATAAGGTATCACTGATAGAGGGAATGTAAATACCATTACACTTGAACTGAATTACAAAACAGAACAGAGTCACACATGCAGAAAACACACTATGGCTGCTTAACGGGAAAGGTGAGGTGGGGTGATACATAAAACAAGGGTATCAAATTAGCTCAGATACCGTTCCATAAACCCAATATGTAATAGACAAGACCTACTCCTTGCTCAGAGAACTGGACTCAACACGCCCTATTCACCGCACAAGAATATATCTGACTAGTAATAATCTTAAAACCTATGTATTGATATCTCTCTGTTAGTGTGTCAAGTGGGTGTAAAGCGGCATAAACACAGCAGTGAAAAGCAGCTAAACCCCATTATAAAAATAAATTACTTTGAAACACCCATGAAACAAAGACAGTGAAAGAGAGAGAAATTCTTACACAATGCGTTCAGGGGCTGTGATGCAACCTGGATTGACCATATCTAGACCCACAGCTGGATGAGACATAAGGGTGGATACTCTTGGGGATGAGAGGTTTGGTGAGGTTGGGTGAGCAAACGCAGACCCTTTAAAGTAATACTGCGTGGTACCCATCGAATGGGTCCCAAATCTCCAGGTTCAAGGGCATCTTCCTACATCAAAAACATGCATGAGAAACCCAGAAGATGGTACATCGTGTGATGGGGAAATGTTTCTAAAACGCACCTCATTTCTCATCTCCTTGTGCCCGGGTTCGCCATTCCAGCCGCTTTACTAGCAAGCTCCCTACTTGGAGCATCAGCACCTTTAACCTCCTGTTCCGTACAGGTTGCAATTTGTCCTGAGGATAAACGGGAAGACGTGGAACCAACGTGAGACTAGCTCTTGGTGTTGGGACAGGCACAGGTCACTCTATTTTCCCATCAGAAAGAAGAATTAACCACAGGCTCAGCCTGCCCCCCGGAACCAGAACAGGGCCTGAAGCCATTCTGCGATTTTGCGGCCAGCTCCCATAAAAACGAGTTGTAAAATGGAGGTTCAGGGCACTGCAATTCACAAACCTGCAGAGTTATAAATGATAACTCTCGTCCACAAATATATTGAGGGAAGGCAAAGAAGAGGATTTGAAATCAAGGCAGAATTGCAGGAAACAGATTTCAGGAGGTAGATACGAATCGCCTTTAAAGCACATGAAAAGCGGCAAAACGTTGACAATGATGCCCTTGGCCAAAAAGGGCGTATGCGTTTTTTCCTGAATATATTCAGGAAAAAACGCATACGCCCTTTTTGGCCAACCAAGCAACCTGGAAAGGCAAATCAGCGCTACAAGAAGTCTCGCTTCCCATCGGTCAAAAGGGCCATGCTGAAAAAAGTGTCAAAACCAGAAATGCAGGACAGGCCATGGAGAAATGGGAGCCTTGCTACACTGATGGGCGGGATGTAAATTGCCAAGAGCCACTCTGGAGAAGTGTCCGGTGAGTCCTGAAACATCTGAAAAACACAGCTTAGAGAGCATAGGGCACTTCCACTCATGGGGGTATAAATTGGGAAAATGAAAAATCAGCAAGACACAAGCACCCCAAAGTTTAGGGCTGCTCTGTTGACCAGGACCTCCACTTCATTCCACCTTAAATATCCCAGGAAAGAGAAAAATGGATAAAGAAGTTGTGGTCCTTATGTACAATGGAATATCACTCAGCCATGAAATCAATGTCGTAAGGTTAGTAGCAGCATGATGAGTGGATTTAGGTACGACGATTCTAAGTGAAATAAGTCACACAGAAAAGGACACTTCTCATAAGGTATCACTGATAGAGGGAATGTAAAAACCGTTACACTTGAACTGAATTACAAAACAGAACAGAGTCACACATGCAGAAAACACACTATGGCTGCTTAACGGGAAAGGTGAGGTGGGGTGATACATAAAACAAGGGTATCAAATTAGCTCAGATACCGTTCCATAAACCCAATATGTAGTAGACAAGACCTACTCCTTGCTCAGAGAACTGGACTCAACACGCCCTATTCACCGCACAAGAATATATCTGACTAATAATAATCGTAAAACCTATGTATTGATATCTCTCTGTTAGTGTGTCAAGTGGGTGTAAAGCGGCATAAACACAGCAGTGAAAAGCAGCTAAACCCCATTATAAAAATAAATTACTTTGAAACACCCATGAAACAAAGACAGTGAAAGAGAGAGAAATACTTACACAATGCGTTCAGGGGCTGTGATGCAACCTGGATTGACCATATCTAGACCCACAGCTGGATGAGACATAAGGGTGGATACTCTTGGGGATGAGAGGTTTGGTGAGGTTGGGTGAGCAAACGCAGACCCTTTAAAGTAATACTGCGTGGTACCCATCGAATGGGTCCCAAATCTCCAGGTTCAAGGGCATCTTCCTACATCAAAAACATGCATGAGAAACCCAGAAGATGGTACATCGTGTGATGGGGAAATGTTTCTAAAACGCACCTCATTTCTCATCTCCTTGTGCCCGGGTTCGCCATTCCAGCCGCTTTACTAGCAAGCTCCCTACTTGGAGCATCAGCACCTTTAACCTCCTGTTCCGTACAGGTTGCAATTTGTCCTGAGGATAAACGGGAAGACGTGGAACCAACGTGAGACTAGCTCTTGGTGTTGGGACAGGCACAGGTCACTCTATTTTCCCATCAGAAAGAAGAATTAACCACAGGCTCAGCCTGCCCCCCGGAACCAGAACAGGGCCTGAAGCCATTCTGCGATTTTGCGGCCAGCTCCCATAAAAACGAGTTGTAAAATGGAGGTTCAGGGCACTGCAATTCACAAACCTGCAGAGTTATAAATGATAACTCTCGTCCACAAATATATTGAGGGGAGGCAAAGAAGAGGATTTGAAATCAAGGCAGAATTGCAGGAAACAGATTTCAGGAGGTAGATACGAATCGCCTTTAAAGCACATGAAAAGCGGCAAAACGTTGACAATGATGCCCTTGGCCAAAAAGGGCGTATGCGTTTTTTCCTGAATATATTCAGGAAAAAACGCATACGCCCTTTTTGGCCAACCAAGCAACCTGGAAAGGCAAATCAGCGCTACAAAGAAGTCTCGCTTCCCATCGGTCAAAAGGGCCATGCTGAAAAAAGTGTCAAAACCAGAAATGCAGGACAGGCCATGGAGAAATGGGAGCCTTGCTACACTGATGGGCGGGATGTAAATTGCCAAGAGCCACTCTGGGGAAGTGTCCGGTGAGTCCTGAAACATCTGAAAAACACAGCTTAGAGAGCATAGGGCACTTCCACTCATGGGGGTATAAATTGGGAAAATGAAAAATCAGCAAGACACAAGCACCCCAAAGTTTAGGGCTGCTCTGTTGACCAGGAACTCCACTTCATTCCACCTTAAATATCCCAGGAAAGAGAAAAATGGATAAAGAAGTTGTGGTCCTTATGTACAATGGAATATCACTCAGCCAGGAAATCAATGTCGTAAGGTTAGTAGCAGCATGATGAGTGGATTTAGGTACGACGATTCTAAGTGAAATAAGTCATACAGAAAAGGACACTTCTCATAAGGTATCACTTATAGAGGGAATGTAAAAACCGTTACACTTGAACTGAATTACAAAACAGAACAGAGTCACACATGCAGAAAACACACTATGGCTGCTTAACGGGAAAGGTGAGGTGGGGTGATACATAAAACAAGGGTATCAAATTAGCTCAGATACCATTCCATAACCCAATATGTAATAGACAAGACCTACTCCTTGCTCAGAGAACTGGACTCAACACGCCCTATTCACCGCACAAGAATATATCTGACTAATAATAATCGTAAAACCTATGTATTGATATCTCTCTGTTAGTGTGTCAAGTGGGTGTAAAGCGGCATAAACACAGCCGTGAAAAGCAGCTAAACCCCATTATGAAAATAAATTACTTTGAAACACCCATGAAACAAAGACAGTGAAAGAGAGAGAAATTCTTACACAATGCGTTCAGGGGCTGTGATGCAACCTGGATTGACCATATCTAGACGCACAGCTGGATGAGACATAAGGATGGACACTCTTGGGGCTGAGAGGTTTGGTGAGGTTGGGTGAGCAAACGCAGACCCTTTAAAGTAATACTGCGTGGTACCCATCGCATGGGTCCCAAATCTCCAGGTTCAAGGGCATCTTCCTACATCAAAAACATGCATGAGAAACCCAGAAGATGGTACGTCGTGTGATGGGGAAATGTTTCTAAAACGCACCTCATTTCTCATCTCCTTGTGCCCGGGTTCGCCATTCCAGCCGCTTTACTAGCAATCTCCCTACTTGGAGCATCAGCACCTTTAACCTCCTGTTCCGTACAGGTTGCAATTTGTCCTGAGGATAAACGGGAAGACGTGGAACCAACGTGAGACTAGCTCTTGGTGTTGGGACAGGCACAGGTCACTCTATTTTCCCATCAGAAAGAAGAATTAACCACAGGCTCAGCCTGCCCCCCGGAACCAGAACAGGGCCTGAAGCCATTCTGCGATTTTGCGGCCAGCTCCCATAAAAACGAGTTGTAAAATGGAGGTTCAGGGCACTGCAATTCACAAACCTGCAGAGTTATAAATGATAACTCTCGTCCACAAATATATTGAGGGGAGGCAAAGAAGAGGATTTGAAATCAAGGCAGAATTGCAGGAAACAGATTTCAGGAGGTAGATACGAATCGCCTTTAAAGCACATGAAAAGCGGCAAAACGTTGACAATGATGCCCTTGGCCAAAAAGGGCGTATGCGTTTTTTCCTGAATATATTCAGGAAAAAACGCATACGCCCTTTTTGGCCAACCAAGCAACCTGGAAAGGCAAATCAGCGCTACAAAGAAGTCTCGCTTCCCATCAGTCAAAAGGGCCATGCTGAAAAAAGTGTCAAAACCAGAAATGCAGGACAGGCCATGGAGAAATGGGAGCCTTGCTACACTGATGGGCGGGATGTAAATTGCCAAGAGCCACTCCGGAGAAGTGTCCGGTGAGTCCTGAAACATCTGAAAAACACAGCTTAGAGAGCATAGGGCACTTCCACTCATGGGGGTATAAATTGGGAAAATTAAAAATCAGCAAGACACAAGCACCCCAAAGTTTAGGGCTGCTCTGTTGACCAGGACCTCCACTTCATTCCACCTTAAATATCCCAGGAAAGAGAAAAATGGATAAAGAAGTTGTGGTCCTTATGTACAATGGAATATCACTCAGCCAGGAAATCAATGTCGTAAGGTTAGTAGCAGCATGATGAGTGGATTTAGGTACGACGATTCTAAGTGAAATAAGTCACACAGAAAAGGACACTTCTCATAAGGTATCACTGATAGAGGGAATGTAAATACCATTACACTTGAACTGAATTACAAAACAGAACAGAGTCACACATGCAGAAAACACACTATGGCTGCTTAACGGGAAAGGTGAGGTGGGGTGATACATAAAACAAGGGTATCAAATTAGCTCAGATACCATTCCATAAACCCAATATGTAATAGACAAGACCTACTCCTTGCTCAGAGAACTGGACTCAACACGCCCTATTCACCGCACAAGAATATATCTGACTAGTAATAATCTTAAAACCTATGTATTGATATCTCTCTGTTAGTGTGTCAAGTGGGTGTAAAGCGGCATAAACACAGCAGTGAAAAGCAGCTAAACCCCATTATAAAAATAAATTACTTTGAAACACCCATGAAACAAAGACAGTGAAAGAGAGAGAAATTCTTACACAATGCGTTCAGGGGCTGTGATGCAACCTGGATTGACCATATCTAGACCCACAGCTGGATGAGACATAAGGGTGGATACTCTTGGGGATGAGAGGTTTGGTGAGGTTGGGTGAGCAAACGCAGACCCTTTAAAGTAATACTGCGTGGTACCCATTGAATGGGTCCCAAATCTCCAGGTTCAAGGGCATCTTCCTACATCAAAAACATGCATGAGAAACCCAGAAGATGGTACATCGTGTGATGGGGAAATGTTTCTAAAACGCACCTCATTTCTCATCTCCTTGTGCCCGGGTTCGCCATTCCAGCCGCTTTACTAGCAAGCTCCCTACTTGGAGCATCAGCACCTTTAACCTCCTGTTCCGTACAGGTTGCAATTTGTCCTGAGGATAAACGGGAAGACGTGGAACCAACGTGAGACTAGCTCTTGGTGTTGGGACAGGCACAGGTCACTCTATTTTCCCATCAGAAAGAAGAATTAACCACAGGCTCAGCCTGCCCCCCGGAACCAGAACAGGGCCTGAAGCCATTCTGCGATTTTGCGGCCAGCTCCCATAAAAACGAGTTGTAAAATGGAGGTTCAGGGCACTGCAATTCACAAACCTGCAGAGTTATAAATGATAACTCTCGTCCACAAATATATTGAGGGGAGGCAAAGAAGAGGATTTGAAATCAAGGCAGAATTGCAGGAAACAGATTTCAGGAGGTAGATACGAATCGCCTTTAAAGCACATGAAAAGCGGCAAAACGTTGACAATGATGCCCTTGGCCAAAAAGGGCGTATGCGTTTTTTCCTGAATATATTCAGGAAAAAACGCATACGCCCTTTTTGGCCAACCAAGCAACCTGGAAAGGCAAATCAGCGCTACAAAGAAGTCTCGCTTCCCATCGGTCAAAAGGGCCATGCTGAAAAAAGTGTCAAAACCAGAAATGCAGGACAGGCCATGGAGAAATGGGAGCCTTGCTACACTGATGGGCGGGATGTAAATTGCCAAGAGCCACTCTGGGGAAGTGTCCGGTGAGTCCTGAAACATCTGAAAAACACAGCTTAGAGAGCATAGGGCACTTCCACTCATGGGGGTATAAATTGGGAAAATGAAAAATCAGCAAGACACAAGCACCCCAAAGTTTAGGGCTGCTCTGTTGACCAGGACCTCCACTTCATTCCACCTTAAATATCCCAGGAAAGAGAAAAATGGATAAAGAAGTTGTGGTCCTTATGTACAATGGAATATCACTCAGCCAGGAAATCAATGTCGTAAGGTTAGTAGCAGCATGATGAGTGGATTTAGGTACGACGATTCTAAGTGAAATAAGTCACACAGAAAAGGACACTTCTCATAAGGTATCACTGATAGAGGGAATGTAAAAACCGTTACACTTGAACTGAATTACAAAACAGAACAGAGTCACACATGCAGAAAACACACTATGGCTGCTTAACGGGAAAGGTGAGGTGGGGTGATACATAAAACAAGGGTATCAAATTAGCTCAGATACCGTTCCATAAACCCAATATGTAGTAGACAAGACCTACTCCTTGCTCAGAGAACTGGAATCAACACGCCCTATTCACCGCACAAGAATATATCTGACTAATAATAATCGTAAAACCTATGTATTGATATCTCTCTGTTAGTGTGTCAAGTGGGTGTAAAGCGGCAGAAACACAGCAGTGAAAAGCAGCTAAACCCCATTATCAAAATAAATTACTTTGAAACACCCATGAAACAAAGACAGTGAAAGAGAGAGAAATTCTTACACAATGCGTTCAGGGGCTGTGATGCAACCTGGATTGACCATATCTAGACCCACAGCTGGATGAGACATAAGGGTGGATACTCTTGGGGATGAGAGGTTTGGTTAGGTTGGGTGAGCAAACGCAGACCCTTTAAAGTAATACTGCGTGGTACCCATCGCATGGGTCCCAAATCTCCAGGTTCAAGGGCATCTTCCTACATCAAAAACATGCATGAGAAACCCAGAAGATGGTACATCGTGTGATGGGGAAATGTTTCTAAAACGCACCTCATTTCTCATCTCCTTGTGCCCGGGTTCGCCATTCCAGCCGCTTTAATAGCAATCTCCCTACTTGGAGCATCAGCACCTTTAACCTCCTGTTCCGTACAGGTTGCAATTTGTCCTGAGGATAAACGGGAAGACGTGGAACCAACGTGAGACTAGCTCTTGGTGTTGGGACAGGCACAGGTCACTCTATTTTCCCATCAGAAAGAAGAATTAACCACAGGCTCAGCCTGCCCCCCGGAACCAGAACAGGGCCTGAAGCCATTCTGCGATTTTGCGGCCAGCTCCCATAAAAACGAGTTGTAAAATGGAGGTTCAGGGCACTGCAATTCACAAACCTGCAGAGTTATAAATGATAACTCTCGTCCACAAATATATTGAGGGGAGGCAAAGAAGAGGATTTGAAATCAAGGCAGAATTGCAGGAAACAGATTTCAGGAGGTAGATACGAATCGCCTTTAAAGCACATGAAAAGCGGCAAAACGTTGACAATGATGCCCTTGGCCAAAAAGGGCGTATGCGTTTTTTCCTGAATATATTCAGGAAAAAACGCATACGCCCTTTTTGGCCAACCAAGCAACCTGGAAAGGCAAATCAGCGCTACAAAGAAGTCTCGCTTCCCATCGGTCAAAAGGGCCATGCTGAAAAAAGTGTCAAAACCAGAAATGCAGGACAGGCCATGGAGAAATGGGAGCCTTGCTACACTGATGGGCGGGATGTAAATTGCCAAGAGCCACTCTGGGGAAGTGTCCGGTGAGTCCTGAAACATCTGAAAAACACAGCTTAGAGAGCATAGGGCACTTCCACTCATGGGGGTATAAATTGGGAAAATGAAAAATCAGCAAGACACAAGCACCCCAAAGTTTAGGGCTGCTCTGTTGACCAGGACCTCCACTTCATTCCACCTTAAATATCCCAGGAAAGAGAAAAATGGATAAAGAAGTTGTGGTCCTTATGTACAATGGAATATCACTCAGCCAGGAAATCAATGTCGTAAGGTTAGTAGCAGCATGATGAGTGGATTTAGGTACGACGATTCTAAGTGAAATAAGTCACACAGAAAAGGACACTTCTCATAAGGTATCACTGATAGAGGGAATGTAAAAACCGTTACACTTGAACTGAATTACAAAACAGAACAGAGTCACACATGCAGAAAACACACTATGGCTGCTTAACGGGAAAGGTGAGGTGGGGTGATACATAAAACAAGGGTATCAAATTAGCTCAGATACCATTCCATAACCCAATATGTAATAGACAAGACCTACTCCTTGCTCAGAGAACTGGACTCAACACGCCCTATTCACCGCACAAGAATATATCTGACTAATAATAATCGTAAAACCTATGTATTGATATCTCTCTGTTAGTGTGTCAAGTGGGTGTAAAGCGGCATAAACACAGCCGTGAAAAGCAGCTAAACCCCATTATGAAAATAAATTACTTTGAAACACCCGTGAAACAAAGACAGTGAAAGAGAGAGAAATTCTTACACAATGCGTTCAGGGGCTGTGATGCAACCTGGATTGACCATATCTAGACGCACAGCTGGATGAGACATAAGGGTGGACACTCTTGGGGCTGAGAGGTTTGGTGAGGTTGGGTGAGCAAACGCAGACCCTTTAAAGTAATACTGCGTGGTACCCATCGCATGGGTCCCAAATCTCCAGGTTCAAGGGCATCTTCCTACATCAAAAACATGCATGAGAAACCCAGAAGATGGTACGTCGTGTGATGGGGAAATGTTTCTAAAACGCACCTCATTTCTCATCTCCTTGTGCCCGGGTTCGCCATTCCAGCCGCTTTACTAGCAAGCTCCCTACTTGGAGCATCAGCACCTTTAACCTCCTGTTCCGTACAGGTTGCAATTTGTCCTGAGGATAAACGGGAAGACGTGGAACCAACGTGAGACTAGCTCTTGGTGTTGGGACAGGCACAGGTCACTCTATTTTCCCATCAGAAAGAAGAATTAACCACAGGCTCAGCCTGCCCCCCGGAACCAGAACAGGGCCTGAAGCCATTCTGCGATTTTGCGGCCAGCTCCCATAAAAACGAGTTGTAAAATGGAGGTTCAGGGCACTGCAATTCACAAACCTGCAGAGTTATAAATGATAACTCTCGTCCACAAATATATTGAGGGGAGGCAAAGAAGAGGATTTGAAATCAAGGCAGAATTGCAGGAAACAGATTTCAGGAGGTAGATACGAATCGCCTTTAAAGCACATGAAAAGCGGCAAAACGTTGACAATGATGCCCTTGGCCAAAAAGGGCGTATGCGTTTTTTCCTGAATATATTCAGGAAAAAACGCATACGCCCTTTTTGGCCAACCAAGCAACCTGGAAAGGCAAATCAGCGCTACAAAGAAGTCTCGCTTCCCATCGGTCAAAAGGGCCATGCTGAAAAAAGTGTCAAAACCAGAAATGCAGGACAGGCCATGGAGAAATGGGAGCCTTGCTACACTGATGGGCGGGATGTAAATTGCCAAGAGCCACTCTGGGGAAGTGTCCGGTGAGTCCTGAAACATCTGAAAAACACAGCTTAGAGAGCATAGGGCACTTCCACTCATGGGGGTATAAATTGGGAAAATGAAAAATCAGCAAGACACAAGCACCCCAAAGTTTAGGGCTGCTCTGTTGACCAGGACCTCCACTTCATTCCACCTTAAATATCCCAGGAAAGAGAAAAATGGATAAAGAAGTTGTGGTCCTTATGTACAATGGAATATCACTCAGCCAGGAAATCAATGTCGTAAGGTTAGTAGCAGCATGATGAGTGGATTTAGGTACGACGATTCTAAGTGAAATAAGTCACACAGAAAAGGACACTTCTCATAAGGTATCACTGATAGAGGGAATGTAAAAACCGTTACACTTGAACTGAATTACAAAACAGAACAGAGTCACACATGCAGAAAACACACTATGGCTGCTTAACGGGAAAGGTGAGGTGGGGTGATACATAAAACAAGGGTATCAAATTAGCTCAGATACCGTTCCATAAACCCAATATGTAGTAGACAAGACCTACTCCTTGCTCAGAGAACTGGACTCAACACGCCCTATTCACCGCACAAGAATATATCTGACTAATAATAATCGTAAAACCTATGTATTGATATCTCTCTGTTAGTGTGTCAAGTGGGTGTAAAGCCGCATAAACACAGCAGTGAAAAGCAGCTAAACCCCATTATAAAAATAAATTACTTTGAAACACCCATGAAACAAAGACAGTGAAAGAGAGAGAAATTCTTACACAATGCGTTCAGGGGCTGTGATGCAACCTGGATTGACCATATCTAGACCCACAGCTGGATGAGACATAAGGGTGGATACTCTTGGGGATGAGAGGTTTGGTTAGGTTGGGTGAGCAAACGCAGACCCTTTAAAGTAATACTGCGTGGTACCCATCGCATGGGTCCCAAATCTCCAGGTTCAAGGGCATCTTCCTACATCAAAAACATGCATGAGAAACCCAGAAGATGGTACATCGTGTGATGGGGAAATGTTTCTAAAACGCACCTCATTTCTCATCTCCTTGTGCCCGGGTTCGCCATTCCAGCCGCTTTAATAGCAATCTCCCTACTTGGAGCATCAGCACCTTTAACCTCCTGTTCCGTACAGGTTGCAATTTGTCCTGAGGATAAACGGGAAGACGTGGAACCAACGTGAGACTAGCTCTTGGTGTTGGGACAGGCACAGGTCACTCTATTTTCCCATCAGAAAGAAGAATTAACCACAGGCTCAGCCTGCCCCCCGGAACCAGAACAGGGCCTGAAGCCATTCTGCGATTTTGCGGCCAGCTCCCATAAAAACGAGTTGTAAAATGGAGGTTCAGGGCACTGCAATTCACAAACCTGCAGAGTTATAAATGATAACTCTCGTCCACAAATATATTGAGGGGAGGCAAAGAAGAGGATTTGAAATCAAGGCAGAATTGCAGGAAACAGATTTCAGGAGGTAGATACGAATCGCCTTTAAAGCACATGAAAAGCGGCAAAACGTTGACAATGATGCCCTTGGCCAAAAAGGGCGTATGCGTTTTTTCCTGAATATATTCAGGAAAAAACGCATACGCCCTTTTTGGCCAACCAAGCAACCTGGAAAGGCAAATCAGCGCTACAAAGAAGTCTCGCTTCCCATCGGTCAAAAGGGCCATGCTGAAAAAAGTGTCAAAACCAGAAATGCAGGACAGGCCATGGAGAAATGGGAGCCTTGCTACACTGATGGGCGGGATGTAAATTGCCAAGAGCCACTCTGGGGAAGTGTCCGGTGAGTCCTGAAACATCTGAAAAACACAGCTTAGAGAGCATAGGGCACTTCCACTCATGGGGGTATAAATTGGGAAAATGAAAAATCAGCAAGACACAAGCACCCCAAAGTTTAGGGCTGCTCTGTTGACCAGGACCTCCACTTCATTCCACCTTAAATATCCCAGGAAAGAGAAAAATGGATAAAGAAGTTGTGGTCCTTATGTACAATGGAATATCACTCAGCCAGGAAATCAATGTCGTAAGGTTAGTAGCAGCATGATGAGTGGATTTAGGTACGACGATTCTAAGTGAAATAAGTCACACAGAAAAGGACACTTCTCATAAGGTATCACTGATAGAGGGAATGTAAAAACCGTTACACTTGAACTGAATTACAAAACAGAACAGAGTCACACATGCAGAAAACACACTATGGCTTCTTAACGGGAAAGGTGAGGTGGGGTGATACATAAAACAAGGGTATCAAATTAGCTCAGATACCATTCCATAACCCAATATGTAATAGACAAGACCTACTCCTTGCTCAGAGAACTGGACTCAACACGCCCTATTCACCGCACAAGAATATATCTGACTAATAATAATCGTAAAACCTATGTATTGATATCTCTCTGTTAGTGTGTCAAGTGGGTGTAAAGCGGCATAAACACAGCCGTGAAAAGCAGCTAAACCCCATTATGAAAATAAATTACTTTGAAACACCCATGAAACAAAGACAGTGAAAGAGAGAGAAATTCTTACACAATGCGTTCAGGGGCTGTGATGCAACCTGGATTGACCATATCTAGACGCACAGCTGGATGAGACATAAGGGTGGACACTCTTGGGGCTGAGAGGTTTGGTGAGGTTGGGTGAGCAAACGCAGACCCTTTAAAGTAATACTGCGTGGTACCCATCGCATGGGTCCCAAATCTCCAGGTTCAAGGGCATCTTCCTACATCAAAAACATGCATGAGAAACCCAGAAGATGGTACGTCGTGTGATGGGGAAATGTTTCTAAAACGCACCTCATTTCTCATCTCCTTGTGCCCGGGTTCGCCATTCCAGCCGCTTTACTAGCAATCTCCCTACTTGGAGCATCAGCACCTTTAACCTCCTGTTCCGTACAGGTTGCAATTTGTCCTGAGGATAAACGGGAAGACATGGAACCAACGTGAGACTAGCTCTTGGTGTTGGGACAGGCACAGGTCACTCTATTTTCCCATCAGAAAGAAGAATTAACCACAGGCTCAGCCTGACCCCCGGAACCAGAACAGGGCCTGAAGCCATTCTGCGATTTTGCGGCCAGCTCCCATAAAAACGAGTTGTAAAATGGAGGTTTAGGGCACTGCAATTCACAAACCTGCAGAGTTATAAATGATAACTCTCGTCCACAAATATATTGAGGGAAGGCAAAGAAGAGGATTTGAAATCAAGGCAGAATTGCAGGAAACAGATTTCAGGAGGTAGATACGAATCGCCTTTAAAGCACATGAAAAGCGGCAAAACGTTGACAATGATGCCCTTGGCCAAAAAGGGCGTATGCGTTTTTTCCTGAATATATTCAGGAAAAAACGCATACGCCCTTTTTGGCCAACCAAGCAACCTGGAAAGGCAAATCAGCGCTACAAGAAGTCTCGCTTCCCATCGGTCAAAAGGGCCATGCTGAAAAAAGTGTCAAAACCAGAAATGCAGGACAGGCCATGGAGAAATGGGAGCCTTGCTACACTGATGGGCGGGATGTAAATTGCCAAGAGCCACTCTGGAGAAGTGTCCGGTGAGTCCTGAAACATCTGAAAAACACAGCTTAGAGAGCATAGGGCACTTCCACTCATGGGGGTATAAATTGGGAAAATGAAAAATCAGCAAGACACAAGCACCCCAAAGTTTAGGGCTGCTCTGTTGACCAGGACCTCCACTTCATTCCACCTTAAATATCCCAGGAAAGAGAAAAATGGATAAAGAAGTTGTGGTCCTTATGTACAATGGAATATCACTCAGCCAGGAAATCAATGTCGTAAGGTTAGTAGCAGCATGATGAGTGGATTTAGGTACGACGATTCTAAGTGAAATAAGTCACACAGAAAAGGACACTTCTCATAAGGTATCACTGATAGAGGGAATGTAAATACCATTACACTTGAACTGAATTACAAAACAGAACAGAGTCACACATGCAGAAAACACACTATGGCTGCTTAACGGGAAAGGTGAGGTGGGGTGATACATAAAACAAGGGTATCAAATTAGCTCAGATACCGTTCCATAAACCCAATATGTAGTAGACAAGACCTACTCCTTGCTCAGAGAACTGGACTCAACACGCCCTATTCACCGCACAAGAATATATCTGACTAATAATAATCGTAAAACCTATGTATTGATATCTCTCTGTTAGTGTGTCAAGTGGGTGTAAAGCGGCATAAACACAGCAGTGAAAAGCAGCTAAACCCCATTATAAAAATAAATTACTTTGAAACACCCATGAAACAAAGACAGTGAAAGAGAGAGAAATTCTTACACAATGTGTTCAGGGGCTGTGATGCAACCTGGATTGACCATATCTAGACGCACAGCTGGATGAGACATAAGGGTGGACACTCTTGGGGCTGAGAGGTTTGGTGAGGTTGGGTGAGCAAACACAGACCCTTTAAAGTAATACTGCGTGGTACCCATCGCATGGGTCCCAAATATCCAGGTTCAAGGGCATCTTCCTACATCAAAAACATGCATGAGAAACCCAGAAGATGCTACACCGTGTGATGGGGAAAGGTTTCTAAAACGCACCTCATTTCTCATCTCCTTGTGCCCGGGTTCGCCATTCCAGCCCCTTTACTAGCAAGCTCCCTACTTGGGGCATCAGCACCTTTAACCTCCTGTTCCGTACAGGTTGCAATTTGTCCTGAGGATAAACGGGAAGACGTGGAACCAACGTGAGACTAGCTCTTGGTGTTGGGACAGGCACAGGTCACTCTATTTTCCCATCAGAAAGAAGAATTAACCACAGGCTCAGCCTGACCCCCGGAACCAGAACAGGGCCTGAAGCCATTCTGCGATTTTGCGGCCAGCTCCCATAAAAACGAGTTGTAAAATGCAGGTTCAGGGCACTGCAATTCACAAACCTGCAGAGTTATAAATGATAACTCTCGTCCACAAATATATTGACGGGAGGCAAAGAAGAGGATTTGAAATCAAGGCAGAATTGCAGGAAACAGATTTCAGGAGGTAGATACGAATCGCCTTTAAAGCACATGAAAAGCGGCAAAACGTTGACAATGATGCCCTTGGCCAAAAAGGGCGTATGCGTTTTTTCCTGAATATATTCAGGAAAAAACGCATACGCCCTTTTTGGCCAACCAAGCAACCTGGAAAGGCAAATCAGCGCTACAAAGAAGTCTCGCTTCCCATCGGTCAAAAGGGCCATGCTGAAAAAAGTGTCAAAACCAGAAATGCAGGACAGGCCATGGAGAAATGGGAGCCTTGCTACACTGATGGGCGGGATGTAAATTGCCAAGAGCCACTACGGAGAAGTGTCCGGTGAGTCCTGAAACATCTGAAAAACACAGCTTAGAGAGCATAGGGCACTTCCACTCATGGGGGTATAAATTGGGAAAATTAAAAATCAGCAAGACACAAGCACCCCAAAGTTTAGGGCTGCTCTGTTGACCAGGACCTCCACTTCATTCCACCTTAAATATCCCAGGAAAGAGAAAAATGGATAAAGAAGTTGTGGTCCTTATGTACAATGGAATATCACTCAGCCAGGAAATCAATGTCGTAAGGTTAGTAGCAGCATGATGAGTGGATTTAGGTACGACGATTCTAAGTGAAATAAGTCACACAGAAAAGGACACTTCTCATAAGGTATCACTGATAGAGGGAATGTAAAAACCGTTACACTTGAACTGAATTACAAAACAGAACAGAGTCACACATGCAGAAAACACACTATGGCTGCTTAACGGGAAAGGTGAGGTGGGGTGATACATAAAACAAGGGTATCAAATTAGCTCAGATACCATTCCATAACCCAATATGTAATAGACAAGACCTACTCCTTGCTCAGAGAACTGGACTCAACACGCCCTATTCACCGCACAAGAATATATCTGACTAATAATAATCGTAAAACCTATGTATTGATATCTCTCTGTTAGTGTGTCAAGTGGGTGTAAAGCGGCATAAACACAGCCGTGAAAAGCAGCTAAACCCCATTATCAAAATAAATTACTTTGAAACACCCATGAAACAAAGACAGTGAAAGAGAGAGAAATTCTTACAGAATGCGTTCAGGGGCTGTGATGCAACCTGGATTGACCATATCTAGACCCACAGCTGGATGAGACATAAGGGTGGATACTCTTGGGGATGAGAGGTTTGGTTAGGTTGGGTGAGCAAACGCAGACCCTTTAAAGTAATACTGCGTGGTACCCATCGCATGGGTCCCAAATCTCCAGGTTCAAGGGCATCTTCCTACATCAAAAACATGCATGAGAAACCCAGAAGATGGTACATCGTGTGATGGGGAAATGTTTCTAAAACGCACCTCATTTCTCATCTCCTTGTGCCCGGGTTCGCCATTCCAGCCGCTTTACTAGCAAGCTCCCTACTTGGAGCATCAGCACCTTTAACCTCCTGTTCCGTACAGGTTGCAATTTGTCCTGAGGATAAACGGGAAGACGTGGAACCAACGTGAGACTAGCTCTTGGTGTTGGGACAGGCACAGGTCACTCTATTTTCCCATCAGAAAGAAGAATTAACCACAGGCTCAGCCTGCCCCCCGGAACCAGAACAGGGCCTGAAGCCATTCTGCGATTTTGCGGCCAGCTCCCATAAAAACGAGTTGTAAAATGGAGGTTCAGGGCACTGCAATTCACAAACCTGCAGAGTTATAAATGATAACTCTCGTCCACAAATATATTGAGGGGAGGCAAAGAAGAGGATTTGAAATCAAGGCAGAATTGCAGGAAACAGATTTCAGGAGGTAGATACGAATCGCCTTTAAAGCACATGAAAAGCGGCAAAACGTTGACAATGATGCCCTTGGCCAAAAAGGGCGTATGCGTTTTTTCCTGAATATATTCAGGAAAAAACGCATACGCCCTTTTTGGCCAACCAAGCAACCTGGAAAGGCAAATCAGCGCTACAAAGAAGTCTCGCTTCCCATCGGTCAAAAGGGCCATGCTGAAAAAAGTGTCAAAACCAGAAATGCAGGACAGGCCATGGAGAAATGGGAGCCTTGCTACACTGATGGGCGGGATGTAAATTGCCAAGAGCCACTCCGGAGAAGTGTCCGGTGAGTCCTGAAACATCTGAAAAACACAGCTTAGAGAGCATAGGGCACTTCCACTCATGGGGGTATAAATTGGGAAAATTAAAAATCAGCAAGACACAAGCACCCCAAAGTTTAGGGCTGCTCTGTTGACCAGGACCTCCACTTCATTCCACCTTCAATATCCCAGGAAAGAGAAAAATGGATAAAGAAGTTGTGGTCCTTATGTACAATGGAATATCACTCAGCCAGGAAATCAATGTCGTAAGGTTAGTAGCAGCATGATGAGTGGATTTAGGTACGACGATTCTAAGTGAAATAAGTCACACAGAAAAGGACACTTCTCATAAGGTATCACTGATAGAGGGAATGTAAAAACCGTTACACTAGAACTGAATTACAAAACAGAACAGAGTCACACATGCAGAAAACACACTATGGCTGCTTAACGGGAAAGGTGAGGTGGGGTGATACATAAAACAAGGGTATCAAATTAGCTCAGATACCGTTCCATAAACCCAATATGTAGTAGACAAGACCTACTCCTTGCTCAGAGAACTGGACTCAACACGCCCTATTCACCGCACAAGAATATATCTGACTAATAATAATCGTAAAACCTATGTATTGATATTTCTCTGTTAGTGTGTCAAGTGGGTGTAAAGCAGCATAAACACAGCAGTGAAAAGCAGCTAAACCCCATTATAAAAATAAATTACTTTGAAACACCCATGAAACAAAGACAGTGAAAGAGAGAGAAATACTTACACAATGCGTTCAGGGGCTGTGATGCAACCTGGATTGACCATATCTAGACCCACAGCTGGATGAGACATAAGGGTGGATACTCTTGGGGATGAGAGGTTTGGTGAGGTTGGGTGAGCAAACGCAGACCCTTTAAAGTAATACTGCGTGGTACCCATCGAATGGGTCCCAAATCTCCAGGTTCAAGGGCATCTTCCTACATCAAAAACATGCATGAGAAACCCAGAAGATGGTACATCGTGTGATGGGGAAACGTTTCTAAAACGCACCTCATTTCTCATCTCCTTGTGCCCGGGTTCGCCATTCCAGCCGCTTTACTAGCAAGCTCCCTACTTGGAGCATCAGCACCTTTAACCTCCTGTTCCGTACAGGTTGCAATTTGTCCTGAGGATAAACGGGAAGACATGGAACCAACGTGAGACTAGCTCTTGGTGTTGGGACAGGCACAGGTCACTCTATTTTCCCATCAGAAAGAAGAATTAACCACAGGCTCAGCCTGACCCCCGGAACCAGAACAGGGCCTGAAGCCATTCTGCGATTTTGCGGCCAGCTCCCATAAAAACGAGTTGTAAAATGGAGGTTTAGGGCACTGCAATTCACAAACCTGCAGAGTTATAAATGATAACTCTCGTCCACAAATATATTGAGGGAAGGCAAAGAAGAGGATTTGAAATCAAGGCAGAATTGCAGGAAACAGATTTCAGGAGGTAGATACGAATCGCCTTTAAAGCACATGAAAAGCGGCAAAACGTTGACAATGATGCCCTTGGCCAAAAAGGGCGTATGCGTTTTTTCCTGAATATATTCAGGAAAAAACGCATACGCCCTTTTTGGCCAACCAAGCAACCTGGAAAGGCAAATCAGCACTACAAGAAGTCTCGCTTCCCATCGGTCAAAAGGGCCATGCTGAAAAAAGTGTCAAAACCAGAAATGCAGGACAGGCCATGGAGAAATGGGAGCCTTGCTACACTGATGGGCGGGATGTAAATTGCCAAGAGCCACTCTGGAGAAGTGTCCGGTGAGTCCTGAAACATCTGAAAAACACAGCTTAGAGAGCATAGGGCACTTCCACTCATGGGGGTATAAATTGGGAAAATGAAAAATCAGCAAGACACAAGCACCCCAAAGTTTAGGGCTGCTCTGTTGACCAGGACCTCCACTTCATTCCACCTTAAATATCCCAGGAAAGAGAAAAATGGATAAAGAAGTTGTGGTCCTTATGTACAATGGAATATCACTCAGCCAGGAAATCAATGTCGTAAGGTTAGTAGCAGCATGATGAGTGGATTTAGGTACGACGATTCTAAGTGAAATAAGTCACACAGAAAAGGACACTTCTCATAAGGTATCACTGATAGAGGGAATGTAAATACCATTACACCTGAACTGAATTACAAAACAGAACAGAGTCACACATGCAGAAAACACACTATGGCTGCTTAACGGGAAAGGTGAGGTGGGGTGATACATAAAACAAGGGTATCAAATTAGCTCAGATACCGTTCCATAAACCCAATATGTAGTAGACAAGACCTACTCCTTGCTCAGAGAACTGGACTCAACACGCCCTATTCACCGCACAAGAATATATCTGACTAATAATAATCGTAAAACCTATGTATTGATATCTCTCTGTTAGTGTGTCAAGTGGGTGTAAAGCGGCATAAACACAGCCGTGAAAAGCAGCTAAACCCCATTATGAAAATAAATTACTTTGAAACACCCATGAAACAAAGACAGTGAAAGAGAGAGAAATTCTTACACAATGCGTTCAGGGGCTGTGATGCAACCTGGATTGACCATATCTAGACGCACAGCTGGATGAGACATAAGGGTGGACACTCTTGGGGCTGAGAGGTTTGGTGAGGTTGGGTGAGCAAACGCAGACCCTTTAAAGTAATACTGCGTGGTACCCATCGCATGGGTCCCAAATCTCCAGGTTCAAGGGCATCTTCCTACATCAAAAACATGCATGAGAAACCCAGAAGATGGTACGTCGTGTGATGGGGAAATGTTTCTAAAACGCACCTCATTTCTCATCTCCTTGTGCCCGGGTTCGCCATTCCAGCCGCTTTACTAGCAATCTCCCTACTTGGAGCATCAGCACCTTTAACCTCCTGTTCCGTACAGGTTGCAATTTGTCCTGAGGATAAACGGGAAGACATGGAACCAACGTGAGACTAGCTCTTGGTGTTGGGACAGGCACAGGTCACTCTATTTTCCCATCAGAAAGAAGAATTAACCACAGGCTCAGCCTGACCCCCGGAACCAGAACAGGGCCTGAAGCCATTCTGCGATTTTGCGGCCAGCTCCCATAAAAACGAGTTGTAAAATGGAGGTTTAGGGCACTGCAATTCACAAACCTGCAGAGTTATAAATGATAACTCTCGTCCACAAATATATTGAGGGAAGGCAAAGAAGAGGATTTGAAATCAAGGCAGAATTGCAGGAAACAGATTTCAGGAGGTAGATACGAATCGCCTTTAAAGCACATGAAAAGCGGCAAAACGTTGACAATGATGCCCTTGGCCAAAAAGGGCGTATGCGTTTTTTCCTGAATATATTCAGGAAAAAACGCATACGCCCTTTTTGGCCAACCAAGCAACCTGGAAAGGCAAATCAGCGCTACAAGAAGTCTCGCTTCCCATCGGTCAAAAGGGCCATGCTGAAAAAAGTGTCAAAACCAGAAATGCAGGACAGGCCATGGAGAAATGGGAGCCTTGCTACACTGATGGGCGGGATGTAAATTGCCAAGAGCCACTCTGGAGAAGTGTCCGGTGAGTCCTGAAACATCTGAAAAACACAGCTTAGAGAGCATAGGGCACTTCCACTCATGGGGGTATAAATTGGGAAAATGAAAAATCAGCAAGACACAAGCACCCCAAAGTTTAGGGCTGCTCTGTTGACCAGGACCTCCACTTCATTCCACCTTAAATATCCCAGGAAAGAGAAAAATGGATAAAGAAGTTGTGGTCCTTATGTACAATGGAATATCACTCAGCCAGGAAATCAATGTCGTAAGGTTAGTAGCAGCATGATGAGTGGATTTAGGTACGACGATTCTAAGTGAAATAAGTCACACAGAAAAGGACACTTCTCATAAGGTATCACTGATAGAGGGAATGTAAATACCATTACACTTGAACTGAATTACAAAACAGAACAGAGTCACACATGCAGAAAACACACTATGGCTGCTTAACGGGAAAGGTGAGGTGGGGTGATACATAAAACAAGGGTATCAAATTAGCTCAGATACCGTTCCATAAACCCAATATGTAGTAGACAAGACCTACTCCTTGCTCAGAGAACTGGACTCAACACGCCCTATTCACCGCACAAGAATATATCTGACTAATAATAATCGTAAAACCTATGTATTGATATCTCTCTGTTAGTGTGTCAAGTGGGTGTAAAGCGGCATAAACACAGCAGTGAAAAGCAGCTAAACCCCATTATAAAAATAAATTACTTTGAAACACCCATGAAACAAAGACAGTGAAAGAGAGAGAAATTCTTACACAATGTGTTCAGGGGCTGTGATGCAACCTGGATTGACCATATCTAGACGCACAGCTGGATGAGACATAAGGGTGGACACTCTTGGGGCTGAGAGGTTTGGTGAGGTTGGGTGAGCAAACACAGACCCTTTAAAGTAATACTGCGTGGTACCCATCGCATGGGTCCCAAATATCCAGGTTCAAGGGCATCTTCCTACATCAAAAACATGCATGAGAAACCCAGAAGATGCTACACCGTGTGATGGGGAAAGGTTTCTAAAACGCACCTCATTTCTCATCTCCTTGTGCCCGGGTTCGCCATTCCAGCCCCTTTACTAGCAAGCTCCCTACTTGGGGCATCAGCACCTTTAACCTCCTGTTCCGTACAGGTTGCAATTTGTCCTGAGGATAAACGGGAAGACGTGGAACCAACGTGAGACTAGCTCTTGGTGTTGGGACAGGCACAGGTCACTCTATTTTCCCATCAGAAAGAAGAATTAACCACAGGCTCAGCCTGACCCCCGGAACCAGAACAGGGCCTGAAGCCATTCTGCGATTTTGCGGCCAGCTCCCATAAAAACGAGTTGTAAAATGCAGGTTCAGGGCACTGCAATTCACAAACCTGCAGAGTTATAAATGATAACTCTCGTCCACAAATATATTGACGGGAGGCAAAGAAGAGGATTTGAAATCAAGGCAGAATTGCAGGAAACAGATTTCAGGAGGTAGATACGAATCGCCTTTAAAGCACATGAAAAGCGGCAAAACGTTGACAATGATGCCCTTGGCCAAAAAGGGCGTATGCGTTTTTTCCTGAATATATTCAGGAAAAAACGCATACGCCCTTTTTGGCCAACCAAGCAACCTGGAAAGGCAAATCAGCGCTACAAAGAAGTCTCGCTTCCCATCGGTCAAAAGGGCCATGCTGAAAAAAGTGTCAAAACCAGAAATGCAGGACAGGCCATGGAGAAATGGGAGCCTTGCTACACTGATGGGCGGGATGTAAATTGCCAAGAGCCACTACGGAGAAGTGTCCGGTGAGTCCTGAAACATCTGAAAAACACAGCTTAGAGAGCATAGGGCACTTCCACTCATGGGGGTATAAATTGGGAAAATTAAAAATCAGCAAGACACAAGCACCCCAAAGTTTAGGGCTGCTCTGTTGACCAGGACCTCCACTTCATTCCACCTTAAATATCCCAGGAAAGAGAAAAATGGATAAAGAAGTTGTGGTCCTTATGTACAATGGAATATCACTCAGCCAGGAAATCAATGTCGTAAGGTTAGTAGCAGCATGATGAGTGGATTTAGGTACGACGATTCTAAGTGAAATAAGTCACACAGAAAAGGACACTTCTCATAAGGTATCACTGATAGAGGGAATGTAAAAACCGTTACACTTGAACTGAATTACAAAACAGAACAGAGTCACACATGCAGAAAACACACTATGGCTGCTTAACGGGAAAGGTGAGGTGGGGTGATACATAAAACAAGGGTATCAAATTAGCTCAGATACCATTCCATAACCCAATATGTAATAGACAAGACCTACTCCTTGCTCAGAGAACTGGACTCAACACGCCCTATTCACCGCACAAGAATATATCTGACTAATAATAATCGTAAAACCTATGTATTGATATCTCTCTGTTAGTGTGTCAAGTGGGTGTAAAGCGGCATAAACACAGCCGTGAAAAGCAGCTAAACCCCATTATCAAAATAAATTACTTTGAAACACCCATGAAACAAAGACAGTGAAAGAGAGAGAAATTCTTACAGAATGCGTTCAGGGGCTGTGATGCAACCTGGATTGACCATATCTAGACCCACAGCTGGATGAGACATAAGGGTGGATACTCTTGGGGATGAGAGGTTTGGTTAGGTTGGGTGAGCAAACGCAGACCCTTTAAAGTAATACTGCGTGGTACCCATCGCATGGGTCCCAAATCTCCAGGTTCAAGGGCATCTTCCTACATCAAAAACATGCATGAGAAACCCAGAAGATGGTACATCGTGTGATGGGGAAATGTTTCTAAAACGCACCTCATTTCTCATCTCCTTGTGCCCGGGTTCGCCATTCCAGCCGCTTTACTAGCAAGCTCCCTACTTGGAGCATCAGCACCTTTAACCTCCTGTTCCGTACAGGTTGCAATTTGTCCTGAGGATAAACGGGAAGACGTGGAACCAACGTGAGACTAGCTCTTGGTGTTGGGACAGGCACAGGTCACTCTATTTTCCCATCAGAAAGAAGAATTAACCACAGGCTCAGCCTGCCCCCCGGAACCAGAACAGGGCCTGAAGCCATTCTGCGATTTTGCGGCCAGCTCCCATAAAAACGAGTTGTAAAATGGAGGTTCAGGGCACTGCAATTCACAAACCTGCAGAGTTATAAATGATAACTCTCGTCCACAAATATATTGAGGGGAGGCAAAGAAGAGGATTTGAAATCAAGGCAGAATTGCAGGAAACAGATTTCAGGAGGTAGATACGAATCGCCTTTAAAGCACATGAAAAGCGGCAAAACGTTGACAATGATGCCCTTGGCCAAAAAGGGCGTATGCGTTTTTTCCTGAATATATTCAGGAAAAAACGCATACGCCCTTTTTGGCCAACCAAGCAACCTGGAAAGGCAAATCAGCGCTACAAAGAAGTCTCGCTTCCCATCGGTCAAAAGGGCCATGCTGAAAAAAGTGTCAAAACCAGAAATGCAGGACAGGCCATGGAGAAATGGGAGCCTTGCTACACTGATGGGCGGGATGTAAATTGCCAAGAGCCACTCCGGAGAAGTGTCCGGTGAGTCCTGAAACATCTGAAAAACACAGCTTAGAGAGCATAGGGCACTTCCACTCATGGGGGTATAAATTGGGAAAATTAAAAATCAGCAAGACACAAGCACCCCAAAGTTTAGGGCTGCTCTGTTGACCAGGACCTCCACTTCATTCCACCTTCAATATCCCAGGAAAGAGAAAAATGGATAAAGAAGTTGTGGTCCTTATGTACAATGGAATATCACTCAGCCAGGAAATCAATGTCGTAAGGTTAGTAGCAGCATGATGAGTGGATTTAGGTACGACGATTCTAAGTGAAATAAGTCACACAGAAAAGGACACTTCTCATAAGGTATCACTGATAGAGGGAATGTAAAAACCGTTACACTAGAACTGAATTACAAAACAGAACAGAGTCACACATGCAGAAAACACACTATGGCTGCTTAACGGGAAAGGTGAGGTGGGGTGATACATAAAACAAGGGTATCAAATTAGCTCAGATACCGTTCCATAAACCCAATATGTAGTAGACAAGACCTACTCCTTGCTCAGAGAACTGGACTCAACACGCCCTATTCACCGCACAAGAATATATCTGACTAATAATAATCGTAAAACCTATGTATTGATATTTCTCTGTTAGTGTGTCAAGTGGGTGTAAAGCAGCATAAACACAGCAGTGAAAAGCAGCTAAACCCCATTATAAAAATAAATTACTTTGAAACACCCATGAAACAAAGACAGTGAAAGAGAGAGAAATACTTACACAATGCGTTCAGGGGCTGTGATGCAACCTGGATTGACCATATCTAGACCCACAGCTGGATGAGACATAAGGGTGGATACTCTTGGGGATGAGAGGTTTGGTGAGGTTGGGTGAGCAAACGCAGACCCTTTAAAGTAATACTGCGTGGTACCCATCGAATGGGTCCCAAATCTCCAGGTTCAAGGGCATCTTCCTACATCAAAAACATGCATGAGAAACCCAGAAGATGGTACATCGTGTGATGGGGAAACGTTTCTAAAACGCACCTCATTTCTCATCTCCTTGTGCCCGGGTTCGCCATTCCAGCCGCTTTACTAGCAAGCTCCCTACTTGGAGCATCAGCACCTTTAACCTCCTGTTCCGTACAGGTTGCAATTTGTCCTGAGGATAAACGGGAAGACATGGAACCAACGTGAGACTAGCTCTTGGTGTTGGGACAGGCACAGGTCACTCTATTTTCCCATCAGAAAGAAGAATTAACCACAGGCTCAGCCTGACCCCCGGAACCAGAACAGGGCCTGAAGCCATTCTGCGATTTTGCGGCCAGCTCCCATAAAAACGAGTTGTAAAATGGAGGTTTAGGGCACTGCAATTCACAAACCTGCAGAGTTATAAATGATAACTCTCGTCCACAAATATATTGAGGGAAGGCAAAGAAGAGGATTTGAAATCAAGGCAGAATTGCAGGAAACAGATTTCAGGAGGTAGATACGAATCGCCTTTAAAGCACATGAAAAGCGGCAAAACGTTGACAATGATGCCCTTGGCCAAAAAGGGCGTATGCGTTTTTTCCTGAATATATTCAGGAAAAAACGCATACGCCCTTTTTGGCCAACCAAGCAACCTGGAAAGGCAAATCAGCACTACAAGAAGTCTCGCTTCCCATCGGTCAAAAGGGCCATGCTGAAAAAAGTGTCAAAACCAGAAATGCAGGACAGGCCATGGAGAAATGGGAGCCTTGCTACACTGATGGGCGGGATGTAAATTGCCAAGAGCCACTCTGGAGAAGTGTCCGGTGAGTCCTGAAACATCTGAAAAACACAGCTTAGAGAGCATAGGGCACTTCCACTCATGGGGGTATAAATTGGGAAAATGAAAAATCAGCAAGACACAAGCACCCCAAAGTTTAGGGCTGCTCTGTTGACCAGGACCTCCACTTCATTCCACCTTAAATATCCCAGGAAAGAGAAAAATGGATAAAGAAGTTGTGGTCCTTATGTACAATGGAATATCACTCAGCCAGGAAATCAATGTCGTAAGGTTAGTAGCAGCATGATGAGTGGATTTAGGTACGACGATTCTAAGTGAAATAAGTCACACAGAAAAGGACACTTCTCATAAGGTATCACTGATAGAGGGAATGTAAATACCATTACACCTGAACTGAATTACAAAACAGAACAGAGTCACACATGCAGAAAACACACTATGGCTGCTTAACGGGAAAGGTGAGGTGGGGTGATACATAAAACAAGGGTATCAAATTAGCTCAGATACCGTTCCATAAACCCAATATGTAGTAGACAAGACCTACTCCTTGCTCAGAGAACTGGACTCAACACGCCCTATTCACCGCACAAGAATATATCTGACTAATAATAATCGTAAAACCTATGTATTGATATCTCTCTGTTAGTGTGTCAAGTGGGTGTAAAGCGGCATAAACACAGCAGTGAAAAGCAGCTAAACCCCATTATAAAAATAAATTACTTTGAAACACCCATGAAACAAAGACAGTGAAAGAGAGAGAAATTCTTACACAATGTGTTCAGGGGCTGTGATGCAACCTGGATTGACCATATCTAGACGCACAGCTGGATGAGACATAAGGGTGGACACTCTTGGGGCTGAGAGGTTTGGTGAGGTTGGGTGAGCAAACACAGACCCTTTAAAGTAATACTGCGTGGTACCCATCGCATGGGTCCCAAATATCCAGGTTCAAGGGCATCTTCCTACATCAAAAACATGCATGAGAAACCCAGAAGATGCTACACCGTGTGATGGGGAAAGGTTTCTAAAACGCACCTCATTTCTCATCTCCTTGTGCCCGGGTTCGCCATTCCAGCCCCTTTACTAGCAAGCTCCCTACTTGGGGCATCAGCACCTTTAACCTCCTGTTCCGTACAGGTTGCAATTTGTCCTGAGGATAAACGGGAAGACGTGGAACCAACGTGAGACTAGCTCTTGGTGTTGGGACAGGCACAGGTCACTCTATTTTCCCATCAGAAAGAAGAATTAACCACAGGCTCAGCCTGACCCCCGGAACCAGAACAGGGCCTGAAGCCATTCTGCGATTTTGCGGCCAGCTCCCATAAAAACGAGTTGTAAAATGCAGGTTCAGGGCACTGCAATTCACAAACCTGCAGAGTTATAAATGATAACTCTCGTCCACAAATATATTGACGGGAGGCAAAGAAGAGGATTTGAAATCAAGGCAGAATTGCAGGAAACAGATTTCAGGAGGTAGATACGAATCGCCTTTAAAGCACATGAAAAGCGGCAAAACGTTGACAATGATGCCCTTGGCCAAAAAGGGCGTATGCGTTTTTTCCTGAATATATTCAGGAAAAAACGCATACGCCCTTTTTGGCCAACCAAGCAACCTGGAAAGGCAAATCAGCGCTACAAAGAAGTCTCGCTTCCCATCGGTCAAAAGGGCCATGCTGAAAAAAGTGTCAAAACCAGAAATGCAGGACAGGCCATGGAGAAATGGGAGCCTTGCTACACTGATGGGCGGGATGTAAATTGCCAAGAGCCACTACGGAGAAGTGTCCGGTGAGTCCTGAAACATCTGAAAAACACAGCTTAGAGAGCATAGGGCACTTCCACTCATGGGGGTATAAATTGGGAAAATTAAAAATCAGCAAGACACAAGCACCCCAAAGTTTAGGGCTGCTCTGTTGACCAGGACCTCCACTTCATTCCACCTTAAATATCCCAGGAAAGAGAAAAATGGATAAAGAAGTTGTGGTCCTTATGTACAATGGAATATCACTCAGCCAGGAAATCAATGTCGTAAGGTTAGTAGCAGCATGATGAGTGGATTTAGGTACGACGATTCTAAGTGAAATAAGTCACACAGAAAAGGACACTTCTCATAAGGTATCACTGATAGAGGGAATGTAAAAACCGTTACACTTGAACTGAATTACAAAACAGAACAGAGTCACACATGCAGAAAACACACTATGGCTGCTTAACGGGAAAGGTGAGGTGGGGTGATACATAAAACAAGGGTATCAAATTAGCTCAGATACCATTCCATAAAACCAATATGTAATAGACAAGACCTACTCCTTGCTCAGAGAACTGGACTCAACACGCCCTATTCACCGCACAAGAATATATCTGACTAATAATAATCGTAAAACCTATGTATTGATATCTCTCTGTTAGTGTGTCAAGTGGGTGTAAAGCGGCATAAACACAGCAGTGAAAAGCAGCTAAACCCCATTATAAAAATAAATTACTTTGAAACACCCATGAAACAAAGACAGTGAAAGAGAGAGAAATTCTTACACAATGCGTTCAGGGGCTGTGATGCAACCTGGATTGACCATATCTAGACGCACAGCTGGATGAGACATAAGGGTGGACACTCTTGGGGCTGAGAGGTTTGGTGAGGTTGGGTGAGCAAACGCAGACCCTTTAAAGTAATACTGCGTGGTACCCATCGCATGGGTCCCAAATCTCCAGGTTCAAGGGCATCTTCCTACATCAAAAACATGCATGAGAAACCCAGAAGATGGTACACCGTGTGATGGGGAAAGGTTTCTAAAACGCACCTCATTTCTCATCTCCTTGTGCCCGGGTTCGCCATTGCAGCCGCTTTACTAGCAAGCTCCCTACTTGGAGCATCAGCACCTTTAACCTCCTGTTCCGTACAGGTTGCAATTTGTCCTGAGGATAAACGGGAAGACGTGGAACCAACGAGAGACTAGCTCTTGGTGTTGGGACAGGCACAGGTCACTCTATTTTCCCATCAGAAAGAAGAATTAACCACAGGCTCAGCCTGACCCCCGGAACCAGAACAGGGCCTGAAGCCATTCTGCGATTTTGTGGCCAGCTCCCATAAAAACGAGTTGTAAAATGGAGGTTCAGGGCACTGCAATTCACAAACCTGCAGAGTTATAAATGATAACTCTCGTCCACAAATATATTGAGGGAAGGCAAAGAAGAGGATTTGAAATCAAGGCAGAATTGCAGGAAACAGATTTCAGGAGGTAGATACGAATCGCCTTTAAAGCACATGAAAAGCGGCAAAACGTTGACAATGATGCCCTTGGCCTAAAAGGGCGTATGCGTTTTTTCCTGAATATATTCAGGAAAAAACGCATACGCCCTTTTTGGCCAACCAAGCAACCTGGAAAGGCAAATCAGCGCTACAAAGAAGTCTCACTTCCCATCGGTCAAAAGGGCCATGCTGAAAAAAGTGTCAAAACCAGAAATGCAGGACAGGCCATGGAGAAATGGGAGCCTTGCTACACTGATGGGCGGGATGTAAATTGCCAAGAGCCACTCTGGGGAAGTGTCCGGTGAGTCCTGAAACATCTGAAAAACACAGCTTAGAGAGCATAGGGCACTTCCACTCATGGGGGTATAAATTGGGAAAATTAAAAATCAGCAAGACACAAGCACCCCAAAGTTTAGGGCTGCTCTGTTGACCAGGACCTCCACTTCATTCCACCTTAAATATCCCAGGAAAGAGAAAAATGGATAAAGAAGTTGTGGTCCTTATGTACAATGGAATATCACTCAGCCAGGAAATCAATGTCGTAAGGTTAGTAGCAGCATGATGAGTGGATTTAGGTACGACGATTCTAAGTGAAATAAGTCAAACAGAAAATGACACTTCTCATAAGGTATCACTGATAGAGGGAATGTAAATACCGTTACACTTGAACTGAATTACAAAACAGAACAGAGTCACACATGCAGAAAACACACTATGGCTGCTTAACGGGAAAGGTGAGGTGGGGTGATACATAAAACAAGGGTATCAAATTAGCTCAGATACCGTTCCATAAACCCAATATGTAATAGACAAGACCTACTCCTTGCTCAGAGAACTGGACTCAAAACGCCCTATTCACCGCACAAGAATATATCTGACTAGTAATAATCGTAAAACCTATGTATTGATATCTCTCTGTTAGTGTGTCAAGTGGGTGTAAAGCGGCATAAACACAGCAGTGAAAAGCAGCTAAACCCCATTATAAAAATAAATTACTTTGAAACACCCATGAAACAAAGACAGTGAAAGAGAGAGAAATTCTTACACAATGCGTTCAGGGGCTGTGATGCAACCTGGATTGACCATATCTAGACCCACAGCTGGATGAGACATAAGGGTGGACACTCTTGGGGATGAGAGGTTTGGTGAGGTTGGGTGAGCAAACGCAGACCCTTTAAAGTAATACTGCATGGTACCCATCGCATGGGTCCCAAATCTCCAGGTTCAAGGGCATCTTCCTACATCAAAAACATGCATGAGAAACCCAGAAGATGGTACACCGTGTGATGGGGAATGGTTTCTAAAACGCACCTCATTTCTCATCTCCTTGTGCCCGGGTTCGCCATTCCAGCCGCTTTACTAGCAAGCTCCCTACTTGGAGCATCAGCACCTTTAACCTCCTGTTCCGTACAGGTTGCAATTTGTCCTGAGGATAAACGGGAAGACGTGGAACCAACGTGAGACTAGCTCTTGGTGTTGGGACAGGCACAGGTCACTCTATTTTCCCATCAGAAAGAAGAATTAACCACAGGCTCAGCCTGACCCCCGGAACCAGAACAGGGCCTGAAGCCATTCTGCGATTTTGCGGCCAGCTCCCATAAAAACGAGTTGTAAAATGGAGGTTCAGGGCACTGCAATTCACAAACCTGCAGAGTTATAAATGATAACTCTCGTCCACAAATATATTGAGGGAAGGCAAAGAAGAGGATTTGAAATCAAGGCAGAATTGCAGGAAACAGATTTCAGGAGGTAGATACGAATCGCCTTTAAAGCACATGAAAAGCGGCAAAACGTTGACAATGATGCCCTTGGCCAAAAAGGGCGTATGCGTTTTTTCCTGAATATATTCAGGAAAAAACGCATACGCCCTTTTTGGCCAACCAAGCAACCTGGAAAGGCAAATCAGCGCTACAAAGAAGTCTCGCTTCCCATCGGTCAAAAGGGCCATGCTGAAAAAAGTGTCAAAACCAGAAATGCAGGTCAGGCCATGGAGAAATGGGAGCCTTGCTACACTGATGGGCGGGATGTAAATTGCCAAGAGCCACTCTGGAGAAGTGTCCGGTGAGTCCTGAAACAGCTGAAAAACACAGCTTAGAGAGCATAGGGCACTTCCACTCATGGGGGTATAAATTGGGAAAATTAAAAATCAGCAAGACACAAGCACCCCAAAGTTTAGGGCTGCTCTGTTGACCAGGACCTCCACTTCATTCCACCTTAAATATGCCAGGAAAGAGAAAAATGGATAAAGAAGTTGTGGTCCTTATGTACAATGGAATATCACTCAGCCAGGAAATCAATGTCGTAAGGTTAGTAGCAGCATGATGAGTGGATTTAGGTACGACGATTCTAAGTGAAATAAGTCACACAGAAAAGGACACTTCTCATAAGGTATCACTGATAGAGGGAATGTAAAAACCGTTACACTTGAACTGAATTACAAAACAGAACAGAGTCACACATGCAGAAAACACACTATGGCTGCTTAACGGGAAAGGTGAGGTGGGGTGATACATAAAACAAGGGTATCAAATTAGCTCAGATACCATTCCATAAACCCAATATGTAATAGACAAGACCTACTCCTTGCTCAGAGAACTGGACTCAACACGCCCTATTCACCGCACAAGAATATATCTCACTAATAATAATCGTAAAACCTATGTATTGATATCTCTCTGTTAGTGTGTCAAGTGGGTGTAAAGCGGCATAAACACAGCAGTGAAAAGCAGCTAAACCCCATTATAAAAATAAATTACTTTGAAACACCCATGAAACAAAGACAGTGAAAGAGAGAGAAATTCTTACACAATGCGTTCAGGGGCTGTGATGCAACCTGGATTGACCATATCTAGACGCACAGCTGGATGAGACATAAGGGTGGACACTCTTGGGGCTGAGAGGTTTGGTGAGGTTGGGTGAGCAAACGCAGACCCTTTAAAGTAATACTGCGTGGTACCCATCGCATGGGTCCCAAATCTCCAGGTTCAAGGGCATCTTCCTACATCAAAAACATGCATGAGAAACCCAAAAGATGGTACATCGTGTGATGGGGAAAGGTTTCTAAAACGCACCTCATTTCTCATCTCCTTGTGCCCGGGTTCGCCATTCCAGCCGCTTTACTAGCAAGCTCCCTACTTGGAGCATCAGCACCTTTAACCTCCTGTTCCGTACAGGTTGCAATTTGTCCTGAGGATAAACGGGAAGACGTGGAACCAACGAGAGACTAGCTCTTGGTGTTGGGACAGGCACAGGTCACTCTATTTTCCAATCAGAAAGAAGAATTAACCACAGGCTCAGCCTGACCCCCGGAACCAGAACAGGGCCTGAAGCCATTCTGCGATTTTGCGGCCAGCTCCCATAAAAACGAGTTGTAAAATGGAGGTTCAGGGCACTGCAATTCACAAACCTGCAGAGTTATAAATGATAACTCTCGTCCACAAATATATTGAGGGGAGGCAAAGAAGAGGATTTGAAATCAAGGCAGAATTGCAGGAAACAGATTTCAGGAGGTAGATACGAATCGCCTTTAAAGCACATGAAAAGCGGCAAAACGTTGACAATGATGCCCTTGGCCAAAAAGGGCGTATGCGTTTTTTCCTGAATATATTCAGGAAAAAACGCATACGCCCTTTTTGGCCAACCAAGCAACCTGGAAAGGCAAATCAGCGCTACAAAGAAGTCTCGCTTCCCATCGGTCAAAAGGGCCATGCTGAAAAAAGTGTCAAAACCAGAAATGCAGGACAGGCCATGGAGAAATGGGAGCCTTGCTACACTGATGGGCGGGATGTAAATTGCCAAGAGCCACTACGGAGAAGTGTCCGGTGAGTCCTGAAACATCTGAAAAACACAGCTTAGAGAGCATAGGGCACTTCCACTCATGGGGGTATAAATTGGGAAAATGAAAAATCAGCAAGACACAAGCACCCCAAAGTTTAGGGCTGCTCTGTTGACCAGGACCTCCACTTCATTCCACCTTAAATATCCCAGGAAAGAGAAAAATGGATAAAGAAGTTGTGGTCCTTATGTACAATGGAATATCACTCAGCCAGGAAATCAATGTCGTAAGGTTAGTAGCAGCATGATGAGTGGATTTAGGTACGACGATTCTAAGTGAAATAAGTCACACAGAAAAGGACACTTCTCATAAGGTATCACTGATAGAGGGAATGTAAATACCATTACACTTGAACTGAATTACAAAACAGAACAGAGTCACACATGCAGAAAACACACTATGGCTGCTTAACGGGAAAGGTGAGGTGGGGTGATACATAAAACAAGGGTATCAAATTAGCTCAGATACCGTTCCATAAACCCAATATGTAGTAGACAAGACCTACTCCTTGCTCAGAGAACTGGACTCAACACGCCCTATTCACCGCACAAGAATATATCTGACTAATAATAATCGTAAAACCTATGTATTGATATCTCTCTGTTAGTGTGTCAAGTGGGTGTAAAGCGGCATAAACACAGCAGTGAAAAGCAGCTAAACCCCATTATAAAAATAAATTACTTTGAAACACCCATGAAACAAAGACAGTGAAAGAGAGAGAAATTCTTACACAATGTGTTCAGGGGCTGTGATGCAACCTGGATTGACCATATCTAGACGCACAGCTGGATGAGACATAAGGGTGGACACTCTTGGGGCTGAGAGGTTTGGTGAGGTTGGGTGAGCAAACACAGACCCTTTAAAGTAATACTGCGTGGTACCCATCGCATGGGTCCCAAATCTCCAGGTTCAAGGGCATCTTCCTACATCAAAAACATGCATGAGAAACCCAGAAGATGGTACACCGTGTGATGGGGAAAGGTTTCTAAAACGCACCTCATTTCTCATCTCCTTGTGCCCGGGTTCGCCATTGCAGCCGCTTTACTAGCAAGCTCCCTACTTGGAGCATCAGCACCTTTAACCTCCTGTTCCGTACAGGTTGCAATTTGTCCTGAGGATAAACGGGAAGACGTGGAACCAACGAGAGACTAGCTCTTGGTGTTGGGACAGGCACAGGTCACTCTATTTTCCCATCAGAAAGAAGAATTAACCACAGGCTCAGCCTGACCCCCGGAACCAGAACAGGGCCTGAAGCCATTCTGCGATTTTGTGGCCAGCTCCCATAAAAACGAGTTGTAAAATGGAGGTTCAGGGCACTGCAATTCACAAACCTGCAGAGTTATAAATGATAACTCTCGTCCACAAATATATTGAGGGAAGGCAAAGAAGAGGATTTGAAATCAAGGCAGAATTGCAGGAAACAGATTTCAGGAGGTAGATACGAATCGCCTTTAAAGCACATGAAAAGCGGCAAAACGTTGACAATGATGCCCTTGGCCTAAAAGGGCGTATGCGTTTTTTCCTGAATATATTCAGGAAAAAACGCATACGCCCTTTTTGGCCAACCAAGCAACCTGGAAAGGCAAATCAGCGCTACAAAGAAGTCTCACTTCCCATCGGTCAAAAGGGCCATGCTGAAAAAAGTGTCAAAACCAGAAATGCAGGACAGGCCATGGAGAAATGGGAGCCTTGCTACACTGATGGGCGGGATGTAAATTGCCAAGAGCCACTCTGGGGAAGTGTCCGGTGAGTCCTGAAACATCTGAAAAACACAGCTTAGAGAGCATAGGGCACTTCCACTCATGGGGGTATAAATTGGGAAAATTAAAAATCAGCAAGACACAAGCACCCCAAAGTTTAGGGCTGCTCTGTTGACCAGGACCTCCACTTCATTCCACCTTAAATATCCCAGGAAAGAGAAAAATGGATAAAGAAGTTGTGGTCCTTATGTACAATGGAATATCACTCAGCCAGGAAATCAATGTCGTAAGGTTAGTAGCAGCATGATGAGTGGATTTAGGTACGACGATTCTAAGTGAAATAAGTCAAACAGAAAATGACACTTCTCATAAGGTATCACTGATAGAGGGAATGTAAATACCGTTACACTTGAACTGAATTACAAAACAGAACAGAGTCACACATGCAGAAAACACACTATGGCTGCTTAACGGGAAAGGTGAGGTGGGGTGATACATAAAACAAGGGTATCAAATTAGCTCAGATACCGTTCCATAAACCCAATATGTAATAGACAAGACCTACTCCTTGCTCAGAGAACTGGACTCAAAACGCCCTATTCACCGCACAAGAATATATCTGACTAGTAATAATCGTAAAACCTATGTATTGATATCTCTCTGTTAGTGTGTCAAGTGGGTGTAAAGCGGCATAAACACAGCAGTGAAAAGCAGCTAAACCCCATTATAAAAATAAATTACTTTGAAACACCCATGAAACAAAGACAGTGAAAGAGAGAGAAATTCTTACACAATGCGTTCAGGGGCTGTGATGCAACCTGGATTGACCATATCTAGACCCACAGCTGGATGAGACATAAGGGTGGACACTCTTGGGGATGAGAGGTTTGGTGAGGTTGGGTGAGCAAACGCAGACCCTTTAAAGTAATACTGCATGGTACCCATCGCATGGGTCCCAAATCTCCAGGTTCAAGGGCATCTTCCTACATCAAAAACATGCATGAGAAACCCAGAAGATGGTACACCGTGTGATGGGGAATGGTTTCTAAAACGCACCTCATTTCTCATCTCCTTGTGCCCGGGTTCGCCATTCCAGCCGCTTTACTAGCAAGCTCCCTACTTGGAGCATCAGCACCTTTAACCTCCTGTTCCGTACAGGTTGCAATTTGTCCTGAGGATAAACGGGAAGACGTGGAACCAACGTGAGACTAGCTCTTGGTGTTGGGACAGGCACAGGTCACTCTATTTTCCCATCAGAAAGAAGAATTAACCACAGGCTCAGCCTGACCCCCGGAACCAGAACAGGGCCTGAAGCCATTCTGCGATTTTGCGGCCAGCTCCCATAAAAACGAGTTGTAAAATGGAGGTTCAGGGCACTGCAATTCACAAACCTGCAGAGTTATAAATGATAACTCTCGTCCACAAATATATTGAGGGAAGGCAAAGAAGAGGATTTGAAATCAAGGCAGAATTGCAGGAAACAGATTTCAGGAGGTAGATACGAATCGCCTTTAAAGCACATGAAAAGCGGCAAAACGTTGACAATGATGCCCTTGGCCAAAAAGGGCGTATGCGTTTTTTCCTGAATATATTCAGGAAAAAACGCATACGCCCTTTTTGGCCAACCAAGCAACCTGGAAAGGCAAATCAGCGCTACAAAGAAGTCTCGCTTCCCATCGGTCAAAAGGGCCATGCTGAAAAAAGTGTCAAAACCAGAAATGCAGGTCAGGCCATGGAGAAATGGGAGCCTTGCTACACTGATGGGCGGGATGTAAATTGCCAAGAGCCACTCTGGAGAAGTGTCCGGTGAGTCCTGAAACAGCTGAAAAACACAGCTTAGAGAGCATAGGGCACTTCCACTCATGGGGGTATAAATTGGGAAAATTAAAAATCAGCAAGACACAAGCACCCCAAAGTTTAGGGCTGCTCTGTTGACCAGGACCTCCACTTCATTCCACCTTAAATATGCCAGGAAAGAGAAAAATGGATAAAGAAGTTGTGGTCCTTATGTACAATGGAATATCACTCAGCCAGGAAATCAATGTCGTAAGGTTAGTAGCAGCATGATGAGTGGATTTAGGTACGACGATTCTAAGTGAAATAAGTCACACAGAAAAGGACACTTCTCATAAGGTATCACTGATAGAGGGAATGTAAAAACCGTTACACTTGAACTGAATTACAAAACAGAACAGAGTCACACATGCAGAAAACACACTATGGCTGCTTAACGGGAAAGGTGAGGTGGGGTGATACATAAAACAAGGGTATCAAATTAGCTCAGATACCATTCCATAAACCCAATATGTAATAGACAAGACCTACTCCTTGCTCAGAGAACTGGACTCAACACGCCCTATTCACCGCACAAGAATATATCTCACTAATAATAATCGTAAAACCTATGTATTGATATCTCTCTGTTAGTGTGTCAAGTGGGTGTAAAGCGGCATAAACACAGCAGTGAAAAGCAGCTAAACCCCATTATAAAAATAAATTACTTTGAAACACCCATGAAACAAAGACAGTGAAAGAGAGAGAAATTCTTACACAATGCGTTCAGGGGCTGTGATGCAACCTGGATTGACCATATCTAGACGCACAGCTGGATGAGACATAAGGGTGGACACTCTTGGGGCTGAGAGGTTTGGTGAGGTTGGGTGAGCAAACGCAGACCCTTTAAAGTAATACTGCGTGGTACCCATCGCATGGGTCCCAAATCTCCAGGTTCAAGGGCATCTTCCTACATCAAAAACATGCATGAGAAACCCAAAAGATGGTACATCGTGTGATGGGGAAAGGTTTCTAAAACGCACCTCATTTCTCATCTCCTTGTGCCCGGGTTCGCCATTCCAGCCGCTTTACTAGCAAGCTCCCTACTTGGAGCATCAGCACCTTTAACCTCCTGTTCCGTACAGGTTGCAATTTGTCCTGAGGATAAACGGGAAGACGTGGAACCAACGAGAGACTAGCTCTTGGTGTTGGGACAGGCACAGGTCACTCTATTTTCCAATCAGAAAGAAGAATTAACCACAGGCTCAGCCTGACCCCCGGAACCAGAACAGGGCCTGAAGCCATTCTGCGATTTTGCGGCCAGCTCCCATAAAAACGAGTTGTAAAATGGAGGTTCAGGGCACTGCAATTCACAAACCTGCAGAGTTATAAATGATAACTCTCGTCCACAAATATATTGAGGGGAGGCAAAGAAGAGGATTTGAAATCAAGGCAGAATTGCAGGAAACAGATTTCAGGAGGTAGATACGAATCGCCTTTAAAGCACATGAAAAGCGGCAAAACGTTGACAATGATGCCCTTGGCCAAAAAGGGCGTATGCGTTTTTTCCTGAATATATTCAGGAAAAAACGCATACGCCCTTTTTGGCCAACCAAGCAACCTGGAAAGGCAAATCAGCGCTACAAAGAAGTCTCGCTTCCCATCGGTCAAAAGGGCCATGCTGAAAAAAGTGTCAAAACCAGAAATGCAGGACAGGCCATGGAGAAATGGGAGCCTTGCTACACTGATGGGCGGGATGTAAATTGCCAAGAGCCACTACGGAGAAGTGTCCGGTGAGTCCTGAAACATCTGAAAAACACAGCTTAGAGAGCATAGGGCACTTCCACTCATGGGGGTATAAATTGGGAAAATGAAAAATCAGCAAGACACAAGCACCCCAAAGTTTAGGGCTGCTCTGTTGACCAGGACCTCCACTTCATTCCACCTTAAATATCCCAGGAAAGAGAAAAATGGATAAAGAAGTTGTGGTCCTTATGTACAATGGAATATCACTCAGCCAGGAAATCAATGTCGTAAGGTTAGTAGCAGCATGATGAGTGGATTTAGGTACGACGATTCTAAGTGAAATAAGTCACACAGAAAAGGACACTTCTCATAAGGTATCACTGATAGAGGGAATGTAAATACCATTACACTTGAACTGAATTACAAAACAGAACAGAGTCACACATGCAGAAAACACACTATGGCTGCTTAACGGGAAAGGTGAGGTGGGGTGATACATAAAACAAGGGTATCAAATTAGCTCAGATACCGTTCCATAAACCCAATATGTAGTAGACAAGACCTACTCCTTGCTCAGAGAACTGGACTCAACACGCCCTATTCACCGCACAAGAATATATCTGACTAATAATAATCGTAAAACCTATGTATTGATATCTCTCTGTTAGTGTGTCAAGTGGGTGTAAAGCGGCATAAACACAGCAGTGAAAAGCAGCTAAACCCCATTATAAAAATAAATTACTTTGAAACACCCATGAAACAAAGACAGTGAAAGAGAGAGAAATTCTTACACAATGTGTTCAGGGGCTGTGATGCAACCTGGATTGACCATATCTAGACGCACAGCTGGATGAGACATAAGGGTGGACACTCTTGGGGCTGAGAGGTTTGGTGAGGTTGGGTGAGCAAACACAGACCCTTTAAAGTAATACTGCGTGGTACCCATCGCATGGGTCCCAAATATCCAGGTTCAAGGGCATCTTCCTACATCAAAAACATGCATGAGAAACCCAGAAGATGCTACACCGTGTGATGGGGAAAGGTTTCTAAAACGCACCTCATTTCTCATCTCCTTGTGCCCGGGTTCGCCATTCCAGCCCCTTTACTAGCAAGCTCCCTACTTGGGGCATCAGCACCTTTAACCTCCTGTTCCGTACAGGTTGCAATTTGTCCTGAGGATAAACGGGAAGACGTGGAACCAACGTGAGACTAGCTCTTGGTGTTGGGACAGGCACAGGTCACTCTATTTTCCCATCAGAAAGAAGAATTAACCACAGGCTCAGCCTGACCCCCGGAACCAGAACAGGGCCTGAAGCCATTCTGCGATTTTGCGGCCAGCTCCCATAAAAACGAGTTGTAAAATGCAGGTTCAGGGCACTGCAATTCACAAACCTGCAGAGTTATAAATGATAACTCTCGTCCACAAATATATTGACGGGAGGCAAAGAAGAGGATTTGAAATCAAGGCAGAATTGCAGGAAACAGATTTCAGGAGGTAGATACGAATCGCCTTTAAAGCACATGAAAAGCGGCAAAACGTTGACAATGATGCCCTTGGCCAAAAAGGGCGTATGCGTTTTTTCCTGAATATATTCAGGAAAAAACGCATACGCCCTTTTTGGCCAACCAAGCAACCTGGAAAGGCAAATCAGCGCTACAAAGAAGTCTCGCTTCCCATCGGTCAAAAGGGCCATGCTGAAAAAAGTGTCAAAACCAGAAATGCAGGACAGGCCATGGAGAAATGGGAGCCTTGCTACACTGATGGGCGGGATGTAAATTGCCAAGAGCCACTACGGAGAAGTGTCCGGTGAGTCCTGAAACATCTGAAAAACACAGCTTAGAGAGCATAGGGCACTTCCACTCATGGGGGTATAAATTGGGAAAATTAAAAATCAGCAAGACACAAGCACCCCAAAGTTTAGGGCTGCTCTGTTGACCAGGACCTCCACTTCATTCCACCTTAAATATCCCAGGAAAGAGAAAAATGGATAAAGAAGTTGTGGTCCTTATGTACAATGGAATATCACTCAGCCAGGAAATCAATGTCGTAAGGTTAGTAGCAGCATGATGAGTGGATTTAGGTACGACGATTCTAAGTGAAATAAGTCACACAGAAAAGGACACTTCTCATAAGGTATCACTGATAGAGGGAATGTAAAAACCGTTACACTTGAACTGAATTACAAAACAGAACAGAGTCACACATGCAGAAAACACACTATGGCTGCTTAACGGGAAAGGTGAGGTGGGGTGATACATAAAACAAGGGTATCAAATTAGCTCAGATACCATTCCATAAACCCAATATGTAATAGACAAGACCTACTCCTTGCTCAGAGAACTGGACTCAACACGCCCTATTCACCGCACAAGAATATATCTGACTAATAATAATCGTAAAACCTATGTATTGATATCTCTCTGTTAGTGTGTCAAGTGGGTGTAAAGCGGCATAAACACAGCAGTGAAAAGCAGCTAAACCCCATTATAAAAATAAATTACTTTGAAACACCCATGAAACAAAGACAGTGAAAGAGAGAGAAATTCTTACACAATGCGTTCAGGGGCTGTGATGCAACCTGGATTGACCATATCTAGACGCACAGCTGGATGAGACATAAGGGTGGACTCTCTTGGGGCTGAGAGGTTTGGTGAGGTTGGGTGAGCAAACGCAGACCCTTTAAAGTAATACTGCGTGGTACCCATCGAATGGGTCCCAAATCTCCAGGTTCAAGGGCATCTTCCTACATCAAAAACATGCATGAGAAACCAAGAAGATGGTACACCGTGTGATGGGGAAAGGTTTCTAAAACGCACCTCATTTCTCATCTCCTTGTGCCCGGGTTCGCCATTGCAGCCGCTTTACTAGCAAGCTCCCTACTTGGAGCATCAGCACCTTTAACCTCCTGTTCCGTACAGGTTGCAATTTGTCCTGAGGATAAACGGGAAGACGTGGAACCAACGAGAGACTAGCTCTTGGTGTTGGGACAGGCACAGGTCACTCTATTTTCCCATCAGAAAGAAGAATTAACCACAGGCTCAGCCTGACCCCCGGAACCAGAACAGGGCCTGAAGCCATTCTGCGATTTTGTGGCCAGCTCCCATAAAAACGAGTTGTAAAATGGAGGTTCAGGGCACTGCAATTCACAAACCTGCAGAGTTATAAATGATAACTCTCGTCCACAAATATATTGAGGGAAGGCAAAGAAGAGGATTTGAAATCAAGGCAGAATTGCAGGAAACAGATTTCAGGAGGTAGATACGAATCGCCTTTAAAGCACATGAAAAGCGGCAAAACGTTGACAATGATGCCCTTGGCCTAAAAGGGCGTATGCGTTTTTTCCTGAATATATTCAGGAAAAAACGCATACGCCCTTTTTGGCCAACCAAGCAACCTGGAAAGGCAAATCAGCGCTACAAAGAAGTCTCACTTCCCATCGGTCAAAAGGGCCATGCTGAAAAAAGTGTCAAAACCAGAAATGCAGGACAGGCCATGGAGAAATGGGAGCCTTGCTACACTGATGGGCGGGATGTAAATTGCCAAGAGCCACTCTGGGGAAGTGTCCGGTGAGTCCTGAAACATCTGAAAAACACAGCTTAGAGAGCATAGGGCACTTCCACTCATGGGGGTATAAATTGGGAAAATTAAAAATCAGCAAGACACAAGCACCCCAAAGTTTAGGGCTGCTCTGTTGACCAGGACCTCCACTTCATTCCACCTTAAATATCCCAGGAAAGAGAAAAATGGATAAAGAAGTTGTGGTCCTTATGTACAATGGAATATCACTCAGCCAGGAAATCAATGTCGTAAGGTTAGTAGCAGCATGATGAGTGGATTTAGGTACGACGATTCTAAGTGAAATAAGTCAAACAGAAAATGACACTTCTCATAAGGTATCACTGATAGAGGGAATGTAAATACCGTTACACTTGAACTGAATTACAAAACAGAACAGAGTCACACATGCAGAAAACACACTATGGCTGCTTAACGGGAAAGGTGAGGTGGGGTGATACATAAAACAAGGGTATCAAATTAGCTCAGATACCGTTCCATAAACCCAATATGTAATAGACAAGACCTACTCCTTGCTCAGAGAACTGGACTCAAAACGCCCTATTCACCGCACAAGAATATATCTGACTAGTAATAATCGTAAAACCTATGTATTGATATCTCTCTGTTAGTGTGTCAAGTGGGTGTAAAGCGGCATAAACACAGCAGTGAAAAGCAGCTAAACCCCATTATAAAAATAAATTACTTTGAAACACCCATGAAACAAAGACAGTGAAAGAGAGAGAAATTCTTACACAATGCGTTCAGGGGCTGTGATGCAACCTGGATTGACCATATCTAGACCCACAGCTGGATGAGACATAAGGGTGGACACTCTTGGGGATGAGAGGTTTGGTGAGGTTGGGTGAGCAAACGCAGACCCTTTAAAGTAATACTGCATGGTACCCATCGCATGGGTCCCAAATCTCCAGGTTCAAGGGCATCTTCCTACATCAAAAACATGCATGAGAAACCCAGAAGATGGTACACCGTGTGATGGGGAATGGTTTCTAAAACGCACCTCATTTCTCATCTCCTTGTGCCCGGGTTCGCCATTCCAGCCGCTTTACTAGCAAGCTCCCTACTTGGAGCATCAGCACCTTTAACCTCCTGTTCCGTACAGGTTGCAATTTGTCCTGAGGATAAACGGGAAGACGTGGAACCAACGTGAGACTAGCTCTTGGTGTTGGGACAGGCACAGGTCACTCTATTTTCCCATCAGAAAGAAGAATTAACCACAGGCTCAGCCTGACCCCCGGAACCAGAACAGGGCCTGAAGCCATTCTGCGATTTTGCGGCCAGCTCCCATAAAAACGAGTTGTAAAATGGAGGTTCAGGGCACTGCAATTCACAAACCTGCAGAGTTATAAATGATAACTCTCGTCCACAAATATATTGAGGGAAGGCAAAGAAGAGGATTTGAAATCAAGGCAGAATTGCAGGAAACAGATTTCAGGAGGTAGATACGAATCGCCTTTAAAGCACATGAAAAGCGGCAAAACGTTGACAATGATGCCCTTGGCCAAAAAGGGCGTATGCGTTTTTTCCTGAATATATTCAGGAAAAAACGCATACGCCCTTTTTGGCCAACCAAGCAACCTGGAAAGGCAAATCAGCGCTACAAAGAAGTCTCGCTTCCCATCGGTCAAAAGGGCCATGCTGAAAAAAGTGTCAAAACCAGAAATGCAGGTCAGGCCATGGAGAAATGGGAGCCTTGCTACACTGATGGGCGGGATGTAAATTGCCAAGAGCCACTCTGGAGAAGTGTCCGGTGAGTCCTGAAACAGCTGAAAAACACAGCTTAGAGAGCATAGGGCACTTCCACTCATGGGGGTATAAATTGGGAAAATTAAAAATCAGCAAGACACAAGCACCCCAAAGTTTAGGGCTGCTCTGTTGACCAGGACCTCCACTTCATTCCACCTTAAATATGCCAGGAAAGAGAAAAATGGATAAAGAAGTTGTGGTCCTTATGTACAATGGAATATCACTCAGCCAGGAAATCAATGTCGTAAGGTTAGTAGCAGCATGATGAGTGGATTTAGGTACGACGATTCTAAGTGAAATAAGTCACACAGAAAAGGACACTTCTCATAAGGTATCACTGATAGAGGGAATGTAAAAACCGTTACACTTGAACTGAATTACAAAACAGAACAGAGTCACACATGCAGAAAACACACTATGGCTGCTTAACGGGAAAGGTGAGGTGGGGTGATACATAAAACAAGGGTATCAAATTAGCTCAGATACCATTCCATAAACCCAATATGTAATAGACAAGACCTACTCCTTGCTCAGAGAACTGGACTCAACACGCCCTATTCACCGCACAAGAATATATCTCACTAATAATAATCGTAAAACCTATGTATTGATATCTCTCTGTTAGTGTGTCAAGTGGGTGTAAAGCGGCATAAACACAGCAGTGAAAAGCAGCTAAACCCCATTATAAAAATAAATTACTTTGAAACACCCATGAAACAAAGACAGTGAAAGAGAGAGAAATTCTTACACAATGCGTTCAGGGGCTGTGATGCAACCTGGATTGACCATATCTAGACGCACAGCTGGATGAGACATAAGGGTGGACTCTCTTGGGGCTGAGAGGTTTGGTGAGGTTGGGTGAGCAAACGCAGACCCTTTAAAGTAATACTGCGTGGTACCCATCGCATGGGTCCCAAATCTCCAGGTTCAAGGGCATCTTCCTACATCAAAAACATGCATGAGAAACCCAAAAGATGGTACATCGTGTGATGGGGAAAGGTTTCTAAAACGCACCTCATTTCTCATCTCCTTGTGCCCGGGTTCGCCATTGCAGCCGCTTTACTAGCAAGCTCCCTACTTGGAGCATCAGCACCTTTAACCTCCTGTTCCGTACAGGTTGCAATTTGTCCTGAGGATAAACGGGAAGACGTGGAACCAACGAGAGACTAGCTCTTGGTGTTGGGACAGGCACAGGTCACTCTATTTTCCAATCAGAAAGAAGAATTAACCACAGGCTCAGCCTGACCCCCGGAACCAGAACAGGGCCTGAAGCCATTCTGCGATTTTGCGGCCAGCTCCCATAAAAACGAGTTGTAAAATGGAGGTTCAGGGCACTGCAATTCACAAACCTGCAGAGTTATAAATGATAACTCTCGTCCACAAATATATTGAGGGGAGGCAAAGAAGAGGATTTGAAATCAAGGCAGAATTGCAGGAAACAGATTTCAGGAGGTAGATACGAATCGCCTTTAAAGCACATGAAAAGCGGCAAAACGTTGACAATGATGCCCTTGGCCAAAAAGGGCGTATGCGTTTTTTCCTGAATATATTCAGGAAAAAACGCATACGCCCTTTTTGGCCAACCAAGCAACCTGGAAAGGCAAATCAGCGCTACAAAGAAGTCTCGCTTCCCATCGGTCAAAAGGGCCATGCTGAAAAAAGTGTCAAAACCAGAAATGCAGGACAGGCCATGGAGAAATGGGAGCCTTGCTACACTGATGGGCGGGATGTAAATTGCCAAGAGCCACTCTGGGGAAGTGTCCGGTGAGTCCTGAAACATCTGAAAAACACAGCTTAGAGAGCATAGGGCACTTCCACTCATGGGGGTATAAATTGGGAAAATTAAAAATCAGCAAGACACAAGCACCCCAAAGTTTAGGGCTGCTCTGTTGACCAGGACCTCCACTTCATTCCACCTTAAATATCCCAGGAAAGAGAAAAATGGATAAAGAAGTTGTGGTCCTTATGTACAATGGAATATCACTCAGCCAGGAAATCAATGTCGTAAGGTTAGTAGCAGCATGATGAGTGGATTTAGGTACGACGATTCTAAGTGAAATAAGTCACACAGAAAAGGACACTTCTCATAAGGTATCACTGATAGAGGGAATGTAAAAACCGTTACACTTGAACTGAATTACAAAACAGAACAGAGTCACACATGCAGAAAACACACTATGGCTGCTTAACGGGAAAGGTGAGGTGGGGTGATACATAAAACAAGGGTATCAAATTAGCTCAGATACCATTCCATAACCCAATATGTAATAGACAAGACCTACTCCTTGCTCAGAGAACTGGACTCAACACGCCCTATTCACCGCACAAGAATATATCTGACTAATAATAATCGTAAAACCTATGTATTGATATCTCTCTGTTAGTGTGTCAAGTGGGTGTAAAGCGGCATAAACACAGCCGTGAAAAGCAGCTAAACCCCATTATGAAAATAAATTACTTTGAAACACCCATGAAACAAAGACAGTGAAAGAGAGAGAAATTCTTACACAATGCGTTCAGGGGCTGTGATGCAACCTGGATTGACCATATCTAGACGCACAGCTGGATGAGACATAAGGGTGGACACTCTTGGGGCTGAGAGGTTTGGTGAGGTTGGGTGAGCAAACGCAGACCCTTTAAAGTAATACTGCGTGGTACCCATCGCATGGGTCCCAAATCTCCAGGTTCAAGGGCATCTTCCTACATCAAAAACATGCATGAGAAACCCAGAAGATGGTACATCGTGTGATGGGGAAATGTTTCTAAAACGCACCTCATTTCTCATCTCCTTGTGCCCGGGTTCGCCATTCCAGCCGCTTTAATAGCAATCTCCCTACTTGGAGCATCAGCACCTTTAACCTCCTGTTCCGTACAGGTTGCAATTTGTCCTGAGGATAAACGGGAAGACGTGGAACCAACGTGAGACTAGCTCTTGGTGTTGGGACAGGCACAGGTCACTCTATTTTCCCATCAGAAAGAAGAATTAACCACAGGCTCAGCCTGCCCCCCGGAACCAGAACAGGGCCTGAAGCCATTCTGCGATTTTGCGGCCAGCTCCCATAAAAACGAGTTGTAAAATGGAGGTTCAGGGCACTGCAATTCACAAACCTGCAGAGTTATAAATGATAACTCTCGTCCACAAATATATTGAGGGGAGGCAAAGAAGAGGATTTGAAATCAAGGCAGAATTGCAGGAAACAGATTTCAGGAGGTAGATACGAATCGCCTTTAAAGCACATGAAAAGCGGCAAAACGTTGACAATGATGCCCTTGGCCAAAAAGGGCGTATGCGTTTTTTCCTGAATATATTCAGGAAAAAACGCATACGCCCTTTTTGGCCAACCAAGCAACCTGGAAAGGCAAATCAGCGCTACAAAGAAGTCTCGCTTCCCATCGGTCAAAAGGGCCATGCTGAAAAAAGTGTCAAAACCAGAAATGCAGGACAGGCCATGGAGAAATGGGAGCCTTGCTACACTGATGGGCGGGATGTAAATTGCCAAGAGCCACTCCGGAGAAGTGTCCGGTGAGTCCTGAAACATCTGAAAAACACAGCTTAGAGAGCATAGGGCACTTCCACTCATGGGGGTATAAATTGGGAAAATTAAAAATCAGCAAGACACAAGCACCCCAAAGTTTAGGGCTGCTCTGTTGACCAGGACCTCCACTTCATTCCACCTTAAATATCCCAGGAAAGAGAAAAATGGATAAAGAAGTTGTGGTCCTTATGTACAATGGAATATCACTCAGCCAGGAAATCAATGTCGTAAGGTTAGTAGCAGCATGATGAGTGGATTTAGGTACGACGATTCTAAGTGAAATAAGTCACACAGAAAAGGACACTTCTCATAAGGTATCACTGATAGAGGGAATGTAAAAACCGTTACACTAGAACTGAATTACAAAACAGAACAGAGTCACACATGCAGAAAACACACTATGGCTGCTTAACGGGAAAGGTGAGGTGGGGTGATACATAAAACAAGGGTATCAAATTAGCTCAGATACCGTTCCATAAACCCAATATGTAGTAGACAAGACCTACTCCTTGCTCAGAGAACTGGACTCAACACGCCCTATTCACCGCACAAGAATATATCTGACTAATAATAATCGTAAAACCTATGTATTGATATCTCTCTGTTAGTGTGTCAAGTGGGTGTAAAGCAGCATAAACACAGCAGTGAAAAGCAGCTAAACCCCATTATAAAAATAAATTACTTTGAAACACCCATGAAACAAAGACAGTGAAAGAGAGAGAAATACTTACACAATGCGTTCAGGGGCTGTGATGCAACCTGGATTGACCATATCTAGACCCACAGCTGGATGAGACATAAGGGTGGATACTCTTGGGGATGAGAGGTTTGGTGAGGTTGGGTGAGCAAACGCAGACCCTTTAAAGTAATACTGCGTGGTACCCATCGAATGGGTCCCAAATCTCCAGGTTCAAGGGCATCTTCCTACATCAAAAACATGCATGAGAAACCCAGAAGATGGTACATCGTGTGATGGGGAAACGTTTCTAAAACGCACCTCATTTCTCATCTCCTTGTGCCCGGGTTCGCCATTCCAGCCGCTTTACTAGCAAGCTCCCTACTTGGAGCATCAGCACCTTTAACCTCCTGTTCCGTACAGGTTGCAATTTGTCCTGAGGATAAACGGGAAGACGTGGAACCAACGTGAGACTAGCTCTTGGTGTTGGGACAGGCACAGGTCACTCTATTTTCCCATCAGAAAGAAGAATTAACCACAGGCTCAGCCTGACCCCCGGAACCAGAACAGGGCCTGAAGCCATTCTGCGATTTTGCGGCCAGCTCCCATAAAAACGAGTTGTAAAATGGAGGTTTAGGGCACTGCAATTCACAAACCTGCAGAGTTATAAATGATAACTCTCGTCCACAAATATATTGAGGGAAGGCAAAGAAGAGGATTTGAAATCAAGGCAGAATTGCAGGAAACAGATTTCAGGAGGTAGATACGAATCGCCTTTAAAGCACATGAAAAGCGGCAAAACGTTGACAATGATGCCCTTGGCCAAAAAGGGCGTATGCGTTTTTTCCTGAATATATTCAGGAAAAAACGCATACGCCCTTTTTGGCCAACCAAGCAACCTGGAAAGGCAAATCAGCGCTACAAGAAGTCTCGCTTCCCATCGGTCAAAAGGGCCATGCTGAAAAAAGTGTCAAAACCAGAAATGCAGGACAGGCCATGGAGAAATGGGAGCCTTGCTACACTGATGGGCGGGATGTAAATTGCCAAGAGCCACTCTGGAGAAGTGTCCGGTGAGTCCTGAAACATCTGAAAAACACAGCTTAGAGAGCATAGGGCACTTCCACTCATGGGGGTATAAATTGGGAAAATGAAAAATCAGCAAGACACAAGCACCCCAAAGTTTAGGGCTGCTCTGTTGACCAGGACCTCCACTTCATTCCACCTTAAATATCCCAGGAAAGAGAAAAATGGATAAAGAAGTTGTGGTCCTTATGTACAATGGAATATCACTCAGCCAGGAAATCAATGTCGTAAGGTTAGTAGCAGCATGATGAGTGGATTTAGGTACGACGATTCTAAGTGAAATAAGTCACACAGAAAAGGACACTTCTCATAAGGTATCACTGATAGAGGGAATGTAAATACCATTACACTTGAACTGAATTACAAAACAGAACAGAGTCACACATGCAGAAAACACACTATGG